>NW_006922145.1:285579-297588 GCF_000298275.1 Orycteropus afer afer | reverse complement strand
GCACATAACAACAACAGTAAAAGGAAGAATTACAATAAATATAAATGGTCTAAATTTACCACTTAAGACAGATTGTGAAATTGGATTAAAAATAATCCATCCGGTGATTGCTAATAAAAGATAACGCTGAAATCCAGACATGAAAACGTTGACAGTAAAAGGGTTGTGGAAAGACTTGTCCAGAAAATAGCGATCATAAGACCCCTGAAGTTGCTTATATATTAGACCAGTTGTCTTTATTGGATAAATGGGGGCCTTTTAAAGGTTTGGCTCTCAGGAAGGTATTTAAACTTGCAGATTTAAATCTGGATAGATTTAATATTTATAAGTTCAAAATATAGAAAGCATAAACTGGAAGAATTATCAGGAGAAACAAACTCACAATTGGTTGTCGTCGTTGGGTGCCGTCAAGTTGGCTCTGACCCATGACGACCCACGTACGACAGAAGGAAACACGGCCCAGCCCTGGCCCAGGCTCACGATCGTTATGTTATGCCCATCGTCACAGCCACTGTGTCCGTCCATCTCGTTGAGGACCTTCCCCTTTACACTGACCCTCTACTTTACCAAGCCTGCGGTCCTCCTCCAAGCACTGGTCCCTCCTGATGACACGTCCACAGTATGTGAGACGGCCTCAAATGCCCGTTTCTAAGGAGCCTTCTGCTTGTACCTGTTCCCAGACAGGCTTGTTCGTTCTTGTGGCAGTCCATTCAGCATTCTTCAGCAGCACCGTCCTTCAAAGGCTTCAGTTCTTTGTTGGTCTTTCTTACTCATTTTCCAGCTTCCGCATGCACACACAGCGGTGGAAAATGATCTGAGGGACCCTGCGCACCTTAGCCTTCAAAGTGACATCGTTACTTTTCACCACTCTAGTGGTCTTTGGCAGCTTATTTGCCCAATGCAATACGTCATTTGATTTTCTTTCTCTTAAACTTTCTGTTGGTGAATGTATAAAGCAGACTCAGTTTTGCATTCAGCAGTTCATGCACGTTTTGTGTCGTTACGCTGACTGCGGTCCCCACGGTGTAACAGCTCTCTTCCACTTGCTCCCGGGGGCCACCTTTCCCTGTACCTCTCAGCTCTGCCTTCCTGCCACCTTAGCTTTCTCCCTGGGCGCATCCCGCCCTTCTGCTCTCTGCCCGCAGTTGACTGTCCCAGTGAGTGGATCTCCCTGGTATCGGTGTTGGGCTCAGAGGCCTGTCTCTTGTTTGGCTGACAGTTAAGGCATAGGAGTGAGTTCGGTTCCGACCCAAAGGGTGACTAGGGACCATAGTCTCAGGGGTTTCACCAGTCTGTCTGACCAGTAATCCTAGTTTCTTTTAGGTTTTTGAATTTTGTTGCACAGTTTTTCTCCCAGTCCCTCCAGGCTCTCCAGTTTGGGTCCCTTTCTGAGTGGTTGGTCTTGGTGGCCAGGCTCCATATAGAGCTTGTGGTCTCAGGGCCTGCAGGCCGAGGCTCCCATGGCCCATTGGTCCCCCGGACTAATTGTTTCCATGCGTCTTTGATTTCCTTCACTTTTCTTTGCCCAGGACAGGAGAGACTAGTAGTTGCATCTTAGGTGGCCACTCACGAGCTTTTAAGACTCCAGTCACTACTCACCAAAGTGGATGGAGAACAGTGTTTTTGTGTATTACGTTGTTCTAGTTAAACTTGATATCCCCTAAGACCATGGTCCCAAGTCTGCAGGCCCAGTGACTCACTCCCTCAGAAGTTTGGTTGGTTTCCTAACTTTGTCCCCTCTTAGCTCTGTAGTATATCGACATTTTTGTAGCACATCCAGTTATTGATACAGGAACACCCTCTGGCAGACCTGTGTGGTCACGGTGTCTGCTGGTCACCTCCCCAGGCCCGGTCTTGCCTGCCCAGCCCTAGATGACTGTTGCTGCTGCTGACCTGCAGTGTTGGGACAGCACAGTGTGTACCTCGTCTGTGCCTCTTGTACCTTCCTTTGGTTCTTGACGGCTGCTTCCAGGGGCGTTGACTGTGGATCCAAGGAAAATGAAATCCTTGACAACGTTAGTCTTTTCTCCATTTATCATGATGCTCCTTATTGGTCTAGTTGTCAGGACTTTTGTTCTCTTTATGTTGAGGTGTAATCCATACTGAAGACTGTAGGTTTTGATCGTCATCAGTAAGTGCTTCGAGTCTTCTTCACTTTCAGCAAGCAAGACTGTGTCATCTGCATGTTGTAGGTTGTTGATGAGTTTTCCTTCAATCCTGATGCTGTGTTCTTCTTCAAATAGTCCAGCCTTTCACGTTACCTGCTCAGCATACATATTGAATCCAAAAAACCAAAGCACACTGCTATTGAGTCGATTCCAACTCACAGCAACCCCCATTGGGTTTCCAAGGTGGTATATCTTTATGGAAATAGACTGCCCCATCTTCTTTCTGTGGAGCGGCTGGTGGGTTTGAACCACCAACCTTTGGTTAACAGATGCCTTAGGCACTGGGCCACCAGAGCCCCTTTCACAGGCTGGTGTGGTGAAAGGACGCAGCCCTGACCATAGCTTCTGATTTTGAACCATTCAGTATCCTCATGTTCTGTTCTATTGACTGCCTCTTGGGCTGTATACAGGTTTCTCATGAGCACACTTCAGTGTTCTGGAATTCTCATTCTTCATATGCTGTCCCTAACCTTTTGTGATCCACACAGTCAGTTGCCTTGGCGTAGTCAGTGAAGCCCGGGGAAACATCTCTCTGGTATTCGTTGTTGTCGGCCAAGATTCTTCTCACATCAGCAGTGATGCCAGTGATTGACGGTGTTGTGGTTCCCTGGTGCCGCTCTGACAGGAACATATCGCAGATGGGATGCCTTAACAAGCAGGAGTTTATTCTTACAATTTGGAGGCTATAAGTCTGAGTTCAAAGTGCCAGGCTCTAGGGGCTGGGTGAAAGCCCCTCAACCTTGGGTCCAGCTCTGCCTCCTGTTCCTGGCCCACTGGAGCTAGAGGCATTTCTTCACTCAGACAGCTGCTGGCTGCTGAGGCTGTCAAGCCCAAGGTTGACATGTAAAAAGGCACAGTTCTGGTGTTACCAAACCACACGGCAGGCCATTAATTCAAGTCCATTGAAAGGCCCAAGGTCAGCAGAGCATGGCAGGCTGCTGAATGACATGGCTACGCGCAGAGTTCAAGTGTCCCATGAGCTAGAGATCATTCCCAACGCTGCTTCTTAGATACGGGAAGCAGACCACATGCCAAAGGCAGCCATTCATCTGCTTGTGGTAGATCCCACCATGGAGTTGATTGCCAGTCTCATCATGGGGAATAACTCCCACCAGCTGCCCAGCCGCTCACCCAGGCCCAGCCGAGTTGACACACAAGCATAACCACCACGAGCAGTGTCAGTGTATTTCTGGCAGTTCCGTCTCTGTATTGTTGCACCGTTAGTGTTATTCGCAGTTTAGGGGCCATTTTAACACATCTCCCAGTGATTACAAATCAGGTAGACCACAAGTCTGCTTGACCTCGAGAATACTGGGGATTTGAAAGCCAGAACCGACAACTTGAATAGGGGATATAATCTGTCAAAAGAATACATCCTGTTGGCATTTAAAAAATATACATAAATGATACATATTAAAACTTGTGGAATATAGCTTAAGATGGTTTTTTAACATAAGATAGCTAAATGTCCAACTCAGGAAATCATAAGGATATCATCAAAATAAGTAGAGAAGGAATTAAATAATGAAGAAGCAGAAATTAATGAAATGCAAAATAGAAAACATAGTGACATCTCATCCACAGGTGGAACTGGTCATTTGAAAAGTGTCTTGAGTCAGGGCTCTTGGCAGGTTCATCCAGAAGAGGGGGTAGTATCACTTGACCCTTTTTTTTTTTTTTTTTTTTAATTGTGATTTGGGTGAAAGTTTACAGAGCAAACTCACTTTCCGCACAACAGTTCACATACACTTTGTCTCATGATACTAACTGCGATTTCCCACAATGCAACAACTCCTCTCCCACTCCTCTCCATAGTTACCTCTTCCCTGTGTCCATCCCTCCTGCCCCCTGAGCTGTCTCCTTGTGCATAAGCAGCCCTTCTTTCTCCCATGATTGTTCTCTCCAAGGCGTGTATCTACTTGAGGTAAATGTTCAGCCCACATGCCTGTCTTTTGTTTGGCTGGAAACCACAGGTGTGGGTTCAATTCCAGACCTGAAGGACAGCTAGGGGCCATAGTCTCAGTGGTTCTACCAGGCTCTATCAGACCAATAAACCTGGTACCCCTCCCCCCTTTTTTTTCCAAATGATTTTGAGTTTTGATCCACATTGTTTACCCACTCTGTCTAGGATCTCTTACATAGATCTGCCTCTGAAAGGTTGACAGTGGTAGCCGGGCACCATCTAGTTCTTCTGATCTCATAGTCATATAGGGTGAGGATTGGATGGTGTACCAATCACTTAGACTAATTTTTTCCATGAATCTTTGTTTTTCTTCCTTCTTCTTTGCTCTGGACAAGGAGAGACCCATGTTTGTATCTAGATGGCTGCTTGCAAGCTTTTAAGATCCCAGTCGCTATTCACCAAAGTAGGAGGTGGAACAATGTTTTGTTTAGTATGTTATGCCAGTTGAGCTTGATGTCCCCTGTGACGGTGGTCCCGAGCCCACAGGTCCAACTACTTGCTCCCTCTGGGAAGCTGACTGTGTCTAAGAACGGACTATAGCCGTGACCCTTGTCAACTCTACTATACAGCTGGGAATTCTTACAGGACATAGCAATACACTTGTAGAAACATTGTCTGCCAACCTTACTTGACAATTTTATAGCAAAATCGGGGCACTGGAAACTTGAAAATGATTAAAAGACATCCATGAACAATATTTTATGCTAACATTTGGAATTAGAAAATAAACAAAAATGCCTAGAATATATAACTTGCCAGATTTGTACAGAGAGAAAATCTTGACCATCTTTCACTGACTTAACTGGGTTTTAAAACTCTACCCCTAAAACAAATAAAAACTGTTTCCCTACCCAAATGTACACACAGAAAAACCAAACTCACTGCCATCAAGTTGATTCTGACTCATAGTGACCCCCACTGGGTTTCTGCAGCTGCAAATCTTTAAGGTTTTCCTTCCTTGATCTGAATGGCTGGTGAGTTTGAACCACTGGCCTTCTAGTTGGCAGCCAGAATTCCTCACCCAGGTGTAGTGACAGCAATATTGGTAGCAGCCGCAGACAAACCACCAAGGGAAGAGTGTAAACCCGTTGCCAGGAGAGTCCTGTCAGTCATTCAAGTGGTAAAGCATCCTGACTCCAGCATACTCTTCCGGACGGGAAGACGGGACATTCTAGAATCCACTTCATGAACTGAGGACAGCACCTTTAGGAAAGCCAGATGAGAACCAAGCCAGGAAGGAGAAGTGTAGGTGAATTTGATTGTGGTTGTAGTCACGGAAACCCATTATGATGTAATAGGATGAGGAGTGCAGTGTGGCCTGCAGTCCTACTGCGAAAGGCTGGATCGGCTTTATTTTAGGAATAAATGGATTAACAGTAGGAAATGTTAGCAATAGACCAAGATATTTGTCTAAATTAACAGATGACACAGGAAGAAGTATTTTAATGTATAGAAAACAACCATTTAATGAAGTTATATGTGCATTTTTGATTAAAACCACTTACCCAATTTGAAATAGAAAGGAGCTTCCTTAATCTTTTAAGAATTTACGTGATACTGTACCGGTCGTCCCCAACTTACGACGTAGTCACGTTAGGGTGAACCGCTCTTATGACCGTCTGTCCTATCTTATCATTACTGTTACGTGCCACATGGAGTGTTGCAATGTGTAATTTGCTGACATCTTATCTGTAACTTTAGATGTAATGTTTCCACCCCCATCAGCTAATAAAGGTTGGGTTTATAAAGATACTGAGAATAAAAGGCAATTGCAGTGAAAACAAAAAAAAATTAGGTGCCCGACTTAGGTCAGAACCAGTTTGTGATGGAGTCATCGGAATGGAGCCCTGTCATTGGTCGGTGCCCACCTGCCCTTAATGATGAAGTGTTGAAATGTTCTCTGTGAGTCGAGAATGTTGTGAAGCTGTCCACTGTTCAGGAGAGAGGCAGGTATGCTGTGTCCGTCAGCACTGGGGTGGAGGTCTTCAGTCAGTGGAGTCACCTGAGACACAAGATAGCAGCATCGGAAAGGAGAGAGAAGACTGAAATGATTTGCAGATTGCCTGTCTAGGAGACAGAAGTAAATGTGCAGATGAATGACTGAAACAAATAAGGACATTTTGCAGGGTTGCTGGATATAAGATCACTACAGAAAATCTGATAGAACGCATGTTCTTTACCAAAGACTTGCGGTACTTAGAATGCAGTAAAAATGTGCTGAAAATGGGCATAGTTGAGTGAAAAGCGTAAAAGACTTGCGAGGGCCAGACCCTCCTTGGGTTTCCAAGGCGGTATCACTACAGAAGTAGATTGACCAACCTTCCTTCCGAGGAGTGGCTGGTGGGTTTGAACCACCCACCTTCTGGTTAGCAGTCAAGTGCCTTAGGCACTAGGCTACCAGAGCTCCTATAAAAGACTTAGGTGTGGAAAAGTTTGTCCTCTGTGGACTCGGGAGACTGTCAGAATGATGACTTTTCTCTGCATGCCGATCTTGTGAAGTGGGAAGCCAGTGAAAGTGTGAAGAATTTGACAAGGTGGTTCTGAAATTCACACAGAAGTGCAGTTGACCAGTGAGACCAATTTGAAGAAGAACGAGAGGCAGGCCGGACTCGTACCTGGTGTTAGGCTTATTTCTGCGGCTCCTTTGTCTGTAATTGGACAGCGCTAGACTGGGCTTGTGGCAGGGTTGGAGATCCCAGTAGTAGAGAAACTTGACGGGTGGAGGTTGGAAACCTATGGGGGAAGCGACGGACCTTTCAGGAAATGGTTTTAGGATGAGTGAATATCCACAGAGAATATAGGACAGTTAGATTTTTATTTCATGCCAGATAAAAGAAGAAATTAGACAGAATAAAGACCTGTATCTGAAGAGCAGAGCGTTGATATTTCATTAGACAACATGAGACGTCCTTCCAGCCTCAGAGGAGGAAAGAATTCCTTAGGAAATACGTACAGTGAACATAAAGCTATATAGGAAAAGACTGGTATCTTTTGTTACATTAAAATCACAAACGTCTGCCTGTCGTAAGACGCTGTGTGCATTGTGAAGGGACAAGTATAGACTAAGACATGTTATGCATGGGACTGGCAAAGGTCCAGAGTCTAGCATTTATAGAGAAATAAGGAAAAGTGCAAACGGGCCAATTGAAAATGGCCGAAATAGAATTTACGGAATATTCTTTCACGAGGAGGCGAGTACAAGACACCAGTGTTCACAATTAGACAACTGAATAAATGAGCTGTGTTTGTTGTTATTAAAGCTGTGACGCACATTGGAGTTCAGCAGCAGGAGGTGTGTGAGGTGGTGACGGAAAACACGCTGAGCAAAGACCGTGTCTCGGGCCGCGTGCAGTGTCCTGTTCCCTGTCCCAGGTCTACACGGGGGCAGTGACGACCGTAGACCTTTGCTGGGTCTGTCATCGTTGCCGCCTCTCAGGCACATTTTCTTGATGCCTCTTTTTTCTTTTCATCCTTGATGTGTTTCTCGTTGGACCTCGTGAGCTGGCATGCTGGGATGGGCTTGAGAAAGGCCCCTTTCGCGCAGCTGCCCCCTTCCTCCGTCCTCGTCCTCCGCGGGCCCCACGCCACCTCACTCCAGAGCTCAGCTCATCCTCTTACTAGTGTTGGTTCGTACGGACCTGGAGTGAAACAGCCAGGATTGGTACTCCGCTGGCTGTCTTTGACTGTAGGCTCCATATAGAATGACTGACTCTCTCTCCCTCCGTCTCACACCCACTGCCAGACCACTGCTGTGTGGTTGTGGCAGGCTGTGGAGGTCACTGCCTGGAAAGACATTCGGGTCTCGTCGGGCAGCCTGTCTTCAGAGAAGGGGCCCTCGCGCCTACATCCCCATTAAGTCTATGGCTGTTCTTCTATTTGTTTCCTCAAGAGGAGTTTGCTTTTTTTTTTTTTTTTTTTTTAATACAGGTAGTATTTTGCTTTTAATAGAGGTATATAAAGGAGCTCTGGTAGCATAGTGCCTAAGGCACTTGACTGCTAACCAGAAGGCTGGCGGTTCAAACCCACCAGCCACTCCTCGGAAGGAAGGTTGGGCAATCTACATCCGTAGTGATACTGCCTTGGAAACCCAAGGAGGGGTGGTCGCTATGAGTCGGGGCCGGCTCGACGGCACATCACAACAACAACAACAACAAGAGGTATATAACACAGGCATTGTTGCATGTTTTCCAGAATTTAAACAAGCAGGCGTACGACCTGGCGAAGGCGTTGCTGATAGAGGTATATAACATAGGCGTTGTTGCATGTTTTCCAGAATTTAAACAAGCAGGCGTACGACCTGGCGAAGGCGTTGCTGATAGAGGTATATAACATAGGCGTTGTTGCATGTTTTCCAGAATTTAAACAAGCAGGCGTACGACCTGGCGAAGGCGTTGTTGAAGAGGACGGCCCAGGCCATCGAGCCGTACATCACCAACGTGAGTCCGGGCGCCGACTGGCGGCGGGGGTGGCGCGCAGGAGCGCACGTCAGCGAGCGGCCTGTGCTTTCAGTCGGTGCTGGTTGAACCGCTAAAGGGACGCATGTTCTTTCCCCATCCTGCTGACAGCTTATTCGCAGTTAATATTGTCCGGGGGCTCACTCCGGGCCCATTTGCTCGTTCGCGAGGCGCTGAAATAGAGCTTTGATGTTGGTTAGCAGGATGCACCGGCTGTTTCCAACGTTAGAAACAGAGTTCAGTGTCGTCAGATAAAACATACTTAGAGCTTTGTGGAGATTAAATGGATTTGTTCAAGAAGAAGATAAGAGCTAATATCAAGACCTGGAAATCGAAGGCAGCTGTGAAATGGCAGCAGTGATCTGGTAGAAGTTGCTTACCTGTTGGTATTCCTGACTTACCAAACCAAACCAAGGAGTCGTTTCCAACTCATAGTGACTCGCATTGGGTTTCCAATGCTGTAAATCTTTATGGAAGTAGATCGCTCTGTGGAGCAGCTGGTGGGCTTGAACCGCCGACCTTCCGATTAGCAGTCAAGTGCCTTATCCACTATGCTACCAGAGCTCCTTATTCCTGACTTAGTAGCTTCCAAATAAATGTTTTCCTGAGCCACTGTCTCACCTGTTTCTTCTGGTTTTCTAGAAATGTTTTATACTGGTTGCTTCACAGACAGTCAGTTTTGTACGGAGACTGAACAATACGGCCCTTTGCCAGAAATAAGCGTTCTATTGCTTATACATTGCATGTTAACAGCAGTTATTTGTAATTGGGTCACTTTGCACTATCTGAAAGTTACAGTTTTTAATATGTCAGTGATTATAGTGTCCTTTAACGTAAAAAAAAGGGGAAGGGAGGAATTGCAGTGACATGGACCCTTTCTCTATCTCCCCAAATCTATTTATTTATGATTGACCATAGCATAGTGCCTAAGGCACTTGACTGCTAACCAGAAGGCTGGTGATTCAAACCCACCAGCCACTCCTCGGAAGGAAGGTTGGGCAATCTACTTCTGTAGTGATACCACCTCGGAAACTCAAGGAGGGGTCGCTATGAGTTGGGTCCGACTCGATAGCATATAACAACAACAACAACAACAACAACAACGTATCATACTTATTTTCAGGAGAAATATTTTTACCTGGTAGGTATGCTAATAGCAAGTGTGTTAGACTGGGTTCTCTAGAGAAGCAAAACCAGTAAAGCTTATATATGGAGAGAGAGAAAGAGAAATTTATCTTAGGAAAATGGCTCATGCACTTACAGAAGCTGGCATCACTGTCCTGGTGGGGATTACTTGTTAAATAGAATTTCTGGGAATTTGACAGTCCTGGAAACGTAAAAGTATACTTTTTTAAAAAAACAAAACACTATTAAAAAGAAAATGTATGTAGCGACCATTAGAAAACAAAATTCCTACACAGAATATATCCCGGTAATCTTGTTAATGTTGTTCAGAGGTTTTTTATTACCACTTGGAGACAACACAAAATTATTATTTTTCCACTGATAAGAATGTATGAAGTTCTTCTTGGAATTGATCACGTTGCTAAGTCTCCTTGACCCTTGGTGTTTGTGTCTGTTAACTTGCATTAGTGGGGCCTGGTCTGGTGGTGGAAGAGATTGAGTTATTCCCAGGAAAGCCTTTGGCAGTGAGAACTGGCCGTGTACACGCGAGGTGGGCTGTTACCACCCTGTGCCATAGCGTAGCTTTTCCTCAGGAAGCGAGTGCTGTCAGAGAGCATAGTGCCTAAGGCACTTGACTGCTAACCAGAAGGCTGGCGGTTCAAACCCACCAGCCACTCCTCGGGAGGAAGATTGGGCAATCTACTTCTGTAGTGATAACCACCTCAGAAACTCAAGGAGAGGTCGCTATACTCAGTCAGGGCCGACTCGACGGCACATAACAACAACAACAACATGGAGGGCCTCGGTTGTTGCCCATTTGGATCACAAACGTGCCTCGAGTGCCGGCTGCGGGTCAGGCACTGTTCTGGGCACCGGTGGACGGTGGAGAAGACGACTGGGGCTGGGCCTTGATGGAGGCGGGAGGGGTTCAGGGGACGTTGGGAAGCGGTCGGTGGGACGTCACCGGGAGGGGAGAGTTGCGCCCTCTGCTAAGTTTGTCCCCAGACAGGTGGGAGAGGGTGAGGCCTGGTCTGATGAGCCGGGCCCACGCTGGAAGGGAGCCGTTCTCTGTCAAGGCGGCTGGCACCGTGGGCTTCGTGTTTGCTGTTCTTTAAACAGGGGAACCTTCGTCAGTGGAAGCAAACCAAAAAGCCACTTGATTGTCAACCTGAGTGAGATCTGACCTGTGCTGTCAAAATGATTTTCTCACAAAATTGATAGGAAGGACAAACAAGTTACTATTATTATTATTTTTATCAAACAAGTTATTTTAGAAACCAGTTAAAAAGAATGGTCAAACGGACTCTCCCCCCACTTTTCCACTTTCTTTTCGGCTCTTTGTAGAGTGATTTGTAGGTGTCTGTACAGGCTCACAGACCTTCCAAAAAAAAAACCAAACTCCTTACCGTTGTTTTCCAACTCATAGCGACCCCTCCTTGGGTTTCCATAGTATCTCTATGGATGTCCCTCTGAGGAGTACCTGGTGGGTTTGAACCGCCAGCTTTCTGGTGAGCAGTCAGATGCCTTAGACACTACGCCACCAGAACGGACCCACATACCTCCATTTACAAGCAAATCGAGAAACTAAAGGCGAGCAGAAAAGCCTCGGGAACGAGAAGGCCTTGACCTCGAGCCTTCTCGTTACTGCGAGCCGAGCTCTGAGCTGTGAGGGGGACATGCGACCCAGACCCCGGCCGCTCCCACGGTCCAGAGAACCTGGCTCCACCACGGGGGCGGAGGGGCCGGGAGGCTCTGCGACCGCAGTCCGGCCCGTTGGTAGCATACTTGGAAGGTTTCAGACAGAAGAGAACTTGATCGTTATACCTGTGCCTTCACAGTTCTGTAGTGAGAGGAGGCATGGTCTGAGGGTAGAAATCGGTTCAGGCTGACTGCCTTACGGAAAGAAACAAAGCCACAGATTTCCATTTTGGCTTTGCCTATGTTTGTGTGTGCTTTTAATTGGGTGTTCCTTGGGTTGTAACCTTTATACACATGTATACATTGTGGCGTAGTGCCTAAGGCACCTGACTGTTAACCAGGAGGCTGGCAGTTCAAACCCACCAACCACTCCTCGGAAGGAAGGTTGGGCAATCTACTTCCATAGTGATACCGCCTCGGAAACCCAAGGAGGGGTCGCTATGAGCCAAGTCAAGTCAATGGCAGTGACTTTGGTTTGGGCTTTGCTTCCAGTAGGTGTGGTTTGGGCTTTGCTCCCATAAAGACTGACAGCCTTGGAGACCCTGTGGGGCAGTTCCACTCTGTCCTCTAGGGGCGCTGTGAGTCAGAATGGACTCCATGG
>NW_006922145.1:279467-285244 GCF_000298275.1 Orycteropus afer afer | reverse complement strand
TTTGCTTCTGTGAAGACTGACAGCCTTGGAGACCCTGTGGGCAGTTCCACTCTGTCCTCTAGGGGCGCTGTGGGTCAGAATCCCCTCCAGACACTGGGTTTGGTTTGGGCTTTGCTTCTGTGAAGGTAGGAGCTCTGGTAGCTTAGTGCCTAAGGCACCTGACTGCTAACCAGAAGGCTGGCGGTTCAAACCCACCAGCCACTTCTCATAAGGAAGGTTGGGCAATCTACTTCCATAGAGATACTGCCTCGGAAACCCAAGGAGGGGGTGGCTATGAGTTGGATCTGACTGGATGGCAGTGAGTTTTGTTTTTTTTTAGTTTACATTGTTTACCAGAATATAAAAAAAGACAATAGAAATTAGTTAGAGGGACTCTGTGGTTTTTCTTTACATTTTTAAAATATGGAATTACGTATTTTAAATGTAGAATTGACCCCTGCTGTGAACGTGTGAGACTTAAGTGCTGGTCCCGCACACACACCCATGTGTACGAGCGTGTCCTTAAGGAGTTCGTCTCGTAGGGAGACTGACGCTCACACAGATAACTGCAGTGCAGTACAGTGTAAGGTAAGGACCGCATGGGAGCAGGGTAGTTAGAGGATAGGGTGCTGGCTGCGGGGCCGTTTGTGCAGCCCTGTTCTGTGCACAGAATGACTTGCGTGTCTGTCTGTCATGGAGCCGGTCAGTCGTGGGTTCCCCCTGACCGGTAGGAAGGGGGTTGATGGGCCACGCTGGACTTTGTTGAAAAGGATGATGAACCGGATAATGACGGAGACTGTAGAAGCCCCTGCCATCTCCGGGTTTCTGTTAACGGTGGACTTGCTTCTCTCCAAAGTTCTTTAATCAGGTCCTGATGCTTGGGAAAACATCCATCAGCGACCTGTCCGAGCACGTCTTTGACTTAATCTTGGAGCTCTACAACATCGACAGTCATCTGTTGCTCTCCGTCTTGCCCCAGCTTGAGTTTAAATTAAAGGTAAGTATCATCAACACCCGTGCTTCTGCCCGCCACGCAAGCAAAAAGCAGGAGCTGTGGCTTTTCACTTCTTCCAGTCATTTCAACTGAACGTAACGGGGCGCAGTTCTTGCTGCACCTAATTTACACGTGTGTCTCACCTGCTCTGATCTCCCGTGCCTGGCATGGTGCCCCGCAGGCAGGAGCTGCTAAATTAAGGATTGTTGACAAAAAAAGGAATGATTAGCTATGGAAACTTAGAGACGTCTGGTGGTGCAGTGCCTAAGGCCAGCTAAATAGAAGGCTGATGGTTCAAACCCACCAGCCACTCCTCAGAAGGAAGATTGGGCAATCTACTTCCATACTGATAACCACCTTGGAAACCCAAGGAGGGGTCGCTATGAGTTAGGTCCAACTCGACAGCATTGTGTTTGGTTTTTTTTTTTTTTTTTTTTAACAGGTTGATTAAGGAGATCTGGTGGCCCAGTGGTTAAAAGTATTTGACTGCTTAACCAAAAGGTCCATGGTTCAAACCCATGGGAGAAGGACATGGCAGTGTACTTCTGTAAAGATTGTTGTTGTTGTTGCTATGTGCCATTGAGTCAAGCCTGACTCATAGTGACCCCTCCTTTGGTTTTCCAAGGTGGTATCACTACGAAAGTAGATAGCCGAGCCTTCCTTCTGAGGAGTGGCTGGTGGGTTTGAACTGCCAGCCTTCTGGTTAGCAGTCAAGTGCCTTAGGCACTATGCTACCAGAGCTCCTTGGAGACCCTGTGGGGCAGTTCCACTCTGTCCTCTAGGGGCGCTGTGAGTCAGAATTGGCTCCACAGCAGTGGGTGTGGTTTGGGCTTTGCTTCTGTGAAGATTGACAGCCTTGGAGATCCTGTGGTGCAGTTTCACTCTGTCCTCTAGGGGCGCTGTGAGTCAGAATCCCCTCCAGACACTGGGTTTGGTTTGGGCTTTGCTTCTGTGAAGACTGACAGCCTTGGAAACCCTGTGGGGCAGTTCCACTCTGTCCTCTAGGGGCGCTGTGGGTCAGAATGGACTCCACGGCAGTGGGTGTGGTTTGGGCTTTGCTTCTGTGAAGATTGACAGCCTTGGAAACCCTGTGGGGCAGTTCCACTCTGTCCTCTAGGGGCGCTGTGAGTCAGAATGGACTCCATGGCAGTGGGTGTGGTTTGGGCTTTGCTTCTGTGAAGACTGACAGCCTTGGAAACCCTGTGGGGCAGTTCCACTCTGTCCTCTAGGGGCGCTGTGAGTCAGAATTGGCTCCACAGCAGTGGGTGTGGTTTGGGCTTTGCTTCTGTGAAGATTGACAGCCTTGGAAACCCTGTGGGGCAGTTCCACTCTGTCCTCTAGGGGCGCTGTGGGTCAGAATGGACTCCACGGCAGTGGGTGTGGTTTGGGCTTTGCTTCTGTAAATATTGACAGCCTTGGAGACCCTGTGGCCAGTTCCAGTCTCTTCTCTGTGAGTTGGAATCACTTCAAGGGCAACAGGTTTGGGTTTTAGGCTTTAGGTTGATCATTTATGAACTTAGGAATTCTGGTAGCATAGTGCCTAAGGCATTTGACTGTAACCAGCCACTCAACGGCAGTGAGTGTGTTTTTTTTTTTTGTTTTTGGTTTATTTATGAACTTAGATTTCTCAATTCTATTACGTTTTGACATTTTCAGGGTACACGTTTCAGAAATTTCTTGTCTATATATCCAAACTCAAAACTTACTGCCGTCAAATCGACTGGACTCATAGCGACCCCTCCTTGGGTTTCCGAGGCAGTATCACTATGGAACTAGATTACCCACCTTCCTTCTGAGGAGTGGCTGGTGGGTTTGAACTGCCAGCCTTCTGGTTAGCAGTCAAATGCCTCAGGCACTGCGCCACCAGAGCTCCCATACAGTGTCTGTATATAGTATTGTTTTATTATTACTTTTTTGTCCTGAAATTACACCAGCACCACAGCAGGTCAAGTTAGGGTCCTGTCTGTTTCCATGAAGCTGCTGCTGTTGTGCCTCTGATTTGACTCTGACTCACACTGACCCCATATGACAGTAGAGCTGAGTTGTCCCGTGGGGTGTTCTGAACTGTAATCTTCCCAGGAGCCGACCTCAGTCCTTTCTTCACGGATCTCTTGGTGGTTTCACATCGCAGCTCTTCTGTTCAGCAGCCGAGCGCTTACCCACTGCCTCACCAGGGCTCCTCTTCCTGCTGCCTGCATTCTCGGTGACTCTGTGGACTCTCAGCTTCTCTCTTGTTAAGATTCTGAGTTCTCCTGTACAGTCTTGATCATCTCTCATTTTCCGCCCAGACCTTGTGCGGGTGGATGGACTGGTGTCCTCTTGTGGGTGGGGTAGCATTTCCCTCTCAGTGGCTTTCAGGTCGGGTCTGGAATGAGGCTGACTGTGCAGGTCGGCACTCTCTGTTGACGTTGAGTTCTCGGGGACATTTAAAGCGGTCCCCTTATCCAGTCATGCAGGTGGTTTCAGGCCCGGTATCGATACTGTTGTCCCAAGCACCCGGCATCGTGCACTTGTCTGTGGGGAAAGCTCATTTCCTTTTCAGTCAGTCCGTGGAGTCTTTTCACTGTTGTTTTGCCTTTAAACGATGCTGTATGATAGACCGTTTGTGGATTTGGGGAACGACTGCTTCAGATTGTTACAGGGAGGTGAAGTGAAGCTGCTTGCAGTTATGTACGAGGGGCCCCAGGGTCCCACCCAGACAAGTCCTTCAGTGATTTCCATGTTGTATTTCCTTTCTCCTACATTTTCCACTTTGTCTCTTTACAAAAGTAAGCGAGATAAACAGTCTGTGTTGGCACTGTGAGCACCTCAGATGCCCAGCAGCAGTTCCTGCTTCATTCGGAGTTGTTATTGTCAGGTGCCGTCGGTCGGCTGCGACTCATAGCGACCCTCCTTATAGCAGTGACATGCTGCCCATCCCTGCGCCGGCCTCACGGTCCCTGCTGTACCTGAGCCCACTCTTGCACCCACTGTGCCAGTCCATGTCGTTGAGGGCCTTCCTCTTGTTCTGAGCACTTTTGGAATATTTCTGCAGTGAATCTTGCGTTTCACTTGCCTGTGTCTTGAGTACTTGCTGGCTGTGGCATCTTCCCACACACTGTCAGAGACCTAAGGAGCCTGTGTGGTGCTGGCCATTTGCAATCAGCCGCTGACCACAGCTGGTGTTACAAACCCAGCCAGCGGTGCTGCGGAAAGGCCAGGCAGACGGCTGCCATAAAGGTTGCACCCAAGAAAACCCCGTGAAGTAGCGAGCAGTTCTGCTCTATAACACATGGGGTCGCCTTCAGTTGGGGGCCAATGTGACAGCAGCCAACAGCCCTCTAAGAAATATCTAAACGAGGGTATGGTCACCCCTGCATTTAGCAAACTGAGTATCTAGTATTAGAAGAGGAAGTTATAATAAGAGGTGGGATGTTAAAATTGTAATAAAAAATTCAAGTAACATTCATTGGGGAGGCCAAAGGGGAGGAAGCAGCGTGAAGAGCTGTGGAGGTCGGAAGGGGCAGGGGAGCGAGGGCAGCACTGGGCGCCACAGCCGGAAGGCGGCATGCAGCGAGTTCCGGTCCCCTGGCCACACGTGACAGTCCTCCCCCGGGCTCCTTACCAGCCAGCGGACACGCAGACCGCACACCAGGCCCGCAGAGGCAGAATCGCTGCTTTTCGAGTCTGGCACCAGGATGATTATTTAAAAAGCCGCAGAGGGAATTCTAATGGGCAGCCAGGGTTAGGACACACTCACGTAGCGGGACGGAGGCTGAGGGCACAGAGGTGCGTTCGGTCACATTGTGGGCCTGCTGAATTCCAGGCAGAAGGACTTGTTCAAAACTGAGGAAATCAGAGCGTTCGCCACGGCCCCTTGTGCCCCGCTGCCTCTCAGCGCCCCACCTTGTGGCCTTCCTTCACGGCCGAGTCCGCCGGTGTGGCTGCCTCACTTGCCCAGCCCCTGTGTCCCTCCCTGGGGGCACCGCGATCAGCCAGCAGATTGGCTCCTGCTCCTCACGGTGTCCACAGGCTGGACTCGGCAGCAGAACTGGTGTTCCAGGCTACAGGTCTTCACCATTCTGCTGTTCCCTTCCCTTTCCAGCCTGGTATTTGTAGATGACTTGGCTTTCCTCATAAAATTCAGATTCTCTTCAGAATCTCCTTGGGCACACACATTAGCTCCATGGAGTGCCCAGAGTGCATGGCCTTCATGCGGAGCGCTGGGGGCGTGGGAGGGCTGGCCACCAGCAGCTTGTGCTGAAAACCAGAAGGAGTTTCCAGGGTCCTGGGCAAGTCTTACCGGGCTCAGGTTTGGAATTGGACACTGTGTGGAAATGAGTCTCATCTGATCTGCCTGTGGGATGTGTCTGCACACAGCATGTGCTGTGTCACTCTCATTTGCAGCAGTCACAGCACTTCAGAGAACGATGAACCTGTGCGAGCCCAGTGGGCATTTTATGTGTACTTTTCCATCTGGAACTTGAGAAAGGTTTTCTGTGGAATGGGCCCCAAAATCCTCACTGCCGTTGAGTCCATTCTGACCCACAGCGCCCCTAGAGGACGGAGTGAACTGCCCCACAGGGTCTCCCAGGCTGTCAATCTTCACAGAAGCAAAGCCCAAACCACACCCACCGCCGTGGAGTCCATTCCGACCCACAGCGCCCCTAGAGGACAGAGTGGAACTGCCCCACAGGGTCTCCAAGGCTGTCAATCTTTACAGAAGCAAGGCCCAAACCACACCCACTGCCCTGGAGTCCATTCTGACCCACAGCGCCCCTAGAGGACAGAGTGGAACTGCCCCACAGGGTCTCCAAGGCTGTCA
>NW_006922145.1:269652-279002 GCF_000298275.1 Orycteropus afer afer | reverse complement strand
TACAGAAGCAAAGCCCAAACCACACCCACTGCCTGGAGTCCATTCTGACCCACAGCGCCCCTAGAGGACAGAGTGGAACTGCCCCACAGGGTTCCCAAGGCTGTCAGTCTTCACAGAAGCAAAGCCCAAACCACACCCACTGCCACTGAGTAGATTCCGACTGACAGCACACCTAGTGGGCAGAGTATAACTGTTTCATAGAATTTCCAAGGCTGTCACCTTTACGGAAGCAGACTGCCACATCTTTCTCCTGTGGAGCAGCTGGTGGGTTTGAACTGCCATCCTTTTGATTAGCAGGCAAATACTTTAACCACTGTGTCACCAGAGCTCCTTAGAGAACTGGATGATGAAGGAAATCGTTGGCCACAATGGGTAGCCTGGGGTGTGTATGTATATGTACATGTGTGTGCGTGTGTGTATGTAAGTATGGCCGTGTCAGTGTTGTCCCCCTGCCCCCGGATTTTAGGCTGTGACTGTGTTTTGTTGCAGAGCAATGATAACGAGGAGCGACTGCAGGTCGTGAAACTCCTGGCCAAAATGTTTGGGGCAAAGGATTCAGAGCTGGCTTCTCAAAACAAACCGTTGTGGCAGTGTTACCTGGGCAGGTGAGTGCTTTTTGGTTTCCTATTTAAAAGTCATGTGTGTTTGCTTCTACTCATATTACTGTTGACATACATACTCACTGACACTATATTCTTTGTAGGTATAAAATGAAGGTGCTGTCTCATTGTTGGGACTCTGAATGCTGACAGTGATTGGTCATGTCGCCAGTGGCCCTTTGTCTTTTCATCTTCTTTTGTCCTCAGGCATTTGCAAAAGGGAAGACATCGCCCAGCTGTCTCATTTAGCATTACAGCCATGCGATGACAGTGTGTGATTGGGGAGCACTGATTAAATCACCTGCCAGTAGGTCATTCCAAGTTGTAGCCCTTTCACCAAACGTTATTCTTCATCGATTTTTTGGGGGGCTACTGTAAAGGATAAGGTACTGCAAAAAGGGCAGGGAGGCCACATGTTCTGACCTCCTCTAATCCCACAAGAGGAAGACAGGATCACCAGCAGTAACCCAAGGCCTATTCCTGCCAGGCCAGACATGCTGCCTCCCTCCAGCCCTTGCTCCAACCGTTCCTCCCAAAGCACCCACCACCTCTCTCCTGGGTTCGATAATTCGCTGCAGTGGCCACACAGAGCTCACAGATGAGGTTTATTAAGGAAGCACCAAGCTACAATTTGAGTTCAGGAAAAATGCTCAGTCTCTCTCCCAGCCCACTGTCGCTCAGCCAATAGTCTCTCACAGTCTCTTTCCCAGCAGTGCTGGTCCCTCGGTGTGTCACTCAGCAATGCGTGTCTCTTGCGTCTCTTTCCCAGCAGCATGTGTCTCTTTCCGGGGTGCATGTCTCTTTCAGCAGCACATCTTCCTCAACCAGCAGTCAGAGAGTTCTGCCTCTAGGAGGCCTCCTTTTGAGCCTGGCAGGGTGGTCAAACTAGCCAATCACAGCATCAGAACTCTAAGCCCGTGAGAGAGAGTGGGCACCCCCCCCAGAACATTGTTTTGTGCCACTCCCGACAGAAATACTCCAGGTGGACAACTTCAGAAATCAGGAGCTCCTCAGTTGCTTATAGAAAATCCCACCTTGGAGTTTATAAAGACTTAGGGTAGAAAAGCCACACTAAGTAATTTACTACACCACAGGTACCCAGACAATGAGGGACCAATGACTGCACGCTTCTCACCTCTCTGTGTGTCTCCGTGTTGAAGAAGTGGCCGCCTGGTCCTCGGATGGTTCCATGAGCCAAAGCCCCCCTGGAATGACTTGCGGAACTTTGAGTGTGTTTGTGAGGTCGCTTTCTGTGAGAGGCATCCCTTCCTTCAGGTTTCCAAAGGGGTCCCTGAGGGGGGATAGTGAAGCCCTATAGGTGTCCCGGCCGGTGCCTGCTTTGACCCTGCAGATAAAGGAGGATTCCCCTGCACATTAGCCTCATAACGAGTCACGTAATTAAATCATAAGATAAACACACAGGAACGGGGATGAAAGCCTTGTTCCATCTGCTTTGTGTTGGAACGTTTGGGCCAGTGTCCCTGCTCTGTTTCCTTCTCACTAGAAGGGCCGCCAGCGCGGGAGGGAGTTCAGTCTCGTTTGGCCTTGTTTTTCCCGTTGGTCGAGGACAGGAGCTTTTGCCAATGATTGTCAAGTTCTAGTTTCTTAGTGGGACTTTCTAGTTCTTCCTCTGCTCAATGACAGCATTTAATGAGGTGTGTAAGCTCATAACCACTAGCCCACGGTCATGTTGAATTAGATTTGTAGACTTCTCCTCCTTGAATACAGTGGAGAATTTATGGGCAAAATATTTTGTAGGCTCAAATGGTGCGACTTAATTTAATGTCCATGTTACTTACCAAGAAAATATTTCCAATATATAATGATGTTTTTAAATTAGGACTTGGTTTAGCTAGTCTTTATCTTGTCTGACAGGATTTTAGGGCAAAACATCCTAATGTACTTCATATCAGATGCGGAAATTAACTAAACTGTATTGAGAACCCAGACGTGGGGGCTAAGGCTATGTGCCGTTAGAAGGCTACGCGGGAGCAACCTGAGGGCCCTGCAGCAGGCATTGGAGTCGTAGACAGGACGCCGACAGCCTGAGCGGCAGAGGAAGGAACGGGTCTTTGGCCTCATCAGTGTCCGGAACCTGTGCACTGAAGGGCTGCGTCAGGAAGTGAGTAGACGGCCTGTGGAATGGGAGGAAGTGTGTGGGGAACGCGCCTCTGAGGACCTGCTCCTGACCCCTGGCAGAGGGGAGCCACGCTCCGTAGCGTGCGCGTGGCCGTCGTCTTCCGGGCGGACTTTGCCGGTCCTTCCTTCTGCAGAGCTGCGGGGGAGGTTGGAATCCCCAGCCTTCGGTTGGCAGCCAGTCGCAAGCCACTTGCAGCAGCCGGGCTGTTCATAGATTGATAAAGGTTTAATGTCCAGAACACGTGAAGAACTACAGCTCGGAAGAATAAGACAAACAGCCCAATCAAACAATGGACAAAGGACCAATAGACATTTTTTCCAAGACGATAAACAGCCAAGAAGCTCCTGAAAAGATGGTCAGCGTTGCCAGTCCTTAGGGACGTGCCAGTGGGCACCTCGGTGGGATTCCACTTCCGCACCCACTGGGTGACTGTTCCCCGCAGAAGGCTGGGGAGAAGGGTAGCCTCACCCACGTGGGGACATGAAACAGCCCAGCCGCTTGGGAACCGTTTGGCCGTTCCTGCAAAGCTGAACATGGGATTCCGATGCGACCCAGCCCTCTCGCTTGTGGCTGCGTAGCCAGAAGAGACTCGTATAGCACCGTTCCCAGCAGCTTTATTCCAACATCCAATGTCCGGCCACAGCTGGAGAAACCTAAGGTCGTCTGTCCAGACCAGGGGATGTTATTCCTCCCAGAAAGGATCAAGGTTGTAACACGTGTGAGGCCGTGGGTGAACATTGAGAACAGTGTGCTGAGTGAGATAAGGCCGATACCCAAAGGCAAAGGTCAGACCGTGGGCTCTGTCACGTGACGTGTCCAGAGAGCACAGCACGTGGAGGCGGAAAGGCCAGTCCTGGCCACCAGGGGCTGGGGGAGGGAGCGGGAGGGCTGCTGTGGCTACAGGTTTGCTCTTTGGGGAGACGAAAAGATTTGGGGACAAATGTGATGGGTGACAGCATTGCGAGTGTGTTAATGCCTCTGGATGTTGTTGTTATTGTTACGTGCTGTTGAGTTGGACCCCACTCATAGCGACCCCTCCTTGGGTTTCCGAGGCAGTATCACTACAGAAGTAGATTGCCCAACCTTCCTTCTGAGGAGTGGCTGGTGGGTTTGAAGCGCCAGCCTTCTGGTTAGCAGTCAAGTGCCTTAGGCACTACGCTACCAGAGCTCCTAATGCCTCTGGATAGTGTCCCTGAAAATGGCACTTTTTTGTTGTATACATTTTGCCACAATAAAATAATCCTAATTGAAACCTATAGGCCCCATATCTCTTACATTGTAGTTTTTCTTTAATATTAGTGACATAAAACCCATACTATATGATTAATATAAAGACACTCTAGGGTATTGTTAAAGATGTTTTCTTTGGTCTTTCATTTATTTATAATGGTTTACGGTGCATGTTTTAGTTGAGAAATGGTAAAATATTCCGGGACTGAATACCTGGACTCCAAACCTGCAGGAAACCTCACGTAGGACCCAAGGATAGATGTCACAGCTTTTTGGGGAGCGTATTTCACAGGGCAGCCTCTGGCTTTCCCAGAATGAAG
The DNA here is from genome assembly GCF_000298275.1 of Orycteropus afer afer. Classification (NCBI taxonomy): domain Eukaryota; kingdom Metazoa; phylum Chordata; class Mammalia; order Tubulidentata; family Orycteropodidae; genus Orycteropus; species Orycteropus afer. The sequence continues at coordinate 274,713 of NW_006922145.1, read as the reverse complement.
GCTGGGAATCCGTGAGAGAAGGTGCCAGCTTCTCTTTAATGTGGTCCATCCGGAAACCATGTACGCACAGCGACACTTCACAGTCCACAGACGAGCTGGCCTGCTGGGCCACAGACGAGCTGGCGTGCTAGGCTTTCTGGGGGCTTTTTCTGTGTTCGTTACTTTTTGTTGTTGACGGTCTACACAGCAGAACATGCACCAGTTCAGCCGTTGCCACGTGTGCAGTTTGTTTACACTGATGACGGTCTTCAAGTGGCGTGAGCGGTCCCAGCCCTTTGCTGAGTTGCTCTCCTCCTGCACTGACCTGAGCTCCCTGCCCCCCAGCCTCCCATCTGCCCGCCTGAGTTGCTCCAGGTCTTTAACAGAGCACGCTTCTCAAGGCAGACATTCTGCACTGACGCAGCTAAACTAGCATTTGGTTGGGGAGCTCCGGTGGCTCAGTGCCTAAGGCACTTGACTGCTAACCAGAAGGCGGGCGGTTCAAACCCACCAGCCACTCTGCAGAAGGATGATTGGGCAATCTACTTCCGTAGTGATACTGCCTCAGAAACCCGAGGAGGGGTCACTGTGAGTCAAGTCAAGAAGACTTCAGGGAATATTTTTGGTGTAACGTTAAAGATTACCCTGAGGTAGTAGTTTCAGGGGTTCAGCCTCCAGGAAGTCTGTGAGGATCTGAACTAACGCACCAGGCTCTGACCGTCACTGGCCCAGAGATAGCTAGAGGCTCATAGAGGACTGAGTGCCAGAGGTGATGTCATCCACCTGGAAAAATTGAACCTGTGGTTGGTCAAGTCCTGGGATCTGACTGCAGATTTACAGGGGATAGAGGAGTGCGCCGATTGGCGTCAGGGTGGTACAATGGGCAGAATCCAAGCTCTGGAAGAACACCGCACACGCGCACACACCACACACACAACAGTTGCTCCAGCAAATGAGGGGGCGAAAAGAGGTGGAGGAGAAAGATGCAAGAGGCATGACAAGTACATGAACCTATAGCAGTGTTCTCACCTCATCTGGATACTGATCTGCGAGGAAACGTGCAAAAAGGCGACCTGGGTGACTGTCCTCACTGGGGGAATGTGACCAGCGTCACTGAGAACTGCTGGGCTGTTTTGCTGTGTGATCAACAACAACGTCATGGAGTTTAGAAGATACAGATCAGCATTTGAAGATAGACCTTGAATGCTGAGAAGGAGTTTCATTTCTTTCATGTGATAATGGTTTATTTTTTCAGAATTTAAATTTTTTAGAGATACTTAAATATTTGCAAATGAAAAAAAAGTGACTTTGATATTGGTGGAAATGTAATAACTCTGTTAACAGTCTACCTGGATAGGAGTAATTTCTATTTTGGGGCCCCTTTGAGAGTCAGATAATAGCAGATAAGCGAGTATTTAGAGCAGGGTCCGCCACACATTTGTGAATGTCCTGTTTCAGGAAGAATATTTTGAGAACAGTTTTCTTTTCAAGTGCCGTATGAGGTTGATAACCCTCTGTAAGCCACAGACAGGCTTCACACCACTCGCTTTTACAAAAGCCCTCCATCAGTACCTGTTTTTGTTAACCGAAAGAAATCCAAAGACCATGTTCACTTTTATTAAAAAAAGGCAACACTCAAAACTAGCGGCCAGCGTTTTGTTGTGCAGCGAGGCGTGAGGGTGACAGTGTACCGAGGGCAGCGTCCCCAAGCTCCGTCCTTGCGAGCTGCGCTCAGATCTCAGCATCAGGACACCCCAGCTTTCCCCCGTGTCTGTGGACACTATCCGTTGGTGTCATTGCAGGGGTCGTGTGTTACTTGGTACAATGGGGTGTGTTACTTTTTGGGTCTGGGAACGCGCAAACATTTTTCCCATGTCAATTAGCACCAGTTGCTTCTTTGATTCACTTTAGCTTCTGAAAGGTTTCATAGGAAGACAGTGCTTTTGAATAGCGGGGGAAACCTCTACACACACATGCACGCACACACGCACACATGCTGCACATGGATGTGACCCGCCAGTAGCTTTGGAGTCGTTTCTGGCGCATGGGAACCCTGCATGTGTCAGAGAAGACCTGTGCCCCTGACGGTTTTCAGAAGATGGCCAGGCCTTTCTTCCTGTGGTGCACTTGCCCCTAGTGGTCTTGAACCTCCAGCCTTTGAGCAGGGCATGCGTTAAATCATTTGCGCCCCATGGGGAGTCCATATATCTGTCACTGATTCTTACATTGGAGCCACGTGTGCTGCTTAAACGCTTCTGTCAAGGCTACTTGGAGTTCCTTAGTTGCCCCAGGAGGCGGCCCTCATGGGCGGTCCCAGGGCGTTCTTACACCCGCGGTGCGGCACAGCCTTGAGGTGGCCTGGCTCCACTGCTCGTCGTCTTTATTTAGAGAAACGAGTACACGTCATGTGCAGGTCAGTCTCAGGTCTCTCTTATTTAAACCTCACGCTGTGCCTTGATATTTTATCAGGTTTAATGACATCCATGTCCCAATTCGCCTGGAATGTGTGAAATTTGCCAGCCATTGTCTGATGAACCATCCGGATTTGGCCAAGGACTTAACAGGTACGTGAGCGTAAAATATCAAACGTACCAAGATGCTACTTGTTGTTGTTGTTGTTATGTGCCGTCGAGTCAGCCCTGACTCATAGCGACCCCTCCTTGGGTTTCCGAGGCAGTATCACTACGGAAGTAGGATTGCCCAACCTTCCTTCCGAGGAGTGGCTGGTGGGTTTGAACCGCCAGCCTTCTGGTTAGCAGTCAAGTGCCTTAGCCACTATGCTACCAGAGCTCCTACTTAGTGGGGGGAAAAAAAAGGATTTTTATAGGGATATTTTTTCCCTGTTGTTGTGGTGTGTTCTTGCTGTAGTTTCTCATTACTGAAATTCTTCTCTGAAGCTAGACCTTGTCCAGATACTCCTTAGGCTAGAAACACCTGTGGGAAGGTGGGGCCACGTTCATTTCTTAGTTGACAGGCAGTTCATCAGGTGCTTGGATCTGAACAGGTCTTGTCTTTGAGTAGATTGTGAGACTTCGACATTCTTTAGTATTTTAGGAATTTACATGAGAGTCAGTGATTTATAAACAAGCTCAACTGTGTTCCGTGGAGGTGACCTTTCTAAACCTGCAGGAGGCGAAGGCAGGTCAGAGCTGTGTGTGTGCAGAAATAAGAGCATCATGTAGCTGACTTGCTGTTTGGGTGAAGTTTTAAAAATTAGCAACTCCTTCCAGTGGTACAGACGGATCCAGCAGCCACTTAGGTCCTCCCACAGGTGTCAGCGTTTTCTCGCACTGGCTCCAGTGATGAGAGGAAGAAATACGGGCCGGCTGAGCTGCCCATTGCACACTGTTCCTTCCTCCTCTGTGAGGGCAGGCGCCTCGCCGACTAAGGATGTTTGGGCTGCATCCCATTGGGGCCGTCACAGGCGGCACGTGTGTCTGTCCACATGTTTGCTGAGATATCCCGCGGATTTTGCCGACTCAGCCGTCCGCGTTTCTGTCCGCATTTTCTGTGTACATGCGGCTGCTGAGTTTCGGCCCTGTTGTCCTCTGCTCTGTCGGGTTGATTCCTGCTCTTTCCTTCATTTTTCCTTTCTTCTGAGGACTTGGAAGTGAACTTCCCCTTTTCTGTGCTTTGACTGCATATTTGATTCGTGAAATTTAATCAGAATTCTCCAGCTTCTTTTCAAACAACCAAAACTTCCTGCTGGCAGGTTGGTTCTGACTCGCAGTGACCTCCTGTGAGAGTGAAGGTGCCCCGGAGGGCTCCCGAGACTGTCACCTTGACAGGAGCAGACGGACCCGCCTTTGCTCCTGGGGAACGGCTGGTGGGTTTAAACCGCCCACTGCTTTAACCACTGCATGACCAGAGAGCCTTCTGAGCAACCAACCAAAAAAAAAAAGAAAAACCAAACTTACTCCCATTGAGTCGATCCTGACTCATAGTTGTAAGGTCACAGTAAGGAGAAAAGGATGCACAAAAGTGAGGTTAAAGAGAAGTTTTTATTCTGAGTTTCCGGGTGAGGTTTACGGGTCCCCAAGAGGGGCCTAGGCGAGGTTCACGGTTCCCTGAGAGGGGCCCGGGAAGTCGCACTGCCTGGCTGGGGAGGGTAGGGTTTATAGTCTTGTGGAGGACCTAAGTGGGGACACTAAGGAAATGGTAGGGTCCAATTAGCTGTTAGCATTGGTCTGCACTTAATTAGCATGAAGGGGCTTCACAAGAGGAAGTTTGCCACTGCGTGGGACTTTCTAGTCTGGGAGGGTTCTGTCACTTTGGTTGTCTTATCAGGCTGTCTCATCAGGGCTTGACACCCGGAGGAAGCTGCTAACTGAAATGTCGGTGGCTTGGGTTTGCTTCAGCCTAACAATAGTGACTCCTGTGACGTTTCTGAAACTGTCAGTCTTTCCGGAAGCAGGCTGTCTCATCTTTCTCCTGTGGAGCAGCTGGTGGGTTCAAGCCCCGACCTTTTGATAAGCAGTCTAATGCCTGTAGAGGAGTCAGCCACAGGGACCCAGGTAAGGGTGGTTGGGGGGTCCAACAGCAAAGGGAGACAGACTTATCTGTCGATTTGTCCTACTGTGGTGACATGTTGCTGTGAGTCTTGGGCTGTGCGACTGGTGTTTCAAACCCAGCGGGGGGCACTTGGTGCACAGGTATCAGCCCGGCTTGCAGACTGAGACAGACTAGGAAGAAGGAGGAGGCTATCCACTTCTCAAAGAATTGGCCAGGGAAAACCTTATGAATAGCAAAGAAACACTGTCTGATACATTACTGTGCAACTTTATGAATAGTCCAGAAACGCTGTCCAATACAGAGGAGGAAGATAGTGACTTACCTTAGAAAGCTCTCAAACCAGGACTGGGAAAGAGCTGCACTATCAGAGTAAAATCAGCTGTTCTCATATGGATAAGGTAAAGCTTTCAAGACCTCCATTTGCTGACGTGGCACCACACAAATTGAGGAGAAACAGCCGCAGGCATCCATTAGTCATCGGAACATGGAATGTATGAAGTATGAATCTAGGAAAATTGGAAGTTGTCAAAAATGAAATAGAACACATAAAGACTGATATCCTCAGCATTA
>NW_006922145.1:266548-269247 GCF_000298275.1 Orycteropus afer afer | reverse complement strand
TGGACTTCACCAGATGGAACACACAGGAATCAGATTGACTACATCTGTGGCAAGAGGTGGTGGAAAAGCTCAATATCTTCAGCCAAAACCAGACCAGGAGCTGATTGTGGAACAGTCCATCAACTGCTCATATGCAAGTTCAGCTTGAAGTTAAAGACAGTTAAATCCATGAGAGCCAAAATATGATCTGGAATATATCCCTTCTGAATTTAAAGACCATCTAAAGAATAGATTTGATGCATTGAACACCAGTGATTGAAAACCAGAAGAATTGTGGGATGACATCAAGAGCATCATCCATGAAGAAAGCAAGAGATCACTAATAAGACAAGAAAAGAAGAGAAGACCAAAGTGGATGATAGAAGAGACTCTGAAACTTGCCCTTGAGCGGAGAGTAGCTAAAGCAAATGGAAGAAATGACAAGATAAAAGAATTGAACTGAAGATTTCAAAGAGCAGCTCGAGTAGACAAAGCCAATTACTATAATGAAATGTGCAAAGACCTGGAGTTAGAAAACCAAAAGGGAAGAACACGTTTGGCATTTCTCAAGCTGAAAGAATTGAGGAAAAAATTTAAGCCTCAAGTTGCAATATTGAAAGATTCAAAGGGCAAAATATTGAATGATGCAGGAAACATCAAAAGAAGATGGAAAGAATACACAGAGTCACTGTACCAAAAAGACCTGGTCGATGTTCATCCATTTCAGGAGGTGGCATATGATCTAGAACCAATGGTACTGAAGGAGGAAGTCAAAGCTGCAGTGAAAGAAATTGGTGAAGAAGAAGGCTCCGGGAATTGACAGAATACCCATTGAGATATTTCAACAAATGTATGCCACACTGGAGGCACTCACTCAGTTATGCCAAGAGATTTGGAAGATGGCTACCTGGCCAACTGACTGGAAGAGATCCATATTTGTATCCATTCCAAAGAAAGGTGATTGCACAGATTGTGGAAATTATCGAACATTATCATTAATATCACGTACAAGCAAGATCTTACTGAAAATAATTCATAAACAGTTTCAGCAGTATGTTGACAGAGAACTTCCAGAGGTGCAAGCTGGATTCAGAAGAGGACGTGGAACAAGGGTTAGCATAGCTGATGGCAGATGGATCTTGGCTCAACGCAAAGAATACCAGAAAGATATTTACTTGTGCTTTATTGACTATGCAAAAGCATTTGATTGTGTGAATCATGACAAATTATGGATAACATTGAGAAGAACGGGAATTCCCGACCACTTGATTGTACTCATGAGGAACCTGTACCTTGACCAGGAGGCTGTCGTTCAAATGGAACAAGGGGACACTGCATGGTTTAAAATCAGGAAGCGAGTGCGTCAGGGTTGTATCCTTTTCCCACACTTACTCAATCTATATGCTGAACAAATAACCCAAGAAGCTGGACTATATGAAGAAAAACGTGACATCAGGATTGGAGGAAGAATCATTAACAACCTGAGATACGCTGATGATACAACTTTGCTTACTGAAAGTAAGGATGACTTGAGGCCCTTACTGATGAAGATTGAAGAACACAGTTTGCAGTATGGATTACATCTCAATATAAAGAAGACAAAAATCCTCACAACTGGACCAATAAGCCGCATCACGATAAATGGAGAAAAGATTGAGGTTGTCAAAGAATTCACATTGCTTGGTTCTACAATCGATGCCAATGGAAGCAGCAGTCAGGACATTAGATGATGTGTTGCACTGGGCAGGTCGGCTGCAAAGAAACTCTTTGAAGTGCTGAGGAGCAAGGATGTCTCCTTGAGGACTAAGGTGCATCTGACACAAGCCATGATAATTCCAGTCGCCTTGTATTCATGTGAGAGCTGGACAATGAATAAGGAAGACCGAAGAAGAGTTGATGCTTTTGAGTTGTGGCGCTGGCAAAGAATGCTGAGAGTACCGTGGACTGCTAAAAGAACTAACAGATCTGTCCTGGAGGAAGTGCAGCCAGAATGCTCCTTGGAAGCAAGAATGGCCAGACTTCATCTCACCTACTTTGGTCATGTTGTCAGAGGGGACCATTCCCTGGAGAAGGATGTCACGCTTGGTAGGGTGGAGGGTCAACGAGATGGATTGACACGGTGGCTGCGATGATGGGCTCAAGTGTAGCAGGGATCATGGAACTGGCGCGGGATTGGGCGGTGTTTCCTTTTGCTGTGCATGGGGTCGCTAGGAGTCGGAAACGACTCGATGGCACCTAACAACAATACCTGTAACCATACCACCACCAGGGCTTCTAGAAATATGTGCTTTAACACGGGTCACTCCCATCTCTGATACCATAGCCTGAGTTATTATTTAGTTAGTTACTTTTTTTAAACCTTCTCAACTTTTAGTACATTGTAACTGCTTTTGTATTTTACAGTCTCTTACTGTTGGTTTTTAAATCTCACTACTTTCTTTTGTTCAAGGCACAAAGTAACTCCTCTTTGAATACTTTCAACAATCATTTGTGACTGTAATGCTGTCCGGTTTGGTTGCGTTTGTTGGTATCAGTAAGCTGGCAGAAGCAGCTGTGTTTTAACAGATTCCTCCTTCTGGGGCAGGCTTCGTGCGCTGAGCCTGTCTTGCCGTCCACATCTAGACATTGAGCCTCTGAGGGGTGGCCTTGACCCTGGGACGTGCGGCCCTTCCTCCCTCGCTCCTCTTCCTCTCCCCTCCCTCATGCCTCCCCCACCCTCA
>NW_006922145.1:253428-265786 GCF_000298275.1 Orycteropus afer afer | reverse complement strand
CTTCCTCCTGCTCCCTAGGCTTCGCATAGCTTCTCCCCCATGCCTCCCCTCCCTCATGCCTCCCCCGCCCTCATGCCACCCTCACCCTCATGCCTCCCCCACCCTGTCTTTCTCTTCCGACCTTTCCCTCTGGTTGTCTTCCTCAGTTCTCTGCACCTCTTATTCTCTGTCCCTCCCTGTGTGTCTCCCCCTTTCCTGTCTCCCCCCTCTTTCTCCCCCCATGTCCCCTTTCCTTAGCTTCCTTTCCTTATACTGTGGGTACAGTATTTTCTCTCAGAGTACTAATTGTTATTTTGGGGCCAAGTTTTCTTTTCCATACAAAATCTCTCTCTCTCCAGCTTGGTTTCTCCCCTCGTTTTATTTGCGTTGGTCTCTGTTTTCCATGTTAGAGACGTTCCTCAAACGCCTTCCTCAAACGCCTGACCGTCTGCGGCTGTCTGCTGATGCTTCAGAGCAGGCACTCAGTGAACCGCCGTGTAGAAGGCTTAGCGCGTGGCGTCTTGTCAGCTTTGGGCTCCGTGGAGGGTGGTCACGGGCATGTTCGTGGGGGGCTGATGTGTGGGTGCCGTCTCTGGAGCTAGCGCGATTTCCCTGGAGGAGGGCCCTGTCTGAGCTGGAACATCCGGTGGCTGGTGTCGTTGGGAAGAGCATGCAGGGTCTCAGCAGTCATGGTGGGTCTGTTGTCACAGCGTTAGTTCCCTCTGTCGGGGATGGCATCTCTGCCCTGCCTGTATCTGCTGTCCCCCACTTTAGAGACTCAATTTACGGTTTGCATAGAATTCTTTTATACCCATCCTTTGGGGAGGAGTGGGGCATGTCCTAGGTGGATGGTGGGGTCTCCTCCACATCCGATTCCCCCCTCCCTCCTCTCCGTTGTCCTGAGACCCTGCAGGACTTCCTGCCCACTCCGGGGCTCTGTGAGGAATATGGGGCTTGTGTTGGCTGAGGTCGCGGTTTCCCCTCTGCTGACGCACGGCTTTGCTTCCTGGGCCCTAGAGTCAGGGGTTCCCCTTCCAGGGCACAGAGTGTCCTTCCTGTTCCTGCTGCCTGTTCACGCCATTCTTAGGCACGGGGTCGTGCAGTCACTCGGGTGTGTCCATCTGTGGAAGAGTGTTCACTGTCATTTGTTGTCTTCATGGAGCTTGAAGGATTTGCGTTATCTGAGCATGGAGTCACCATTCTCATGGCTCTTAAACTTCCCTCATTTTTTCTAGAAAAGACTTTTTAGTGATATCATTAAAGTGATCACATTTATGATACCCAAATGCATCATAACACCTTAGTTTAGTTGTTTCATATCCTTCATTATTTTAATTTTCCACTTACTTTAGATTTGGAAATTTCTTGTTCAGTTTCTCATTTTTTACAGTTTCTTTTCACTTTACTGAAACAAGTCCTCAGAAAGTGCTTTTTCCTTTTTCTTTCTTCACATGTAGCGGCGTGTAAAGCCAGTTAATTTCCCAATGACTAACTGGAGCTCCTCTGTCTTTGACTTTGCTGTCCTGTTTGGTGACAGGGACCGCAGAGGTCGTGCACACAGTCGGGGCCGAGGCGGTGCTGGGCCTCTTGGCCAGGGTAGCCCTTTCCTCAGACGACTCATGGCGGCCTCCTTTGTCCTCTTTCCCCTGGCCTCACCGACACTCTGCCCGCTTTTTGACCGCCACCGTCACTGCAGAAGAGGGGCCTTTTCTTTCCTGTCACTGACTGCTTCCCTTTATCTGTCCCACCGCAGTGCGCACCTGCGCTGATTTTCAGCACAGTGTGAGGCGAATTCTTTCCTCCACAAATTCCATTAATTTAAAGATAGTAACCCCAAACCAAAATCTAGACCCACTGCCGTTGACTCAATGCCAACTCACAGTGGCTCTGGGCAAACGTCCGCTGACGCTTGCAGGTGGGTTTGGTGTGGTCATGCTTGGTTTTCAAAGATCCTCTGCTGTCTTTTTCAGCATCTTCCCTGTGGAAGTTTGCATTCTAACCAAGGCAATCTTACCTTTCAGAGTACCTTAAGGTGCGGTCCCATGATCCCGAAGAAGCTATTAGACACGATGTCATCGTGTCTATCGTTACAGCTGCTAAAAAGGACATCCTGCTGGTCAACGATCACTTACTGAATTTTGTGAGAGAGAGAACGTTAGACAAACGGGTAAGTCGGCAGGGTCAGTGATGACCAGTAGGTTTCATTGTAAAGACAGAGCTGCGGTGTTTGGGAAACATTCAGGTGTAAATGCACATCTGTTTTTGAGGGGAGAGACATTTAACATTTAAGGTAGAATTTTGGAGATGGCTTTTGTTAAGCTTTTCAGTTTTTCTTTATGAAGATGACTTGACTCATCCTTGAAAGTGAGGTGGCTGTCAGTGGCAGCTAGCCAGAAGTTTGGCCTGTCCCCCCTTTAGAGATACATGACTTTTTTTCCCCAAAATATTATTGTGATTTGGGTGAAAGTTTACAGAGCAAATTCACTTTCCATACAGCTGCTCACATGCATTTTGTCTCATGACATTGAGTACAATTTCCCACAATGCAACAGGTCCCCTCCCACTTCCTCCTCATAGTTACCTCTTCCCTGTGTCCATCCCTCCATGCACTCCTGCCTCCTAAGCTGTCTCCCTGTGCATAAGCAGCCCTTCTTTCTCCCATGATCATTCCCTCCAAGGAGTGTATCTACTTGAGGTAAATGTTTATTTAACTCATATGCCTGTCTTTTGTTTGGCTGGAAGCCACAGGAGTGGGTTCAGTTCCAGACCTGAAGGGCAGCTAGAGGCCACAGTCTCAGGGGTTCCACCAAGCTCTATCAGACCAGCAAACCTGGTCCCTTTTTTTTTCCAAGTGATTTTGAGTTTTGTTCCATGTTTTTCTCCCCCTCTATCCAGGATCTCCTCCATAGATCCCCCTCCAAGTGGTTGACATTGGTAGCCGGGAACCATCTAGTGCTTCTGGTCTCATAGTCGTATGGGCTGAGGATCACATGGTGTACTAGGCGCGAGGACTAATTGTTTCCAGATGCCTGACTCTTTGTAGGGGCTCTGGTCCCTCTCTCTTGTGCTGTTGGCTCTCTCCTGTCTTTCCTCTTAGGGCTCTTGTCACAGGGATGTGAGCTGATAGTCCTCTAGCTTATTGTGTGGTAGTTCCTCAGACTAGAAGATGAAAGGTGTTTTTCAGCGTAGTCAAGCCGACCGAACCGCAGCATGCTTGTGGCCTCTTTTCTGGCACCCCACACCCTGCTTCTAAAGCGGGCAGTGCTGGCTTCACTTATTCCCACCAGTGAGCGTCTGTGTCGAGGATGCATCTCGCTCTTGGATCCCCGCTGCCTGGAGTCTGTAACACACCCAGCAGATGTTTCAGTGCCTGTTCCCTGTGTCCTCTTCCCCGTGGCCTTTCCTTGTGGCACAGCCTATGCTAATTTGGGCTCAGGAGTCCTTAGGAACAAGGATGAAACTCTGTAACTTAGGGGTTGGCCAGTAAAGAACGTGAGAGGCTACTGGTCGCTGTGAAGGTTTGACGAGGTAAATAGTGTCAAGCCTTCTCGCTTTAGTGTCCGGCTCCCAAGGTTGACGCTGCCGTCTTCGTCTCTCAGTCTCTCCTGGAAGATGCTGGCTGTTGATGGGGTAGGCCGGAACTGCCTGCTTTCCCTCCACGGCTCCTGGTCTGCAGAGAACTTCCTGTAGTGGATGAGCTCAGAGTTGTCTCTACTGAACATTTCATCAGGGTGTGAAGCAACGAAAAGGCATCAAGGACAAGGACGTTGGTATCGTGCATATGCTAACAGCCTCCTAAATACGCAGGTCTTCCTGTCCTTGGCCCCACTGAAGATTGAATTAGGTCACTGTATATTGTTGGATCAGAATTCCCACATGGTTGATCATCCTGTTGGGCTCTTAGTGGGTTGATTGGCTCATTTACATTAAAATTGAGGACCAAAAATAATTTAATATATACATGTTCCTGGCGGTATTAGAAGATGCTTTGTCCTTTAATTCCATTTAATGCAGTAGATTTGGAAATTAGAGTTAGAGATAATATGATTTTATGAGTAATACTTTTAGAAGTCCTTTATTCCAGTGTACATGAATGAGAAAAAGGACTATTTGGAATCTGCTGTAATTAATTGAAGGAAAAAAACTCAAGGAAGAACATTGCTGTGAGTGAGAGACTGCAGAGGCAGGATGAGTCATGTGGTCTAAACTTCCTGCCAGCCTGCTGATGACAGCGCCGTGTTTATGTAAAACTGAAGCAGACATCCATCCCACAGCGGTTCAGCAGTGCTCAACTGCTGTTCACAAAAACAGTTCGGTAGTTGAATGCAAATCCTTTTGGGGATGATCCAAGATTGCAGACCAGGCAGATCCTCCCTCCAGACCCTCGGCAACAGAGACTCAAGAAAACAAGGGAAACTGCTATGGATGACAATCCTGGATCCCAGAGCTTCAAAGGAAATGATAAAGAAGTCGATCCCATCCCGATGAGAAGAAGAGACTGATGAAAACAGTGAACAAGGAGCGATAAACTGCTGACCGCCACAGAGCGGCCATTTTGAATGATTGCAAGCAGCGTTCCAATTGGAGCAGGAACCAGATGAGTGGCTCCACCTGCCCAGGACTGCACCCGCACCCACCTTGGTGACCAGGCACCCAGAGAGGTGTGGCCTCCTCCCTTACCTTGCACAGCCTCCTGGTGACGAGAGATGTCGCCCCACCCCCACTCACCCAGCAGACAGTCATACTTCACCCACTGCCAGTGCTGTGTCGCTTTGGATTTTCTCTTTCTTTCCGCTTAGTTCTTCTCCTGCCTCCACCCTCTTTTCTTTCCCTCCCCTTGCCCTTTTTCATTTGTTTTTTGCAAGGGGGGGGTTCTCAAAGTACAGGAGCCCCCCTCTCATCACACACACACAGGGCAGGCCATGCTCCCACCAAGTGAGCACTCCATTCCTGCACATCCGTGTTTGTTTGCCGCATTCTTTGTTTGTTTATATTTCTTTTACTTTTTCTTTTTTCTCTTTTCATTCTCGAATCCCCCTTTATTCCCTCTGCCATTCCCCCTTTTTGTCTGTTTTTTTAGCAGTTGAGAGCCAGCGACTCTACCCAGCCATACTCACCACACTTGTTGCCCCACCCACTGGACGAGTGCCACCACCCATTCCAGCACTACTAGGCCAGTGACAGGCAGTGGCCAGCACCTGCCCAGCCTGCCCTCAGCTGCTCTGCACAATCAGTGATCAGAGACTTGTCCCCACACTCCCACCTGTTAACCAAATCTGCCCAGAGACAGGTTGTGAACTTCCCAGTGCTGCCAAACTACAGATCAGAGTAACACGCCTACCTCATTGCCTGAATCTATAAAAACAAAACAAAAAATTAGGGCAAAGCAAACCAACTTATAATCAACAAATTAATACAATAATACTACAGTATCCTAGAGATAGCAGACTAGTTCAAATTATACACACACAAAAAACAGGACAAGATGGCTCAAGCGAGTGACTAAAATACAGGGCCAGACGACTCTTCTAGAAGAAGAAATGCTATTGGAACTTTCGGATAAGGAATTCAAAAGAATCATATTTCAGTAGGTTCAGTGGATTGAGAAAAAGTATGAGGAAAGTACAGGCAAAATCAAGGAAAACATAGACAAAACTCTAGAAGAATTAAAAAAAAAAAAATAAAGCAAGAACGAATAGTAAAAAAAGCATTTCAGCTAGTGTCCTATAAACCTAGTTTGTGCAGTGTTTCATTAAAGGCTTGCTCTCTATAACCCCCCCCCCCACAAAAAAGGGAACAAATTGAAAAAAATAAACGAAAAATTGTAAACAATACAAAAACAGAAAAAAAAAGGTCATATAGAAGATTAATACTAAAATTTGAGAAATAGATGACATATTGGAAGGATAAAAAGAGTAGAATTGAATCAATGGAACATAGAATTAGTGAAATTGAAGCCAAATCTCAGTACTAATCTATAGGCGAACAATTGGGGAAAAAAATAAAAAACATGACAGAAGCTTAAGATTTGTGTGGGACATCATCAAGAGGAATAACTTAAGTGTGATTGGAATTCCAGAGCAGGAAGAGACAAAAGAAAAGTACTAGAAAAATTGTTGAAGATTTGTAGAAAGAGTCTCTAATATCATGACAGATGAAAAGATATGCATTCAGGAAGCTCAATGAATCCCAAATAGGCTAGCACCCAGAAGTAAATCACCAAAGACATTTCATAATCAAAATTTCCAGAACCAAAGAATCCTGAGAAAGGAAATAACGAATATTCAAGCAGAAGTCAATGAAACAGAAAACCAGTAGAAAGACCCAAGAAGACCAGAAGTTGGTTATTTGAAGATTAACAAAATCAACAAACTGCTGGCAAATTTAACAGAGGAAAAGGAGAAGACGCAAATGACACTTAAGAGAAATGAAATAGCCGAAATCACAACAGAAGCTACTGAAATAAAAAGGATAGCAACAGAATCCTATAAAAAAAAAACTTTAAGGAGCCTTTGTAGTGTGGTGTTTAAGGCATTTGGCTGCAAAACAAAAGAACTGGTGGTTTGAATCCAGCAGCTGCTCCATGGAAGAAAGATGAAGCAGGCAGCTTCTGTAAAGATTCACAGCCTTGGGAACCCAGTGGGGTCTCTGAGTCAGAATCAACTCGATCCGTTTGGTGTTTTGGTTTTATGAAAAGCTTTACTCCAACATATTCGAAAATCTGGAAAAAATGCATAAATTTCTAGAAACAATACTTACCTGAATGAATACAATGAGGAAGAAAATTTGAACAGACCCATCAAAAAAGAAGAACTTGAACAGGTGATTAAAAAAAATGAAAAAAAAAAAAAAAACCTCTCAACAAAAGAAATGTCCTGGCCCAGACAGCTTCATGGGTGAATTCTACCAAATGTTCAGAGAAAAGCTGACAATGATTCTACTCATATTGTTCCAGAACATAGAAAAGGATGAAATACTGGACCAAACTCATTCTATAAAGCAAACATAACTCATCTGATACCCAAACCAGGCCAAGTCATCATTAAAAAGAAAATCATAGACCAATATCCCTCATGAAGGAGTGCTGGTGGCATAGTGCCTAAGGCACCTGACTGCTAACCAGAGGGCTAGCAGTTCAAACCCACCAGCCACTCCTGGGAAGAAAGAGTGGATGATCTATTTCCATAGTGATACCGCCTCGGAAACCCAAGGAGGGGTCGCTATGAGTCAGATCTGACTCCATGGCAGCAAGTTTGGTGTTTGGTTTTTTTTTTTTTTTTTTTTTAATCCCTCATAGCACAGATGTAAAAATTCTCAACAAACTCCCAGCCCAGCTTCATTTTATGAAGCAAGCATAACCAGCAAAGACACCACTAAAAAAGAAGACTACAGACTGATATCTGAATATTGTAGACACAAAAATCTTCAACAAAATTCTAGCTAATTGACTATAGCAACATATAAAAAAAAATACCACATCATGACATAGTGGGATTCATACCCTGTATGCAAGGATGAGTCAACATCAGAAAAATAAAAGAACCACATGATCCTGTCAGTGTATGTCGACAAGGCATTTAACGAAATCCAACACCTATCCATCCTTGGTAAGAACAGTCAGTATTTTGAGAACAGCAGTAACACAGGTACCTGTAGTGTGTGTGGATTGTTACTGTGACATTAATGTGGTAAGAGTGTGCCGAGTTTAGGCCGCAGCTTAGGCATCTGGCCACCGTTTACCCACCCAATTCTGTCTTTGCCTCTTGAACTTGCCCCTCACCAGTCCTAAGTGGCAGTATGTGGACCGACACTGGCTTCTTGGGGTGGGGTGGTGTAAGATGCCACAGCGTGGAGAGTCTTTGCACCTGCTGGATGTCTGCTGCACCTTTTAGAGTAGGTGCGTTAACGTAGCAGGTTTGTTTTCTTGTAAATATAGGCATTGTGACTTGATATTCAGAATCTAAAACCGGAAAAAAATACAGTGTCCAAAATAGGAAAATTTGAAACTAGAAAACTTGGCCCGTTATTAATGGAAGCATTTTGAAATGATAAGCAAATGTCTTTGTTTTTCTTTTCAGTGGCGAGTGCGCAAAGAAGCCATGATGGGACTTGCACAGATTTATAAGAAATACGCCTTACAGTCGGCAGCCGGCAAGGACGCCGCAAAGCAGATCGCGTGGATCAAGGACAAGTTGCTGCACATTTATTATCAGAACAGTATCGATGACCGGTCAGTGGAGGACGCTTTGTATAAAATACTTGGCTATCTGGGTGTTACCTACCTGTGATCTGGAGTCTGTAACTTTGGACTCCCTGTTCCGTTCTTACTATTAGGTGAAGCGGGTGAGTGGACCGTATTTGGAGCAGGCTGTCAAGTCTGTGCAACATTAGGGAGGGGTTTAGCTGATGTTCACGTGCATGGCCTGTTTTTGAGCAGAGTGATGCCTAAACGCTTGGACTGTGCATCTGCAGTTAGAATCTTCATTGTGTTTCTGGCTCCTTTTTCTTAGAATGAGTCTTGCAATTCTTTTCTTTTCTCAGGTAACCATTTGCCATTCAAATGGAAAGAAATCCTTTATACGTCCAATGCGGACACTCCCGGCAGCTCACGCTCCTGGGCTCTGTCCAGGTGGCACAGGGGAGCACAGGGCTCTGCCCCGAGCAGTACTGTCCCTCTCCACTCGCGGGGGACGGTGCTGGGCCGTGAGTCCACACCTTCATATTCCTGCAGCTTCTCAGAGTCCTGTGAACACAAGCGAGGGGACAAACCATGCAGGAAACAGCCCTCTGATACCCCCGACCTGAATCTCCGTTCTGATCTGTTGATGGGTTAGACTGGTTTTCTACTTGAAATAAATAAGATCTTCATACCATAGGCAGTTCTTTTCATCACAAACGATTCTTGCAAAAGTCTAAAGGAGAAAACCCCGTGTGCCTAAAGATGTCTTCTGTGATGACAGTCGCAGGGTTTTCCACTGAGGCGAAGGTCACAGCGTGTGTGGTCTGACTCCTCGGTAGTTAACAGGGCTGTGAATCGGAGTGTGTGTGATTTGACAGTCTTAGTGGGGCACGTGGTCTTGCCTTGAGTGGGTCAGAACGAGAAAAGAAGAACCAGTAGGCACAGTGTGATTTGTAGAGTTACAGACCTAGAAAGTGATCGTCTCAGTTAATGTCGTCTAAGAATCTTTCTAATTATTCTTTTTGTAAAATTGACTTTTTCAGATGTTTTGAGTGTGTGGTGTTAGTGCCCAGAAATTTGATCGCAACTAAAAACTCACTGCTGTTGAGTTGGATCCGACTTATAGCGACCCCTCCTTGGGTTTCCGAGGCAGTATCACTACAGAAGTAGATTGCCCAACCTTCCTTCCAAGGAGTGGCTGGCGGGCCAGCCTTCTGGTTAGCAGTCAAGTGCCTTAGGCGCTATGCCACCAGGGCTCCTAGAAACGTGATAGTATTTGTTGAACAGGGTGCACAGACACAGTGGCTGCCACAGTGGGTTCGAGTGTAGCAACAATAGCGAGGATGACCCGGGACCAGGCAGGTTTCGTTGTGCTGTGCACAGGGTGGCTGTGAGCTAGGGTTGACTCCACGGAACCTAACAACAACAACAACGTGTAGCTTGAGCTGTTAATATTCTGAACTAGATCTTTTCTGTTTTTCATGATGTTCACTGTGAAAACTAAGAATCCTAAACATCTTGGTGTAGTCTTCAGTTTACTGAGTACAGTTTTGTCACTGGGAGGGCCTGGTGTAAGCTGGTAACCCGTTCTCGTCCAGATAAGGGCACTGAGTGGTGGGCAGCTTGCCCAGGGCAGGCAGAGGTAGCTGCTCCCTTAGCCGGGCGCAAGGCCATTTCCACGTGAACTGAACCCTTTCTGACCCTCTTACAGGAAGCAGGCTGCCACTGGGAAGCCTCGCCTACGCTCAGGAAGGCGGGAGCCGTGAACCCACGTTCTGTGTGTGTGTGCAGCGTCAGGTAGCGCAGGGCGCATGGCCGGCCGAGCCGGCGGTGATGTGTGTGCTATTTGCAGGTTGCTGGTGGAGCGCATCTTCGCCCAGTACATGGTACCCCACAGTCTGGAGACCACGGAGCGCATGAAGTGCTTGTACTACCTGTATGCCACGCTGGACCTGAACGCCGTGAAGTAGGTGCCCGCCCCCACGCTCTGCATCTCCCCCGTTGCCTTCTCACTGTGATCGGGGTGGAAGTTTCCGGGACAGATGGTCCATCCAGCAGCTGGTGCCCATTCTGATTGGTGACACGGACGGCAGTCCCACGGGGTACCAGCGCTCTTCCCACCTCCCCGGGGTTACTGTTTCCACTCCTGTTCCGTCCCTGCCTGCTGGATGGTTGGGTGGTCTAAGGGGCACCGACCTCCTTGGGGTTCCTGTTCGCCTTGTAGACCGGCTTGTTGTTTGGCTGGAAACTGAGCCCATGGGGGCCTTAGGGCTAGTCATCTCTCGCAGTACATGGAATTACATGAACAAGAAGCACTTTCTGTTTTACTTGTGAAGCATTGTTTAAAAGGTTGCTGTCGTGTCCTGTTAAGTTGATTCCAAGTCACAGGAGCCCTAGAGGACAGAGTGGAACTGTCCCGAGGGTTTCCTCGGTGGTGTTTAAAGGAGCCGGTCTCCTTGTCTTGTCTCCTGCGGAGCCTCTGGGTGGGTTTCAGTTGGCGACCACACACTGGACCACAGTGTCCCCAGGGTTCCTCGCTTAAAGGGGTAGACGACAGCCCAAACCCACCAGCCACTCCCTGGAAGGAAGCCTGGGCAATCTACTTCCATAAAGGTACTGCCTCGGAAACCCAAGGTGGGGTCGCCATGAGTTGGAACCGACTTGATGGCAATGAGTTTTTTTTTTTTTTTTAATCTTTTCAGAAAGTACCGCTACCAACGTAAGCTTAACAGGGATTTGTGTAAGCAGCAAAAAATTTGTCGATCTGATTAACATGAAATCTCTTAGGGTTAAATGATTTCTTTTCTGGATTTTTGTATTTTTGGTTTTTAAGAAATGTTGCTGACATACTCATCCTTTCTTTTATGCAAAAACGATGCCTAGAATGCGCTTCCGTATTCTCCTCCGGTGCTGACGTGAATTACGATGCAGACCTGCAAGGGCCACGTTTCTCAGCTGCACACTCTCAGCACAGTGTATCATTTTGTGTAAGGCTTGGTCCCCAAGAGTTCTTCTGCATTTCATGAAAAGGACACTTGTACTCATCTGGGGAGAATCAACATTTTCCACGCAGAGGAGATGTTGCTGACCTCACTGGGTCCTGTTGTGGGGTTGGGTTGCTGAGACTCAGGGATTGTGTTAGCGTGCCAGCCGACACAGCTCACGACTGCTGGGGAGTAAGTGTTGCTCAGAGGAGTGCTCGGTGGGTCGGACATCCCACGAGCTGTCTCTTCTTCCTCTGCTCACTGGGGCCTCTGACTTTGTTTTCCCGGGGACGGTCATTTCCTGTGTTGGTTCTAGCTTCTGTACAAGACTGAGGAGAAGGTGCAAGGGCAGGAATGCCCTGTTTCAGGCTCTGGAGTGTGTCATCTGAAGCTCACCACACGCCTGGAATAAGTGGTATTTCCCCAGTTTTCAACATGATGAACCGAATTCCACAGAGGTTAACTAACTTGTACAGAGTCACACAAGTAGTAAAACAACTGAGCCTGGATTTCAGCCAGTTCTTCTTGGTTCCACAGTTCATTCTTTTTACACTGTTGTTATTGTTGTTATGTGCCATCGAGTCGCATCCGACACATAGCAACCCCTCCTTGGGTTTCCAAGGCAGTATGACTACAGAAGTAGATTGCCCCCATCTTCCTTGCAAGGAGTGGCTGGTGGGTTTGAACCGCCAGCCTTCTGGTTAGCAGTCAAGTGCCTTAGGCACTACGCCACCAGAGCTCCTACCTTCACAGAAGCAAAGCCCAAACCACACCCAGTGCCTGGAGGGGATTCTGACCCACAGCGCCCCTAGAGGACAGAGTGGAACTGCCCCACAGGGTCTCCACGGCTGTCAGTCTTCACAGAAGCAAAGCCCAAACCACACCCAGTGCCTGGAGGGGATTCTGACCCACAGCACCCCTAGAGGACAGAGTGGAACTGCACCACAGGGTCTCCCAGGCTGTCAGTCTTCACAGAAGCAAAGCCCAAACCATATTCACTGCCATGGAGTCAATTCTGACCCACAGCGCCCCTAGAGGACAGAGTGGAACTGCCCATAGGGTTTCCTAGGCTGTCAATCTTCACAGAAGCAAAGCCCAAACCACACCCACTGCCATGGAGTCGATTCTGACCCACAGCGCCCCTAGAGGACAGAGTGGAACTGCACCTCAGGGTCTCCAAGGCTGTCAGTCTTTACAGAAGCAAAGCCCAAACCAC
>NW_006922145.1:250863-252848 GCF_000298275.1 Orycteropus afer afer | reverse complement strand
ATTCTGACCCACAGCACCCCTAGAGGACAGAGTGGAACTGCACCACAGGGTCTCCAAGGCTGTCATCTTTACAGAAGCAAAGCCCAAACCACACCCACTGCTGTGGAGTCCATTCTGACCCACAGCGCCCCTAGAGGACAGAGTGGAACTGCACCACAGGGTTTCCTAGGTTGAAATCTTTATGGAAGCTGACTGCCTCATCTGTGTGTCATGGAGCGGCTGGCAGGTTTGAACCTGTGACCTTCTAGTTAGCAGCCAAGTGCTGTGCACCACCAGGGCTCTTTCTTCAGGTGCTCGTCCATCTTCTACCTGACCCCCGCCCTCCACGTCTTATTATTAGCTCAGCCCTCTGAATTTACCCCATCGCGGTCATTGCCTTGTATGGTTTGAGCTTTGTTATTTAATGTTCCATGTTGGAACATTCTAGAAGGACTGTTGTTCTGCGTCCTCATTTCCGTGTGTCTGCCTGTTTTCCAGGGCGTTGAATGAGATGTGGAAGTGTCAGAACCTGCTGCGACATCAAGTGAAGGACCTGCTCGACTTGATCAAGCAGCCCAAGGTACGTTCCATTCCAAGGGGTGTTTTCCCGTGATGTTAAGTTTCATAAAACTTGTGCATTTTATTTATTTACTGTGTACCATTGCTCTGTGTGTTGAACAGCTAGTTCTTTGCCAACAGTTTTAACCTGTGATCCCTGACTTAGAAAACTTGAATTTTTAAGACCCTTTCACAATAGGTCATTCGGCACGTTCACGCTGTCTGTAAAAGGCGGATTCCGCGAGGAATATCAGGTGCTTCCCTGTGCTCAGTGTAAGGGTGTTTATTTATTGTTTTTGCAGCTTTAAAGTTAGGGAAACAGAGCTCAGCAGTATTGACAGCACAGAAGACAGAATGAAGGGACACTTGATCTTCTCACCTGAAGAGGCTCCCGTCAGCTCTGAACGGCCTTGTACTTTCAGAAGGTCTCAGTAGTCACAGAATGCTGGTTCGCGGGCTAGGTAGTTTTCCTTGAGATTGTCACGGTGATTTTCAGTGTGACTTGATCTTCCTCACGTAACGTGCTGTGCATGCAGTGCGTGGATCATGTTCTGTTTCGGGTCCTTTGGAGTGATTCTCATCGTTCGACTTCTGTGCGCCACCCCCTTCTTGGAGAATGCTGTGTGTGGAAGTGTAGGGTATCGTTCGTGAACAACGCAGCATGGTGAACGGCATTTCAAGGAACACAGTGTAGCGGTGATCTGAATTTCTGTTTCAGTAACAGGTCCCCCCTCCAGCACCCCCTCACGTTCATGGCAGAGCGCCACCGTGCCATCTAAGGGAATGTGCAGGTGCCAGTGTGCTCTGAAAATCAGGAAGCTAACTCCTGCTGTGGGACTGGGTTATAGTGACAATCTCACTATTATTATTTTATTTTCTTAAATCTCCAAATCCCAAGTAATAACGCATTTCAAACCACTTGTTAGCCTAATCAAGCTGGCAACTGAGTAGTAGTTTTGTTTTGTAGGCAAACAGTAAACTCTTTTGTTTCCTGATCATCATTTAATCTTTTTTCTATGATACTGAGTATGTTGAACCATCTAGAGTAAGCTTTCCCTTACTGTAAGTGACTTAAAACTGATTGTAGCAGTTCTAGTTATTTTAAGTAAAAATATCAAGGTACTCTGGTGGTGCAGTGGTTAAGCACTTGGTTGCAAACCAGAAGATTGGCAGATTGAACCCCCCAGCCACTCTGCAGGAGAAAGATGTGGCAGTCGGCGTCTATAAAGATATATAGCTCAGGAAACCCTATGGGCAGTTCCATTCTGTCCTCTGAGACACTGTGGGTTAGAGGCCACTCTACCACAGTGGGTTGGGTTTGGCCTTTGCTTCTGTGAAGATTGACTAGGAAACCCTGTGGGGCAGTTCCACTCTGTCCTCTAGGGGCGCTGTGGGTCAGAATCCACTCCACGGCAGTGGGTGTGGTTTGGGCTTTGCTTCTGTGAAGA
>NW_006922145.1:242775-250744 GCF_000298275.1 Orycteropus afer afer | reverse complement strand
TTCCACTCTGTCCTCTAGGGGCGCTGTGGGTCAGAATGGACTCCACGGCAGTGGGTGTGGTTTGGGCTTTGCTTCTGTGAAGACTGGCAGCCTTGAAAACCCTGTGGGCAGTTCCACTCTGTCCTCTAGGGGCGCTGTGAGTCAGAATGGACTGCCTTAATAGTTTACAGTTACTCAATGGTGTCTTTTCATTCTTTCTCCAGAGATCTCCCCGTAAGCCTCCTGATTATATCTTAACCATGTTCAGGATTAAGCATTTCAGGGACACCTCAGGGCACTAAGACTGTAGGTGTCGACTGTTTGTCCGCAGAGAGCATAGAAACCCGCAGACTCGCATTTCCTGAATGTTTTTGCTGTGTTTCTAAGCGTAGTTGCCCTGACCTTTCTGGGCTAAAGAAAAACAAAGTACCTCTTTGCCCAGAAGGTGGGTGCAGCAGCCTGCTTATTTTTGGCAGCTGACGGAAGAGGGTGAGGTGTGAGTGGGTGTGGAGGCCGCCTGCCCAGTCCCCTGCAGTCGTAGAGCAGGGTGAGGAGACACGGTGTGAGGCGGGGCCTCTGCGGCCTCCAGAGACAATGTGTACCTAGTACAGCAAAGTGGTGGGCGCTTCTCATCGGCGGATTTTAATTGTATTTTTGTGTGATTTGCAGACGGATGCCAGCGTCAAGGCCATATTTTCAAAAGTGATGGTTATTACAAGTAAGTTGCTTTATGTATTTTCTCTCTAAGTTTAAGGTTTAATTAAAATCTTTCTGCATGTTGTTCTCTTGTGGGCTCTAATGGTGAAGGGCAAGAGTTAGCTGTTGCTGGTTGACTTTGCACCACCGCCCAGCCCCAGCTGGCCACTTGTTTCTGATTTTCCTTTGTATCGTAGAATCCTTTTTGCAGTGTCTTGTATGGGCAAGAGCTGGAGGAAGGATGCCTTCCTTAAAGTTTTTTTTTTTTTTTTTAATTGTGATTTGGGTGAAGATTTACAGAGCAGATTCACTTTCTATACAACAGCTCACATACGCTTTGTCTCATGACATTGACTGCAATTTCCCACAATGCAACAGCTGCCCTCCCACTTCCTCCCCATAGTTACCTCTTCCCTGTGTCCTTCCCTCCATGCATTCCTGCCCCCCAAGCTGTCTCCCTGTGCATAAGCAGCCCTTCTTTCTCCCATGATTGATCTCTCCAAGGAGTGTATCTACCTGAGGTAAATGTTTAACTCATATGCCTATCTTTTGTTTGGCTGGAAAACACAGGAGTGAGTTCAGTTCCAGACCTGCAGGGCAGCTAGGGGCCATAGTCTCAGTGGTTCCACTGGGCTCTATCAGACCAGCAAACTCACCATGCTTCTTCATTCTGTATGGTGAGCACATCATCTGAGAAGCTGGACTCTAGGAATGAGAACATGGCATCAGGATTGGGGGAAGAGTCATTAACAACCTGCGATATGCAGACAGCGTGACTGCCTGCTGAAAGTAAGGATGACTTGGAGCACTTACTGAGGAAGGTGAAGGACTGTGGTCTGCAGTATGGGTTACAGCTTAGCATGGAGAAAACGAAAATCCTCACAACTAGGCCAACAGGCAGCGTCACGGTAAATGGAGAGAAGACTGAAGTCGTTCCCCGATTTCATCCTACTTGGTTCCACGGTCAACACCAGTGGAAGCAGCAGTCAGGACTTCAGGTGACGCACTGCACTGGGCACACCGGAAAAGGGCTGAAGAGCAAAGACGCCTCCTTGAAGACTAAGGTGCACCTAACGCAAGCCTTGGTCTTTTCAGTCACCTCTTATGCCTGTGAGAGCTGGACAATGAATAAGGAAAACCAAAGGAGAGTTGATTCTTTGAGTTTGTGGTGTTGGTGAAGAATACTGACAATTCCATGGACTGCCAGAAAAACTAGCAAATCTGTCCTGGAAGAAATTCAGCTGGAATGCTCCTTTGAAGAGCAAACGACCAGACTTCGTCTGCCCTACTTTGGTCACGTAATGAGAAGGGACCATTGCGTGGATAAAGATACCACGTTTGGGAAAATGGAGGGTCAATGCGAAAGGGGAAGGCCCTCAAGGAGATGGATTGACGCAGTGGCTGCAGTGTTGGGCTCAGGTGTGGCCAGAATTGTGAGGCTGGCACAGGACCAGGCAGGGTTTTGTTCTGTTGTCCACGGGGTTGCTGTGAGTCGCTGCCACTCAGTGGTACCAGGCGACAACAGCAACATGGCTCCTTTCAGTGCCCGCTTTTCCAGAGCCCTCTTAGGCTCCACGAGTGGCCAGGGATGGCAGAGTGGTCTGCCCAGGGCTCGCTGGCATGTCCCCCCGGCCTTCGGGCGCTCACCGTGTGAGGATTGCCGTGGCTACCATCCGTGGCATGGTTGTCTGCTGTGCTCTTTACAGTTGACACCTTGGGAATGTCCTACAGTCACGTTCTCAGGAGGGTTCATTTATTTCTACTGCGTTCAGTGACTGCTTGGTGTAGCCAGGACTTGGCGAGTGATACCTAACCTCTAAGTGTGTTTTTGTGATTAGATTTTAAGATTCAGTTGAACTTGTACTACTTTTATGACAGTCCCAAGTTCTCTGTTCGTTCTGTTATTAGAAACATCCTGGTCTGGTTCCCTGTAGCACCAACAGCCAGAAGAAAGGTGTTGTTGTTGTTGTTATGTGCCGTCGAGTCGGACCCGACTCATAGCGACCCCTCCTGGGGTTTCCAAGGCAGTATCACTACGGAAGTAGATTGCCCAACCTTCCTTCCGAGGAGTGGCTGGTGGGTTTGAACTGCCAGCCTTCTGGTTAGCAGTCAAGTGCCTTAGGCACTGTGCTACCAGAGCTCCCAGAAGAAAGGTACTAGGATCAAAATTGTGTTAGCCTTCAGGGCTGGTCTGATCCGTGACCACGTTAGGAGGGCAGCATAAGGCTCCCACTTGCTTCTGCAGGGAGTGACTCTTGCTCAGTGATGGCGCACCCAGCAGTGACCCTGCAAGACGTTGTTCACTGGAGGTCAGTGACCGACGTGTACGTAGCAGCGTGTCCCTGTGAGGTGACGTGTGTGTCTGTGAGTCAGCTTCAGAGTGGCTTAACAGAACCTGGTGCAGTCTAATGGTTCATAACGCGGAAGGGTGCTGACGCATCTCCTGCCCCGGAGGCAGTGAGCTTAAGGGGACGGTCACGGAGTTGGTGTTGTTCAGGTTGACATAGTCTAATGCCCTTCCACGCTGTGATAAGTGACCTAGAAGTAGCCTGTTTGGTCTGTCCCTGTTTTATATTTCTTGGAATATTTCTTCTACTTCAGACTGCTAAAGGTGCTTGACAGTGTACTTTCTCATTCACTGAACTGAGTTTGTCGGTTAGGGTTCGTATTTGAGGTACGAAAAGGAGTGGATCCTGTTTATCTTTTTGATCTTATGTTGAGAAAATTTTAAAGTTGTATTTTAATTTATTTTAAGGGAATTTGCCAGATCCTGGTAAGGCTCAGGACTTCATGAAGAAATTCACGCAGGTCTTAGAGGATGATGAGAAAATCAGGAAGCAGTTGGAGGGACTCGTCAGCCCCGCGTGCTCCTGCAAACAGGCCGAAGGCTGCGTGGTAAGGAGAGCAGCAGAGAGAGCTGATGGTTGTTTAAATCTGTTCTTGGTTCCCCCTCTTTTATAAAATCATTGGTGTTCATTTTGAAGTATTTAGAAAAAACCTCAGAAGTAACCATGTAAATCAGCAGTGGTCCCACTGTCGCAACAACTGCTGTTAGTATAATGAGATATACTTAACCAAAATGACATCATGTTGTATATAAAGTTAGTATGTTTTGGTTAATTTTCATTAATTAGTCTTTTGTAGTAGCATGTTTCAGTAGCCGCATAGCATATTGTTGAATATATGTATGTACATCCTGTAACTTACCGAGCAGTCCACTGTTCGGTGTTAATATTTTTTTCTGGTTACTGTAAAGAACACTGTAACCTGCATGGTAGGGAGGGACACAGGGAAGCGGTAACTGTGGGGAGGAAGTGGGAGGGGTGCTGATGCATTGTGGGAAATTGTAGTCAATGTCATGTGACAAAGTGTATGTGAGCTGCTGTATGGAAAGTGAATTTGCTCTGTAATCATTTCACCCAAATCACAATAAAAAATAAAATAAGAAAAACCAGTACTATAACTCGTACATGGCTAGATAGATATTGGTGTATAGTGTTGATTGTTACTTTGTTCTGAGGAGAGGTTCACAGAAAGACAGTTGCATGGGTTAAAAGGCCAGGTTTTGAGGTTCCTCAGACATTTCCCCAGGTGGCTCTGCTCAGGGAACAGGTTACACAGGTCGCCCATAGCGAGAGTGGCTTTCTTGTCACACGTCCCACTGCTGGCCATCATCACTGCGGGTGGAGTCTCTGGGGGCGCGGTCCATGAAGTGCTCTGCTGCTGTCCGGAAGGGTGGCAGTTTCCGCCCACCTAGAGGGCAGGCCCGGAGATGTGCTCCCGAGGGGTGCTGGTCCGTGCCAGGGAGCAGTCTGCTCTGCACACGTGGGGCGCCCTGGGTCAGCACCGCGCAGCGACCACTCACACCGCGTCGCATCGAGCCTGGAACGGGTGAAGCCCTACAGCAGAGGCGGGGGATGTGTCTGGGGTCGCGTGTCTCAGCTGGGGGTCGTCTGAACTTGTTCATCCTTCTTTGATCATTGGCCATTTATTTGTATTTCTTTTGTGTGATTCTGTGCAGACAGACTTGACCTGTCCCGTGGCCTTGTCAGTAAAGGTACAGATCACGCCTGGTGGCTCTCGTTGGCCCTTTTCATTTTGTTGAGGGTGTTTTTTGACAGCCTCTAGTCCTGTCTGTATCCAGCTGAACCTGTCAGTATCCTCATGGCTTTGGCCGTTGCTATCATGCTTGAAAAATCCAGTCCTGTTGCCGATCAGCAGCCATATTTACTCACACTGATATTTCTTAATCTCTTGCCCATGGTGGTCTTCTCCACCCCCCCTTTCATGTGTTTATTGGCTGTTTGTATACCTTCTTTGGAGAACTATCTATTCAGACCCTTGTTAGATAGGTCTGAAGTTGTTTTTTTTTTAATTGTGATTTGGGTGAGAGTTTATAGAGCATATTCACTTTCCACACAGCAGCTCACATACACTTTGTCTCATGACATTGACTGCAATTTCCCACAATGCAACAGCTCCCCTCCCACTTCCTCCCCATAGTCACCTCTTCCCTGTGTCCTTCCCTCCATGCACTCCTGCCCCCTGAGCCGTCTCCCTGTGCATACACAACCCTTCTATTCTCCCATGATTGATCTCTCCAAGGAGTATATGTACCTAATGTAAATAAACGTTCAGCTCATATGCCTATCTTTTGTTTGGCTGGAAGCCACAGGTATGGGTTCAATTCCAGACTTGCAGGGCAGCTAGGGGCCATAGTCTCAGGGCTTCCACCAGGCTCTATTGGACCAGCAAACCTGGTCTTTTTTTTGTTTGTTTTTTTAATGATTTTTAGTTGTGTTGCACATTGTGCTGCCCACGGATCTTCTGAGATGCTTTTTGCAAAAAGCCATTTCTCGGCCTTGCCCCGGGGTGACCAGCTCAGCATCTCCAAGGGAGGTTGGGAACCTGCGCTTTGACGCGCTCTCCTGACCGTTTTGCTCACTGTGGTCTGTGTCCCCACTCACCCTCGGTTTTGTTCTTACCCGTCTGTTTTTATTCTTTTGGAGTGTTTGTGGTGTTCAGCGTGAGATAGTGGGGGTTAACTTTGTTTCTGTTCCAGATGTCTGTCCAGCTGTTCGGCACAGCTCTTGAATACCCTTTTCCCTGTTGACTTGAAATGCCACTTTTCTCAGGTGCCTCAGTTGACCCTCTTGTTGTTTGCTGGAGTTGATCACTGCCTCTTGGTCTGTTTCTCCCAGCACCAGTACGGCATGGTTTTGTAATCACAGATGTGTAACATTTTGAGGTGCTGATCTGTTTCAACGTGTTCTGTAACATTTAACACATCTGCATTACAGCGTGAAATAACGAAGAAGTTGGGCAACCCCAAGCAGCCTACGAACCCCTTCCTGGAAATGATCAAGTTTCTCCTGGAGCGGATAGCGCCCGTGCACATTGATACCGAGTCTATCAGGTAACTAACTGTACAGAGACGGCTCCCGTCGTCGTCACTGCTCAATCCTTGGTGTGGTCAACCACTAGGACCCTGGCCAGCACGCCAGCTGTCAACACACGTCGGTCCGTAGTTAGCCGTTCTTGCGATTTGTTTGAATAAGTACAGACTCCGTGTCAGAAATTGTCATCCGAAGCATAGTTTTGCCTTTCACCAGTGCACCGGGAACGGCTTCTTTTGGTTAGCTTGTGAATAGTAATTGTTCTAAGCGTTGCCGGCCATACGGTCTCCGTTGAAACCAGGCCTCGGAGTGGGCTCAGAACGGTTCAGCGGTTGCCCTTGTCAGCGAGGCTGCATTCTTCTCGCACTGCACTCAGATCTGTTGCCTGTAGCGCTTTGACCCGAGTCGGACACAGACACCTGGGCCTCCCTCAAAGATGGCAGCGGACCGAGGGCACCGCTTTGAATGCGTGTCACTCTCCAGGGTGTTGCCGGTCATCCAGTCCCCACGTCAGGCTCCTGGAGCTGTGAGGAGGAGGGGCTGTGGCGGGGCTTTTGGAGAGCAGCATCATTGACGGCAGTGTGGGGAGTGACACACATCCGGCCGTGTGGGGCCGCCGTCACCCGGCTGTTTGTTTCCCTCTCGCCAGCAGATCTGGTTGTTAGGCAATGTGTTCGCGGCCCCCGTTTACCATGGCACTTACTGAACCGATTGGAAAAGATTTGAAGCCCTGATTGAAACTACTTGACTATGGTAACCACTGGCAACATGCAAGTAAATGAGCAGGGCTCATTATTATTCAGTAAATTAAATTTGTGTTTACAGAATCTGAGGACCAGCCAGACTAGGCTCTTGGGATTTGCTGATCTCTTAACTATGGGGGAGACAAGTCAACCTGGTAGTATGTTAAAAGGGGGTCGGGCCGGGCAGGAAAACACAGCCGGGAGAGTGAGTGCTGTGGAGTTGGGGGTGCTGTGTGCCACCGGGCTGATTTCCGCTCACGGGGACTCTGCAGCACAGAGTGGGACTGCTCTGTGGAGTTTCCAAGGCAGTCGACTGGCTCCTCTATTTCCCATGGAGCGGCTGGTGTGTTAGAACCGCTGAGCTTTCCGTTAGCAGCTGACCACTTAACTCCTGTGCCACCAGGGCGCCTTTGTGCCAGAGAAAGCCTCTCTTACTGATGCCGACCCCATGCCCTCCTACTGCACTCCTTGCCAAGCTCCCTTTCTCGTTGGCTCGCCCTACAGTGCCGTCTCCTGCCTGGCCTCCTTGCTGCTGTCTGTCTGTCCCTTACTCCAGTCTGGTGGCCATGGCCTCCATGAGCCCTCAGTGTCTCCTCTTCCTTTCCTCCTGGGTCTTGCGTTGTGATGTTCTCCTCGAGCTCCTAGTCTCCAGCACCCAGGACTCCGCACCCTCTTCAGATGTACCCTACCCTCAACAGCCTTTGCTTGCCCGTCTTTCCTTTGGAGAGGCTTTCCCCACTGCTTGGCGTGACCGGCCCTACTCTTTGGCTGCTGGCTTGTTTACAAACGCCTCCCCTGCTCATGCTGGCTGCCCCTCCACCTCCTGTCACCGCCTCCTGTCACTGCCTCCTGAGTCCACTCTCTTCCTTGAGTCCATGGACCTTTCTCACCAATCTCTGGGCCTCGTGTTGGCTCACCCTTACCCACTGAGGCCTTCGTGCTGTCCACGCCTATACCTTCCAGGACCTGTTGTTAGCCAAATTTGATTTATTTAGGATTTTAGTGAGTAATATAGGAGCTTTGGTGGCACAGTAGTTAAGTGCTTGACTGCTGACTGAAACACTGGTGGCTCGAACCCACCAGCTGTTCCGCAGGAGAAATATGAAGCAGTCAGCTTCCATAAAGATGACAGCCTAGGAAGCCCTGTGGGGCAGT
>NW_006922145.1:241089-242440 GCF_000298275.1 Orycteropus afer afer | reverse complement strand
TTGCTCCCATAAAGACTGACAGCCTTGGAGACCCTGTGGGGCAGTTCCACTCTGTCCTCTAGGGGCGCTGTGCGTCAGAATGGACTCCACGGCAGTGGGTGTGGTTTGGGCTTTGCTTCTGTGAAGATTGACAGCCTTGGAGACCCCGTGGTGCAGTTCCACTCTCTCCTCCAGGGGCGCTGTGGGTCAGAATCAACTCCACGGCAGTGGGTGTGGTTTGGGCTTTGCTTCTGTGAAGATTGACAGCCTTGGAGACCCCCATGGTGCAGTTCCACTCTGTCCTCCAGGGGCGCTGTGGGTCAGAATCAACTCCACGGCAGTGGGTGTGGTTTGGGCTTTGCTTCTGTGAAGATTGACAGCCTTGGAGACCCTATGGGGCAGTTCCAATCTGTCCTCTAGGGGCGCTGTGAATCAGAATGGACTCCACGGCAGCGGGTGTGGTTTGGGCTTTGCTTCTGTGAAGATTGACAGCCTTGGAGACCCCGTGGTGCAGTTCCACTCTGTCCTCCAGGGGCGCTGTGGGTCAGAATCGACTCCACGGCAGTAGTCTTTGGTAATGAATAGTAGTAATAGACAATTGCTAGCTCTGGTGGTGTAGTGCCTAAGGCTTTTGACTGGTAACCAGAAGGTTGGAAGTTCAGACCCACCAGCCACTCTGCCGAAGGATGACTGAGCAGTCTACTTCCGTAAAGATTTACTGGCTCGGAAACCCAAAGGGGGTTGCTTTGATTCAGAATCAACTCCATGGCAGTGAGTTTGTTTTTTTTTTTTTTGTTTAACGTGTACTGAGTATAAGAATGTTCCAGCATCTTTGGTCTGTTTGTGCTACCTTTAGTCTTGCTGAGACTTCAATAACATGGTCATCCTTGTTTAACCAGTAGAGTTTCTGAGGCTCAGAAACTTTTCAAAAACTTGCTAAAATTCAGGCAAATGATCCCTAGTGGTGTAACCAGTAAGCATTTGGTTGCTAACCAAAAGATTGACAGTTCCAGTTCACCCAGGGGCTCTAGGGAGAGGGCCCTGGAGATTGGCTTCAGGACTCCAGCCTCGGAAACCCTGTGGGACAGTTGTACTCCGTCACGTGGGGTCGCTGCGAGGCCAAGTCAACGGCACCCAACAACATGGTTCAGAGCGTGGGTAGGAGTGAGAGGCACGACCCTTCTCACAGTCGATGTTCTCCTCGCCCCCTTGCTCTTTCCCCCCACAGGGCTGCGGACTTCATTCTTCCTTTTTTTTTTTTTTTTGTTTTGTTCACTTTTTATTGTGATTTCAGTGAAAGTTTACAGAGCAAATTCGCTTTCCATACAGCAGCTCACATACACTTTGTCTCATGACATTGACTACAATTTCC
>NW_006922145.1:239331-240655 GCF_000298275.1 Orycteropus afer afer | reverse complement strand
TTGACAGTGGTAGCTGGGCACCATCTAGTTCTTCTGGTCTCACAGTTGTATAGGCTGAGGATTGCATGGTGTACCAATCCCTTGGACTGATTGTTTCCATGAATCCTTGGCTTGCTTCAATCTTCTTTGCTCTGGACGAGGAGAGCCCCATCGTTGCATCTACATGGCCACTTGCAAGCTTTTAGGATCCCAGCTATGACTCACCACAGCAGGACGTGGAGCAGAGTTTTTGAGTACTATGTTGTGTCACTTGAGCTTGATGGCCCCTGTGACTATGGTCCCGAGCCCAGGTCCAACTGCTTGCTCCCTTGTTGTAGCTGGCTGTGGCCAAGAAGTGACTGAAACCTTGTCTCTTATCAGCTCTACTATATACCTGGGAATTTTTTTTTTTTTTTTTTAATTGCGATTCAGGTGAAAATTTACAGAGCAAATACACTTTCCATACAGCAGTTCACATACACTTTGTCTCATGACATTGACCACAAGTTAGCACAACGCAACATCTCCCCTCCCATTTCCTCCTGATAGCTACCTCTTCCCTGTGTCCATTCCTCCATGCACTCCTACCCCGTAAGTTGTCTCCCTGTGCCTGAGCAGCCCTTCTTTCTCCATGATTGTTCTCTCCAAGGAGTGTATCTACCTCAGTAAATGTTTAGCTCATATGCTGTCTATTATTTGGCTGGAAGCCACAGGTGTGCGTTCAATTCCAGACCTGAAGGGCAGCTAGAGGTCATAGTCTCAGTGGTTCCACGAGGCTCTATCGGACCAGCAAACCTGGTCCCCACTTTATTTATTTATTTATTTTCCAAATGATTTTGAGTTTTGTTCCACATTGTTACCCCGTCTATCCAGGATCTCCTACAAAGATCCTCTTCCAAGTGGTTGACAGTAGTAGCTGAGCACCGTCTATTTCTTCTGGTCTCATAGTCGTATAGGCTGCAGATCGGATGGTGTACCAGTCGCTAGGACTGATTGTTTCCATGAATTTTTGGTTTTCTTCATTGTTCTTGGCTCTGGACGAGGAGAGACCCATCATTGCATCTAGATGGGAGCTTGCAAGCTTTTAAGGTCACAGTCACTACTCGACACAGTAGTAGGTGGAACAATGTTTCGTGTAGTAAGTTATGCCAATTGAGCTTGATGTCCTCTGCGACTATGGTCCCAAGCCCACAGGTTCAAGTACTCTGTTCCTCTGGGTAGCTGGCTGTGATGAAGCAGTGACTATAACCTTGCCCCTTGTCAGCCCCATTATACACCTGGGAATTCAGATCATACACATAAGGTTATTGGACCACTGTCTGCCAACCCTATACATGTTCTTGGG
>NW_006922145.1:235291-236978 GCF_000298275.1 Orycteropus afer afer | reverse complement strand
TCTGGGCCAGGACTTTTTTTAGTTGGTAATTTTTTGATGACCTGTTCAATTTCTTCTTTTGTGATGGACCTGTGCAACTTTTCCACATCAGTCTGTTTTAGTTTAGGTAAGTGGTGTGTTTCTAGAAATCTGTCCACCTCTTCCAGATTTTCAAATTTGTTGGATTCCAGTTCTTTATAGTATTCTGATACTATCCTTTTTATTTCAGTTGGTTCTGTGGTGATGTCACCCATTTTGTTTCTTATTTGTGTTATTTGTAATCTCTCCCTCTTTTCCTTTGTTAAATTTGCCAGTGGTTTGTCAATTTTATTAATCTTTTCAAAAAAACAACTTCTGGTCCTGTTGATTTTTTTCTTGTGCCCTTCTATTTTCTGTTTCATTGATTTCTGCTGGATTCTTGATTATTTCCTTTCTTCTGGTGACTGAGGGCTTTTCTTCCTGTTCTTTTGGTAATTGTTGGAGATGTTGGTTTAAAGTGTTGATTTTGGCCCTTTCTCCTTTTTTGATGTGTGCTTGTATATCTATAAATTGGCCTCTGATCACTGCTTTTGCTGTGTCCCAAAGATTTTGGTATGTTGTGTTTTCAGTCTCGTTTGATTCAAGGAATTTTTGAATTTCTATTTTTATTTCTTTTCTTACCCAGTCTTTCTCTAGGAGGGTACTGTTCAGTTTCCATTGTTTACTCTTTTTCTGTTGATCTTCCTATTGTTGATTTCTAGTTTGATAGCATTATGATCTGAGAAGATGATTTGCAGTATTTCAAAGTATTTAAATTTATTAACACTTGCTCTATGGCCTAACGTATGGTCTATCATGGAAAATGTTCCATGTACACTGGAGAAAAATGTATACTCTGCTGCTATTGGCTGAAGTGCTCTGTAGATGTCTATAAGGCCAAGTTGGTGGATTGTATTGTTTAGCTCTTCTGCGTCTTTATTGAGTTTCTTTCCAGTTGTTCTATCTTTCAAAGAAAGTGGTGTATTAAAATCTCCCACTATTAGAGTAGAATCATCTGTTTTGCTTTTAAACTCTTTTAAAGTCTGAATTATGTATTTTGGGGCCTTTTCATTGGGTCCATAGATATTTATTATGCTTATATCTTCATGTTCAATTGATCCTTTAATCATTATGTGATGTCCTCCTTGTCTTGTATGGTGGTTTTTGTCTTAAAGTCAATTTGATCAGAAATTAATATTTCCACTCCTGCTCTCTTCCACTTGCCATTTGCTTGATATATCTTTTTCCAACCTTTGATTTTTAGTGTATTTTTGTCTTCATCTCTAAGGTGTATCTCTTGTAGGCAGCATATTGATGGGTTTTGTTTTCTTATCCATTCTGCAGCCTTCATTCTTTCTGACTTTATTCACTGAAAATGCCATTTATCATGCGTCTCGGGCCTCCTCACATAGGCAGACAGTTTCCTACAGCTTTTTTGAGGAGACACGAGTTATAGATGAGGATGACACAGTCGGCTGGTGTTGACTGAGGCTGAGGGCTGTAATGAGCTGCACTGAGTGAGCTGCACTGGTGGACAGGGTCAGACCTTCATTTGAGAAAGTTTTGCTGTGAGATTGTGGAGGGCGTGGAGGAGCAAGGGACTAGAATTTAGGCAGCTGATAGGAACTGTCAGTTAGTTAAGCAAAAAACCCAGCAATGGCGTTGGGGGAGTGGGAGGGCATGGGGGGGG
>NW_006922145.1:216426-235191 GCF_000298275.1 Orycteropus afer afer | reverse complement strand
TCCTAGGGTGTAACTGCACATGGGGCCGTCCAGACCAAAATCCAACCCCACTGCTCTCCAGTGAATTCCAACTCACAGCGCCCCTAGAGGACAAAGTAGTTTCCAAGGCTGTCAGTCTTTATGGAAGCAAAGCCCAAATTTCCACATGCTTTACTGGACTCAAAATACATTTTAGATCTTTTCACCACAGGGAAAACACACAACGATTAACAGATAGAAGGTGGATGTTATTAATAATTAATTATATACAAGAAAACATTCGTCTTGCTGATCAAATTAGCAAATCTTTTAAGAATTCCCTATTTTCCATGTTGGTGAAGGCTGGGGGATGGGTAGTTTCATAGCTGTCTTGATGGGGAAAATTTCTCTACAGAAGAATTTGACAATGTATATCCCAGATTTTTGAACAATCCTGGTTAAAATCTTGCACTGATGTGTTTGGGTGTACATAGGTCATCCGTGTAAGAGACAATAATCAAAGTAGAGACAGCACAAATAATGAGCAAAGGAGCTTGGTGGCATGGTACGTATGGCATCTGACCGCTACCCGAAGGTTGGCAGTTCAAGCCCACTAGACACTCCGCGGAAGGCAGACTGGGCGATACTTCCGTGAAGATTTACCACCTTGAAAATCCCGGGGGGCTCTCTGTGCGTCAGAATTGACTTCGATGACAGTGCGTTTGGTTTTGTTTTGGTTTTAATAAAGAGCTAGCTGACAGTGTTTGACCTCATTTGAATGGACAGAATCAAATGCTGGTTTTAAAAATGTCCCACAATATTTTATCATTGCAGTGACATTTGGGAAACTTACCAGATTTGCTTGTGATTTGTGTGTGCTGTGTGTGGAAAATATTTGGTATTAAAATACTGGGATAACGTCTTAGACATTGCCAGCACATGCCAGTGACAGAAAGTGCTTGTTTTATTTTTTGTCACAATTTAGTGCTCTTATTAAGCAAGTGAACAAGTCGATAGATGGAACAGCGGACGATGAAGACGAGGGTGTCCCAACGGACCAGGCCATCAGGGCAGGGCTGGAACTGCTGAAGGTAAGTTGTTTGAAGCCCCGGGATGGTGGCATTGTCTTCTCAAGCTTTGTTTCTTAAGTTTGTCTGCTATGAGGTGAAGTGTCCTCAGTCATGTTAGGTAGTTGAGACTTTGCCTGTTTATTTGGAAATGTGAGATGAATAGTTCCAAGTGGAAAATTGGATAGTGGTCATGTTAGTTATAGCGCAGTGGTGGCGCTTGAGTCGAAGGGTCGTGAGTGACAGAGATGCTCACCTTACTGCAGAGTGGGCCAACCCTTCCTGTTCGTTTGTGATCTTGTTAGATAAAAAATACTCGTGCTGTCTTTCACTGATTATAACGGTGGTTGCGTATTAGTCACAAGCTAGCAGATCAAAATGAGGGAGAAAGCATAAACAGCTGCACGTAAACAATGATGTCTCTTTTGCCTCCCGTTGGCCGTCTTCAAATACCCATGTTCATGTAGTTGGGGGCCGATGGAATGCACGATTTTGTTCTCTGTGTTCCATAATAAAGTATAAGCATTGTTCTCCGTGTTCTGAGACCACTTTTAGGTGCAGATGTTGGCTGTCACTCACGAGCTGTTTGCCTTTGGGCAGGTTGATGGCCTCGGCTTCCTTGTCTGCAGCGGAGAGAATAGACGTCCTTCCTGTAAAGACGATTATGTTAAGGCCGTACGTTTCAGCACAGTGTCGGGCTCAGATTGAGAATAACGTTTTTGGGAGGAGTCATTGACCCACCGTTAGGGTATATGGGAGTGTTCCTGATAATTGTCTTGTTGCTCGATCTTCAGATTTGTCTTCTGTTCTTCCTTAAGCAGTGCTTAGAAGTCTGTGTCATGTCTCCTGCTGATGTCCTGTGTCTTGGGCATCCTAGATGGACATTCAGGAGACTGACCATTTTCAAAATGGGGTGTCTGCTGCCAGACACCTCTATGGAGAAAGGGTCTCCCTCAGGTCAAACTGCCCGTCCCCCGACTTCACCAACGTGGGACCTAGGGAATTTTTAAAAGATTTGCTGATTTGATCAGCAGGAAGGATGTTTTCCTGCGTGTAGTTAGGAGTGAGCTCCCCTCACCCGTGTCATCACTGGGTGTTTGCCCTGTGGGGCGTTCATCATCGTCATATTTTAACCTTATACGTCCTGGCATTTTAGTCCTTTCCTTTTGAAAGATGATTTGATCGAACTTTTTCTAGATTAAAGATACAAACTCTGATATTTCATCTAATTTTGTGTTTTGCTTTAATTGCTTTACTGTTTTTTTTTGGTTGTTTTTTGGGTTCCACTTGGTGTATAGACACTAACATTTTATATGGCCCAATTCAGCCGTATTTACCTTTACTGTTGTGCAGAACATATTTGATAACTACACAGAATATCGTGTATTCTGTTAGATGGAAGTTGTAAAGGATAGCAATAAAGTCAGAGCAGTGTGTGGTTTCCCCGCACGTCTTCAGGGATAATTGTCTGAGTTTGGGTTTCTTATTCCATCAGTGTTCGCAGTGTAGTGTATGTTTGTGTCTGTGTGTGTCTCTGGGTCTGTGCCGACTTCGGATGTAGTATCTAACGTGGTCCTTGTCCTGCTTGTGTCCGAGTTGTATAAACACGACATTATACAGGATGTGTTTTTGCTGCTTGCTTATTTACACGCCATGTTTGATTTCCTTTGCTTGTTTTAAGCACGTTTAGAGTTTATAAAAATTATTACCTTGACAATGGCTCCTCCTGTGTCTCTGAGTAACTATCAGCAGAACCCCATTGGGGCCTGAATTGTTCATGAGCAGTAAGTAAACTTTATCTTTAAAAGTAACGCCCCTGAAATTTACTTTGAACGTGTTTGGTGAGCGAACATCTCTGCTCTTCTCCAAATGGCTAGCCCTTTTTCCTGGCTCCGTTTTCTCATGAATCCCCTCCTTTGTAATCTCCAGTGTGTGTCATCCGAGGTCTTAGACAGCTCGGATCTGTTTGTTGGCTGGCTTCGTCTGTTTCCTGATGTTCCCAAGCGAGCAGCAGGCTGACTCGGTGACGGTGACTCTTGCTGCCTGGGAAGCGTTCTGCCCCCTCCCCCACCTGGCAGATTCCCTGCAGATGTTCTTGGGTGGTCTCAGCCACTGATCTTCATTAAAAGTGTGCGGGTGTTTTGTTAAATTCTCTCTTGTTGTTTCCACCTTCTTCTTCTCTCATCACTCCCCCCTCTCAAAAAAAAAAAGAACTTTCGTGAAAATCCCGAGTATTTTGACTGGAATGACCTTAGCTTGTCGTGTCGTTTGGGCAGAACTGACTGGCGTGAACCGTCAGTCTTCCTGCCCGGCAGCAGCACCATAGTAACTTTATTTGTCACACTCCCAGTTTCTCTTGGCCGACTTCTCGTGTTGACGTTTGATTTGCAGCATTTCTAATATGTAACGTTTCAGACTTGAGCGGTCGTACAGGCGAAGAGGTTAAAATGGTTTCCCGGCTTGTTCGTAGGTCCTGTCTTTCACGCACCCCATCTCGTTTCATTCCGCTGAAACCTTCGAGTCGCTCCTGGCCTGTCTGAAGATGGATGACGAGAAGGTAGCGGAGGCCGCCCTACAGATTTTCAAAAACACAGGAAGCAGAATCGAAGAGGACTTCCCACACATCAGATCGTGAGTCCCGTCCCTTCTGATAGTGGGGAAACGCAGTGTCTGGTTGGTGCATGTGTGTCGCTGTTGCCAACTCTCAGATGCTGAGGAAAAAAAATGCCCATGTTATCCTGGGTCTGTACTGTTTACGTTGATTCCTTTCTCCTGGAAGCAAGTGTGGGTGTTTCAGAAGACGCATGAAAACATAGCTTGTCTTTCTGACGTATGAGTTTTGGGTGAAGATTTTGACAAAGACAAATGTTATAGCTCCACAGGCCTGGGTGTTGGAGGCACAGAGTGCACAGTTCACGCGGGGCTGATGTGTAGTGTGGGCGGAGCGGACGGTTCGCGCGCCTCTGATCGTCAGTGTGGGCGGAGCGGACTGTTCGCAGCCGTCTGATGTGCAGTGTGAGCTTAGCGGAGGCTTCGCGCGCCTCTGATCGTCAGTGTGGGGCCCCAGAGCATGAGTAGCAGGGCCATCCCCAGCGTTGTCCTCAGTCCTGGGTGGCGAAGGGACCGGACACACCCAGCAAAGTGAAGTTTGCAGTGCGGTTATTCTCTGGGCGCCAGTGTGCCTGACGGTCGGGAGGCAAGGTGGCATCCCTTCCCCCGGTTGGTCACCGATCGGGAGCTCTGCCCACATAGTTCAGGGGACGGACCTTTGCTCTGTGTGGGTTCCTACCTTCTCCACACGCCGCTCTCTTACCCTTTCTGGACAGAGCACAGTGATGGTGGTTGTTGTCACCCCACCTGTCGCTCTGGCTTAGCCCCTGGCCTGCTTCGTGTCTTTGTAGGACATGCTTCCTCGGGTGGGAGCCTTGCCTGACCCTGCTCCCTCAGGGAGAGGCTGTGAGGGGCGCTGCCCCCGAGGCTCAGGGCCCGGGTGTGTTCTCGTTTCCCCGGCTGCGAACTCAGCCCCAGAGCCTGCTGCTGGATGGCACTGGGCCATCTGTGAACACTGCCTGAGGTGCGTATCAGAGTCGATAGCACCGACTGGTGCTGGCAACAGTGAGGACCGTGTTGCTTGGAACCGTACACGCGCCTGGAGGCTGCGTTTCCTTTTGGAATGATATCACGGCTCTTCTTCAGACCAGAGTTTTGTTAAGTGTGTGTGTATATATGTGTCTGTCTGTATAATGGTACGTAATTTACTAACTGCCTACTTACTGTGCTGTCATTTAAACCTGGTGACAATTCAGTGAGGTGTGGCTGTTACCTTAATCTTCCAAATGAGGAGTAATGGGCTCTAGGGCTGTGGGTGGCAAGTGACAGAGCCAGCGTATCACAGAGGTCTATTGGCTCCAGTGCCAGTGACCCATCTGCCACGGTCCGGTGCCTGCCTGCCTTTCCTTTTGAGAGCTTTTCTTTTTTTGCACTTTCTTGTGATTTGGCTGGAAGTCTGCGCAGCGTTGGTGTTCCGTTTAGCAGGTCCTGCCCATTGGGTATTGTGATGTTGGCTGCCATGCCCCATGGTCTGACAGCTCTCTGCCCACTTCCTCCCTGTGTTCACCGTTCCCTTCGTCCTTCTGTCCTGTCCCTTGCTGCCGTTGGAGCTCTGTCCCTGGGCACACGCTACCCTGTGATCTCATGTGCTTGATGGCTCTACGGGGTACAGTTCCTTTCTTAGCTGGAGCGTTGGCCGAGGTTTGGTTTGACTTCCTCACTGGAGGTTTTCAGGATTTTCCTGCTAGGCAGTCTTTCCCAGAACCCTTCATATTGTAAAGCACCTTGGGTAGTGATATTTTCAGGGCAACCTACAAGAGCAAGGGAGAGAGGTGGATGATTTAGAACACACCAGGGCATCTAACCCACCCGCTGCTTCGCTGTGGAGCTGCAGGATGTGGAACAGATAGGGCCTATGTGTCTCCAGGAGAATTAACTCAGCTGATGGCCAATCCCACCGTGTGCACACTGCTCTCAGGGAGCAACTCCTAGTGTTCGTCTTCCAGGGAACAAAATATGATGCAGATTTCACACTGGAAATTATTAAATTGGGCAAGTTGATTTTGAGGGAAAACGATAGCATTAGGTGAATATTTATTAAATTAGCCTCTTTGGAAGTCACCAGAACAATGAAAAGTGTGTACAAGTGGAACCTGCTACCGACTGGGTGGAATCAGTGACAGAATGCCTGCCATTTACACTGGTCAAATGGGACAGTGCTGATTGATTGATGCACATACCCTTAAATCAGGTGTGTAGAGAGTGGCCTATCATTTGCTAGGATCCCTGGTAGTGCAGTTGTTAAGTACTCAGTTGCTAAACAGAAATTTGGCTGTTTGCACCTATCAGCCACCCTGCACGGGAAAGACCTGGTGATCTGCTTCCGTAAAGACTGACAGCCTTGGAGACCCTGTGGGCAGTTCCACTCTGTCCTCTAGGGGCACTGTGGGTCAGAATGGACTCCACGGCAGTGGGTGTGGTTTGGGCTTTGCTTCTGTGAAGATTGACAGCCTTGGAGACCCTGTGGTACAGTTCCACTCTGCCCTCTAGGGGCGCTGTGGGTCAGAATGGACTCCACGGCAGTGGGTGTGGTTTTGGCTTTGGTTCTGTGCAGATTGACAGCCTGGGAAACTCTGTGGTGCAGTTCCACTCTGTCCTCTAGGGGCGCTGTGAGTCAGAATCGACTCCATGGCAGTGGGCGTGGTTTGGGCTTTGTTTCTGTGAAGATTGACAGCCTTGGAGACCGTGTGGTGCAGTTCCACTCTGTCGTCTAGGGGCGCTGTGGGTCAGAATGGACTCCATGGCAGTGGGTGTGGTTTGGGCTTTTCTTCTGTGAAGATTGACAGCCTTGGAGACCCTGTGGGCAGTTCCACTCTGTCCTCTAGGGGCGCTCTGGGTCAGAATCAACTCCACGCTGTGGGTGTGGTTTGGGCTTTGCTTCTGTGGAGACTGACAGCCTTGGAGACCGTGTGGTGCAGTTCCACTCTGTCCTCTAGGGGCACTGTGGGTCAGAATGGACTCCACAGCAGTGGGTGTGGTTTGGGCTTTGCTTCTGTGAAGACTTGATTGCCTTGGAGACCCTGTGGGGCGGTTCCACTCTTTCTCATGGGGTCACAATGAGTTGGAATCGACTTGACATCAATGGGAATCATTTGCTAATTTAGAGGAAGGGCAGATTGTGGCATGTGCGGACTTTGAAAGACGTAAGGGAACCCAGTTTCAGCTGTGACAGGGTGAAGGAGAGACTTTGTGTTCATGTTGCTTTTCTGTGGGGTGGTCTGCTTTCCTGCCAGAGAAACACAGCTTAGAGGTCAGGGGGGACGGGCCCAGGGTAGACAAAGAGGGGAGTTGGGAAGCGAGAGTCTCCTGACCAGCTGCTTGGTCAGGCAGAAATGTGCTGAACTGCTGAACAGAATGTTGGTGACTTAAGGTGCCACATTCTGCCTTAGGCTGTCGCTCAGGGGTCTGGTTTCATCCCCAGTAGCAGCAAACCAGAACGAGGGCTCCCTTGCAGCCCGGGGTGGGCCCCAGACCCAGTGGAGCTGGCTCTCGTTGAGAGGGTCCCAGTGATGTGGAGAGAAGCCGCGGAGCTGGAGGACACACTGCCCTTTGCTGTCTTGACGCCCTGCCCTGTGCATAGCCGCGTGCAGTCTGACACCTGACCCCGTCCACGCACAGCACAGGATGCCCTACGTCCTGTCCCGTGCGCAGCCACGTGTGCCCGAAACCATGCCCTGTCCACAGCCGCATGCTGCCTGGTGTCTGGCCCCGTGCACGTGTGCCGTCTGGCACCCTACCCCGTGCTGCGAGCCCACTGAGAAATCACGTGCAGCCTGAGTGCAGAGTCTGATGGCAGATTTTTTTTTTTTTTTTAATTTTTATTGTGATTTGGGTGAAAGTGTACAGAGCAAGTACATTTTCCACACAGCAGCTCACATATACTTTGTCTCATGACACTGACTGCAATTTCCCACAATGCAACAGCTCCCTTCCCACTTCCTCCCCATAGTCACCTCTTCCCTGTGTCCATCCCTCCATGCACTCCTGCCCCCTGAGCTGTCTCCCTGTGCACACACAGCCCTTCCTTCTCCCATGATTCATCTCTCCAAGGAGTGTATCTACCTCAGGTAAATGTTCAGCTCATATGCCTGTCTTTTGTTTGGCTGGAAGCCACAGTCATGGGTTCAATTCCAGACTGAAGGGCAGCTAGGGGCTAGTCTCAGGGCTTCCATCAGATCAGGCTCCATCAGGCCAGCAAACCTGGTCCTTTTTTAAAAAAAAAAAAAAAAGTGATTTTAAGTTTTGTTCTACATCGTTCTCCAACTCTATCCAGGATCTCCTATATAGATCTCCCTCCAAGTGGTTGACAGTGGTAGCTGGGCACCATCTAGTTCTTCTGGTCTCATAGTCGTATAGGCTGAGGATCACACGGTATACCAGTTGCTTGGAGTAATTGTTTCCATGAATCTTTGGTTTTCTTTATTCTTCTTTGCTCTGAATGAGGAGAGATCCATCATTGCATCTAGATTGTCACTTGCAAGCTTTTAAGTTCCCAATTGCTACTCAGGAAAGTAGCATGTGGAACAATGCTTTTGTGTAGTATGTTATGCCAGTTAAGCTTGATGTCCCTGCAACCATGGTCCCAAGCCATAGGTCTAACTACTCGCTCCCCCTGGGTGGGTGACTGGCCAAGAAGTGACTACAACCTTGTCCCTTGTCAGCTCTACTATACACCTGGGAATTCTTACAGAACATACAAATACACTTGTAGAAATATTGTCTGCCAACGCTATATATGGTCTTAGGCACACTACCCCCTCCATAGACATATCTAATAGTTCAGCCTGTCCACCCACCTATCCACCCATATTTCCATGTTTGCCTTCACTGACAACGCAGTACTGTATGTGTAAAAAGGTTCATCTTTGTTGTCTATACCTCCCATGTACCTCTCTATGTCTTCCTGTTCCTCAGTGCCACCATGTCAATCACTCACATTTGGGACATTGCCCTTCTCTTCACTCAAATCAGTACTTTATCCACCTTACAGTATTCCTTTCCTTTCCCTCCCCTCCCAGCCCTGGTAACCAACAAAGAAAATTTCCTCCCACATATAAATCTTTCCTTGACTTTTTACAATAACCGACTAATACAGTATTTGCCCTTCTGTAACTGACTTATTTCACTCAGCATAATGTCCTCCAAGTTCATCCACATTAGGCATTGTTTTGTCGATTCTACGTTATTCTTTAGGGTTGCATAGTATTCCACTGTGTGCATGTACCATAGTTTGGTTATCCATTCCTTGGTGGGTGGACACCTCGGTTGTTTCCATCTTTTGGCTATTGTAAATAGTGCTGCAATGAACATGGGTATGCATAGGTCTGTTCTTGTCCTGGCTCTCACATCTTTAGGATATATACGTAGTAATGGAATGGCTGGGTCAGATGGTATTTCTCATTCCAACTTTCTAAGGAATTGCCATGCTGCTTTCCACAGTGGTTTATCATTTGACAGTCCCACCAGTGGTGTTTGAGAGTCCCCATCTCTCGGCATCCTCGCCAGCATTCGTTGTTTTTTGTCTTGTTGAACTTTGCTACTAGTGCTGGAGCCAGATGGTATCTCTCTGTTTTTTAATTTGCATCTGTTTGATGGCTAATGATCATGAGCATTTTTTCATATGTTTGTTGGCCACTTGAATATCCTCTCTGGATGTCTGTTCATGTCTTCTGCCCATCATCTGGTTTCTCTTCTGCTGTTTGTGCATTTTGGGTTGTGCTTGATAGTCTATTTATGCCATATATTAGGGCCCCTAAATTTGCCCCCAGTTTTTCCTTTGACAAACTCTATAGTTTTAGGTCTCATGTGTAAGTCTTTGATCCATCTGGAGTTAGTTTTTGTATATGGTGTGAGGTCCAGACCTTGTTTCATTTGTTTGCAAATGGAGATCTAGTTTTGCCAGCACCATTTGTTATAATCTCTTCCCCATTTAATGGATTTCGGCCTTTTGTCACAGACGAACTGACCACAGGTTGATGGATGTATTTCTGGGTTCTCAATTCTATACCACTGGTCTGTGTGTCTGTCATTGTACCAGTACCAAGCTGTTTTGACTACTGTGGCCGTATAGTAGGTTTTGAGATCTGGCAGTGTGAGACCTCCTACTTTGTTCTTCTTC
This sequence comes from Orycteropus afer afer, assembly GCF_000298275.1. Lineage (NCBI taxonomy): Eukaryota > Metazoa > Chordata > Mammalia > Tubulidentata > Orycteropodidae > Orycteropus > Orycteropus afer. The sequence goes on along the minus strand of NW_006922145.1, from coordinate 225,438 downwards.
AATAGTGCTTTGCTTATCCGAGGCCTCTTTTCTTTCCATATAAAGTTTTGTTGTTGTTGTTATGTGCTGTCGAGTCGGACCCGACTTATAACGACCCCTCCTTGGGTTTCCGGGGCAGTATCATTACGGAAGTAGATTGCCCAACCTTCCTTCCGGGGAGTGGCTGGTGGGTTTGAACCACAGCCCTCAGGTTAGCAGTCAAGTGCCTTAGGCACTATTGGTTTTTCCATATCCTTAAAGAATGCTGATGGAGTCTGGATTGGGGTTGCATTGAATGTATAGATTGTTTTGGGTAGAATTGACATTTTCAAAATGTCTGTCTTCCTATCCACGAGCATGGGATGTTCTTCCATTTATGTAGATCTCTTAAGGTTTCTTGAAGTAGTCTTTTATAGTTTCCTTTGTACAGGTCTTTTGTGTCCCTGGTAATATTCATTCCCAAGTATTCTATTTTTTTGTAGCTATTGTAAATGCTATTGATTTCCTTATTTCTTTCTCAGCAATCTTTTTGCTGGTGTAGGGGAATCCAACTGATTGTTGGATGTTGATCTTATATCCTGCCACGATGCTAAATCTCTCAGTTAGTTCCAGTAGCTTTTTTGACTGATTCTCTTGGGTTTTCTAGGAATAGGATCCTATCATCAGCAAATAGGGATAGTTTGACTTCTTCCTTACCAATTTGGATGCCTTTGATTTCCCTTTCTTGCCTTATTGATGGCAGACTTTTTAAGAGACATGTCTAGTGTCTAGTCATCAGGACAACGCTACCTGGACTTTTGTTTAAGTAGGAGAGAAGGCAGAGAGAATGTCTTTTATTCAGAAATGAATTAACAAAATACAAACAAATAAAATCCGTGTCGATAGTGTAGGATTCAAACGGTGGATGATAAGCACTGTTGGAAGAATTGTGTCTTTCTGGGAAGAAAAGAATGGTTTAGACAGTTTCTCCAACCTGCCATGAAAAGTTAAAGAGCAGACGGTATTTGTCAGGAAGAGAACCAAACCGCGATGATCCATGCAGCCAGCGCGGCGGCTCTGAGGATGGGGCGCAGGCGCACGCACCTGAGGGACTGTGAGCTGTGACGGGCAGTGGGGCGGCGTCGATGTTCCAGGAGGCGGAGTCGGCGAACCGGAGGCCGGGCGGGGAGGTGGTGTAGACCATGGCGCGAACGGGCAGAGGGCTGCAGCGGGCCGCACGCGGAAAGCCTGAGCGCCTTCGCTGAGAAGGCAACCGCGTAACGGGAGAGGAGGAAGAGCCCTGGAAGAGGGGGTGAGAACGGGAGCCTGCGAGACAAGAAGGCTCATCACAGTTTAGGAAAACGTCCTCGTGGCATCGATGGACGTTACGGAAGTGGTTCTCAAACATGAAGGAAACAGGAGAGAGTGAGTGGGTTCTCTGATACTACAGGAAGGACACGGGGCAGCATCCTCTGACCTCCTGTAAGGTCGCAGCAGGCGCAGCCCCAGGCTTGTTCCTAGGAGGCCAGACATGCCGCCACCCTCCACCCTTTTACCAGCGGCCCTCACACTACTCGTCTGCCGGGTTCAGTAATTCATGGCAGCGGCCACACAGAACTCACAGACAATACTCAGGAGTATGGGGTTTATTAGGGTGGTAACGCGCTATAATTCAGGTTCAGGAATGCACCGAGGATACGTTCTTCAGTCAGGGCTCTCTGTGCCCGCAGACACGCCTCTCTGGCACTTGGCCTCTCCCTCTGCCTCTGCCTCTGTGGGCCAGGGAAGCCTGCCGCTCTGTCGTGTGCCTCCTGGTTGCACTGCCACTTTATCTCTGCCGGGGCGTCTCTCAGCCAGGGATCTCGAATCCAAGGATGCGCCTCCCTTCCCTCTAGCTCTTCTCTCCTGGTCGCAGTGAGATCCACTTTCCGCTCTAGGAGGCTCGTTGTAAACCTGGTGGGGTGACAGAACTAACCACTCCCACCATCAGAGTGCTACACGCCTTATTTCCTTCGTCCCACCCAGTGATCGGTGGGAGTTACGAAGACTGTGGCTAGAAGAGCCATACCATGGGACTCCCTGCAGTGCAGGCATCAAGGAGGAGAATGAGGCTGACTTAGTCTTTCAGCCGCATCAGACTTCCGGAGCTAGTGGTTTGACAGCTGGAAAGTTATCACGGACAGAAAGGAATACCGCCAGCCAGCCGTGGTGCCCCAGTGCCCATGAAGGACACTCCTTAGTAAGCAGAATTCAGGGGTCAGTCCCCCATTGGTGGAGTTGGGAACTTATCCCTGGGATGTCACTTCGGCCCACACCCCAAGTCTGGCGGCTGTTTCCTTTTTGCAGAGCCCGGTTGGCGTTTGCCCGTCGTTCTGCTCAGTGTTGAAGGTTTTCTCGATGGTGGGCCTGCCCTTCATGCACATGCTAAGGGCGTCGGGGTGTGCAGAGGAGGCACCTGTTCCGTTCACTACTGAAGTTTGAAATGTGGCTGTGCAAATGTATTTGAAAACTGGGATTTAAAATCACTATTTAGAATGATGTAATGAATAAAATTGGCTCCAGAAGGAAGAAGAAAATCCCCAGTAGACTATCATTACAAACGAAACCAAGAAAATTACTCTCTCAAAGAGTTTCTTGATGGAAGTCATTCAAATGTAGGAGAAACCAGGACTTCAGATTCTTTCCCGTTGTGCAGAGAGTGGAGGGGAAAGAGTGAGCACCCTGATTCTTCTCACGAAGCTGGGGTGAGCCCCGTGGCCTGTTGTCTGTGGCCGTCGGGCTGGTCCCGACTCCTGGCGACTCCGCATGTGCAGGGGGGTCCGCCCCCAGGGCTTTCCAGGCCGTCATCTTCCGAAGCCGCCTCCCAGGCCAGTCTCCTGAGGGACATCCGAGCAGCTTTGCTCTACCTTTTGGCCGGTAGTCAGACACCTCATTGGTGAACGGCTGTGAGTGTGAAAACCTGAAGGACAATCCCACCCTCCCTCCCGGTAAATGAACAGAAACCGAAGGCAGACGGAAAATCAGGAGTGAAACGTTTGTGAAGAGAGGGCGTGTTACTGTAACTAATTTATAGTCAGAGAAGATTGTGTTAGGGCCAAATACGGTTAATTCAAGGAGTAAGAAGACGGCTGGTATTAATAACCTAACATTTATGTAATGATTCATTATTTAAAAAAACCCGCCAGTTTCCGTGGAGTCGGTTCTGGCCCGTGGTGATATGTATGTGCAGAGTAGAGCCGTGTCCGCAGGGTTGTCAGTGGAGTCGGTTCTGGCCCGTGGTGACACGTCTGTGTAGAGAGGAGCTGTGTCTGCAGGGTGGTCATTGGAGTCGGTTCTGCCTGTGGTGACGTGTGTGCAGAGTGGCGCCGTGTCCGCAGGGTGGTCATTGGAGTCTGTATGGCCCGTGGTGACATGTGTGTGCAGAGTGGCACCGTGTCCGTAGGGTGGTCATTGGAGTCGGTTCTGCCCATGGTGACACGTGTGTGTAGAGAGGAGCCGTGTCTGCAGGGTGGTCATTGGAGTTGGTTCTGCCTGTGGTGACACGTGTGTGCAGAGAGGAGCCGTGTCCGCAGGGTGTCAGTGGCTCATGTTTCAGAGGCACACAGCCAGGCCTTTCCTTGGAGGTGTCTCTGGGTGGACTCGACCCTCCAGCTTTGGGTTACCACCAAGTGCATTAAGTATTTGCACCACCGGATCAATGGGTAAAGGAAGTACAAGAGATCGTCTTGATAGATGTTGAAAGAGCATCTGATTTAAATCCAAAACAATCTATTTCTAATTAAATTCAGTAAAACAGGATTAAATGTGTTCATAACACAATCTCCCTTAAACCAGGGGCCACCGTCACATCCGAGTGCTAAAAGCACTGGCAGTAAAATCTGTGAGAAGGGAAGGACCCCATCGGCACCATTATCAACATTGCTTGGAAGGGTTAGCCAGTGTTCTGTAAGATGTAAGGCGGAGCTTCTTAGAAAAGGGGAAGCAAGATTATCGTTGTTCTTGGGAAATCCAAGAGAATCAATTGAGACAGGGTAGCCAAGATCAGTCCTTGAAAACCCACATGTTCCCTGTGTTCCATGCTGGTGGCGTAGTACCTAAGGCATTTGCCTGCTAACCAGAAGGGTAGCGATTCAAACCCACTGGCCACTTTGTGGAAGGAAGACTGGGCAATCTCCTTACATAGGGATTTATTACCTCGGAACCCCAAAGTGGGTCGCCATGAGTTGGAATGGCAGTGAGGTTTTTTTCTTTTTCTTTTTTTAAGCAGAAAACCTGGAATTGACGTATACAAGTGTGTGCACCCCCAAAATGGTGGGTGTGGGAGTTTAACACTTGGGAAAGGTTAAAGAAATGTTCTTGGAATAATTGGCAGCCATTTTGAAAAGAGAAAATTATTGCAAACTGCCTGCCCTGACTTTACTCGCATCACAGATGGGTGGACGATGAACCCTTGATTAATCTCAGATTTCAAGTCTATGAGATGCATTGATGAAAGTCCTAGAACCTCGTGTTTTCTCTGACTCCTGTTTCACATGGTCAGTAGCACCCTAGTGCGAGTCATCAATGAGGTACTGACAGATTTGATTCTTTTGCAAAATACGTTTGTTGCAAAAACACGTAGCGCTTCCTGCTGTGTACCAGGCAGTGTGTTAGGTCCTGGGAATGTTGTAGCGAGTCGGACAGGTTAATCCCTGCCCCTGCATTTTAGTGAGGGAGCGCTGTTATTTAGACAAAAGCAAAAATAAGAGAGTAAATTAGAAACACACATGATAGGCTGGAAAACAGTTTTCAGCGTGTGACGAAGAAAAGGGTAATGTGTGTAGGGGCTTTATTACGCTTCGCAGAGGTCGTGTGTTTTACAAATTGAGGGCTAGCGGCAGTCCTGCAGGTCTCTGAGCGCCATTTCCAACAGTGTGTGCTCGCTTCGTGTCTCTGGGGCCCATTTTGGTCGTTCTGACGACGTTTCACACTTGATCGTGCGATTGTACGCTCAGTAGCCTGCAGTCTCGTGTGGACATCACTCCTGCAGGCACCAGGAAACCAGAGCGTTCGTGTGCCCCGCCTTGGTGCTGTGCCCGCCCCAGCGCGGTGGTCCGCAGCCGAACCTGCGGTGTCTCTGAGCTGGGCCTGTGTTGCCGGGAGAACGAACAAGCGATTCACAGTGCGAGAGCCTCCCAGCCTCCCTCGTCGTGGAGACAGTAACGACCGGAAAGCTAGAAACGGAAATGAGTGTGCGACACACCCAGTGTCAACCAGCTGTAGGGTCCCCTCTTGGCTCCCCTTCTGGCAGTGTGACGCGGCCCAACTTAAAACGTGTGGTCTTTCACCCTGCGATTTCACTGGTAGGAACTCCTTGCAAAGCACAGAGACGGTTACAGGGCTGTGAAGGTTCAAAAGTAAAAGGGAGCCTGGAGCCACACGTGATGAGCTGTGGGACTGTTGGAAAGGGTAGCGCTAGCACTGTTTGACCTGGGAGGGTCCCCACGCTGTTGAATGAAAACACGTCCTCAGACAGTGTGGGTTCCGCCCTCTTTCTGCTCTGACTCACGCGGGGCCCACCGCTCAGCAGCGGGTGCTATGCGCGGAGAGGTTTAAAAGGGGGCCCCCCAGAATGCCGGCTGTAACTGCTGCAGGGCAGCAGGATTTGTTTCCCTTAATGCTTTCACTATATGACTCCATTTTGTTTGCATTTTCTGTGTGTATGAGCACCATCGGGAAAACCCATCCATTTGGAAGAAGAATATCAGTGCGAGGTATTCCTAAGTCGGACTTGTTGGGCCAGTGGTCAAGAGGCAGCTGCTTTCTGTGCACGTCCCTGATGCCCGAGATTGCGGCTTCGAGTTGTGGAATTGCACTGGCTGTTGTCTTCTCCGTGTTAATGGGCTCGGTTTACTTCTGTTTATTGTATAATCACTTGCTGAAATGAATGAAAACCCAACTGGATGAGCTTAAGATTTCACATAACTATCTTAAAAAATGCCGAGCGGTGTTGCGTCTCACTTGTGTGTGAGAGCTGTAATTTTTCTCTTGCTTGCTGATTGTGGAAATTACGCGTTACGACAACGTGGGTCTCATCTGGAGAGTTTAGTTGCTGCAGTAACCACACAGTTTTTCATTGTTCAAGGAAGCCCTAAAAAGGATCACATCTTAATGAAGCTCTAATTTTAAAAAATATTTAGTTGTTAGAAATGTACATACAACAAGCTGTCCTGTGGGCTGCAGCCGGCTTTAACAAGTACCGTATTTGCACGTATACTGCCTCCCGACACATGCATGTCCTGTGCAGACCGCGCACAGGAAACTAATGTCTGAGGGGGGTGTGCGGTTTGCAAAAAACCTTCTGATGCATGTGTTAGTTGTGTGAAGACACAGTAACTCCGGGCCACTTTGATTTCCTTGATAGCTCCATCCACTGCCCCCATTCCCCTTAAATTTGGAAGCAAATCCCATGTAAGAAGTCTTTTAAAATATCAGATAACAGTACCTTTACCACAAACACACAGCTAACAGTAACAGCTATTGATTTTCTTAAAAATGTAGTAATATTTTTTGATGTTGCTCACCCAGTGTGGTTGGCGGGTCTTTGAAGTTCCTGTGACCCGTGGACGCCCCTCTAGCGCTTTCTTTCCTGTGATGGTTCCATGGAGAGACCAGGTCCCTTCTCTTATAGCCTTTCCTGCAAACCCGCTCTCACCGATTATGTCCCTGTGGCAGCCTTGGCAGGTCTCTTGCATTTCTGCGGGTTGACACCTGACCCTAAGACCCGGTTGGATTCTGGTTCCATCTGTGTAGGTGCAGGACTGCTCTCTGGGCGTGCGCTCAGCTGTCTGCGGCACGGAAGGTCTTGCTGCGCTCCGTCTGGGTTAGCGGCTGTTGGTACCGGGTAAGCCATGCAGGGGTTCTCCTGGAACTGCCGCTCCCGGACTAGCTCAGTCCTGAGAAAGGAGAATCGGCGCTCTTTCATCACCCAGTGCTCCGTTTCTGTGGGAAAGGCAGTGTAGGCCCTAGGCTCTTCCTGTCATTTAGTGGAGACACCGGATTCTTGCCATCATTTAGTGTAGACGCCGGACCCTTCCCGTCATTCAGTGTACACGCCAGATTCTTCTCATCTGTTCTGGTTCCCTAGTGCTGCTCTGACAGGACTATACCACCAATGGGATGGCCTTAACAAACAGGACTTTATTCTTACAATTTGGAGGTTTTAAGTCCAAGTTCAAAGTGCCAGGCTCTAGGGGCTGGGTGAAAGCCCCTCAACCTTGGGGTCCAGCTCTGCCTCCTGCTCCCGGCCCCCTGGAGCTAGAGGCGTTTCTTCACTCAGACAGCTGCTGGCTGCTGAGGCTGAGAAGCCCAAGGCTGACAAGTCAAAAGGCACAGTCCCGATGTTACTAAACCACATGGCAGGCCCTTAACTTAAGTCCATTGTAAGTCCCCAGGTCGGCAGAGCATGGCAGGCTGCTGAGCAATGACTCGGCTATACGCAGGGTCCAAGCGTGCCATAGGCTAAAGACCGTTCCCAAGGCTTCTCCTTAAATACAGGAAGCAGACCACATCCCTAAGGCAGCTACTCAGCTGCTTGTGGTAGATCCCACCATGGAGTTGATTGCCAGTCTCATCATGGGGAATAACTACCACCAGCTGCCCAACTACTCAGCCAGGCCCAGCCAAGTTGACTCACAAACAAAACCACCACCCTGTCATTCAGTAGGTGCCATACCCTTCCCATCATTCAGTGTAGACACCGGATTCTTCCCATCATTCAGTGTGGATACTGGACCCTTCTTGTCATTCAGCGTAGACTCTGGACTCTTCCTTTTGTTCAATGTAGACACTGGATTCTCCCGTCATTCAGTGTAAAATTTTCAGAATATTGAGTGGGTGTGTGAGCACCCCGCAGAAGTGACTGGTATGCACTGTTCTGTAAACACTGGGATAAGCGTGTGGGTGTGCAGGTGTTCATGGCTCTCTGTACAGTTGTCACCCGTTGATGCCCTGATTGTCACACTTGTGACCCTGACTTGGCCCTGAGCCCGTCCTTTTCATTTCGGTGCTGTCTCGTATGACAAGACGTGCCAGGCCCATCTCCTGTGACCTGCCGCAGACCTGAGCTCAGCCGTTTCTGCAGGAGCCTGGGCTGCTTTGGGCAATGACACTGGGAAGCCACAGTGCACGCGCTCTGGGCACCAGCTGCTGACGTGTGGCCTGTTTCTAGGACAATTCAGTAAAAAAGTTTTTTTTTATTTGTGCTACAAAAATACCCACAGGCATCATAGAACCGGGGACAAGGTTGGAGCTGCTTCTCAGTGACAACCGAGCACCTTGAGGAAGTGAGTCATCAGGCCTGCAGGCTGGGGCCACGGTCGTGGGCAAGCGGGGGTGTGGGTGGTGGAATTTATCTATTTATTTTTAAAATGCATCTTATTGAAATATAATTTATGTACAGTGAAATACACAAAACTAAAGTGACATAGGTTGATTTTTTGTTTTTGCAGTGTTCCCTCCCCTCCCTTTCCACCCCTGGCAACCAACAAAGAAAGTTTCCCTCCATATATAAACCTTCCCTTGACCCTCCACAACAATGAACTAATACTGTATTTGTCCTTCTGTGATTGACTTGTGTCACTCAGCATAATGTCTTCCAAGTTCATCCATATTATGTGGTGTTTTGCAGACTCTACATTATTCTTTAGTGCTACATAGCATTCCATTATGTGTATGTACCATAGTTCGGTCATCCACACTTCCACTATAAATCTTAGGGAAAACTCCCTTGCCAGATATGTAATTATCAGCAAACATGAATTTGTTGCTGTCATTTTTGTTCTGTGTTTATTTGTGGTGTCAATTTCTTTGGTCCATATAATTTTCTATGCTGAACTCGTTTTGTTTATGAATCGTGTTATCACTTGCTTCATTGCTATTGTTTTAGTAATTGCTGAATATTCATGCTGGTCCTCTTTTTTATTTTGATGTGAAGGTTTATCATTTTTCTTTGAGGTTACCCTGTGATTTATAGTTTTCTTCCCAAGTTTAAAACAGTCCGTTCTATCTTGTAGT
>NW_006922145.1:208607-216326 GCF_000298275.1 Orycteropus afer afer | reverse complement strand
AGTATTTATGCTGGTTCTCTTTTTGATGTGAGAGTTTATCATTTTTCTTTGAGGTTACCCTGTGATTTATAGTTTTCTTCCCAAGTTTAAAACAGTCCGTTCTATCTTGTAGTTGTCTTGACTTCCCTACCATCTACAAGTTCTGTAACGACACAATTTTTTCCCTCTTTTTGGTTTGTAGTTGTCCTCATTTGTCGGTTGGTGTCTCTGGTTCCCTGTTTACAGTCTTGTAGGCGTCTTTACTTTGGATACTTCCATAGCTGGTTTGGTTTCTGGTTATATCATCATGTGTGTTAATGGTCAGTTGTTGTTGGCTGTTGTTGCTTCTCTGTCCTAGGGCTCCCTTTAGCATTTCTTGTAATGTTGGTCTGGTTTTAACAAATTCCCTTAATTTCTGCTTCTCTGGAAATGTCCTAATTTCACCATCATATTTGAGGGACAGTTTTGCTGGGTATATAATTCTTAGTTGGAAATTTTTCTCTTTCAGGGTTTTATATTTACCATCCCATTGCCTTCTCACCCACATGGTTTCTGTGAGAAATCCAAGCTTAGTTGCCCCTTGTAGGTAACTTTTTGTTTTTCCCATGCTGCTCTTAAAATCCTTTGGTTTTGATGAGTTTGATGATGGTATTTCTTGGTGATTTTCTTTTGGGGTCTATTCTGTTTGCAGTTCATTAGACTTCCTGAATGGATATATTCTCATCTTTCATCATAGCAAGAAAATTCTCTTCCAGCAAATCTTCGGCAATTTTCTCTGTGGTTTTATTTGTTTCCTCCTGTTCTGGAATTCCGATTACACATAGGTTATTCCTTTTGATGGTATCCCACATGAACCTTAGGCTTTCTCCATTTTGTTTTGATCTTTTTTCTGATTGATCTCTTTCCAAAGAAGTGCTCAGGTATTTATTTGCCTTCACTTTCCCTAATTCTGTATTCCATTGATTCAGTTCTGCTCCTTTGCCTACTCAATGTCTTACCTATTTCTAAAATTTAGTATTAATCTTCTGGGTGTCTGTCTGTAGATTTTGTATCATTTCTCATTTTTCATTTATCTTGTCATTTTGTTCTTGTATTGTCTTTTGAAATTGTTCTAGGGTTTTTCTCTATGTTTTCCTCAATTTTGTCAGTGTTTTCCTTGATCTGTCTCTCAGTTCATTGAATATACCTAAATATGATTCTTTTTAATTCCTTATTAGGGAGTTCCAATGCTGCATCTTCCTCAGGGATGTGTTTTGGGTCTTTGTCCTGGTCGCTTGTTTCTCCTGCTTTATCTTGCTTCTTTGTGTGGTCTGTGATGCTCTCTTGTCTCCAAGGCATTGTGACGTTTTTGTGTTTATATTTAATTGGTGATTTTATGTTGCAGTGATTTGCCCACGATTTTAGTTTTCTTTGTGTGTTATCTACGCAAGCAGGATACTGTGCTGTGCTCCTCTGTTTACTAGTTGACAGCACTTACACACTTAACCACCTGTCTCTTTTCCTATTGTCAGCCTCTCATATGTCCCTGCTGACCTTGGCAAACAGAGCCTATTCTTAGGTCCCTGGAATCCATATGAGAATGTTGTTACTTTAAAATCCAAAATGGTTGCCACTTGTGAAGATTCAAAATGGCCACCACTTGTAAAGATTCAGAATGGCTGTACCTTCAGTCACTTTAAATATCCAAAATGGCTGCCACGTGTAAACAATCAAAATGGCTGTGCCCTCCGAACAGCAGAAAGTCCACAGCTCAGGTTGTCACCCTCCTTGCTGTTTCCCGTCCTAGTCATAGGCCACCAGCGCAGTTGTCCCTGCAGAAACAGCTGACCGTTCGCACCAGCCCAGGAAACAGAGGACACAGGTGTCCCTGTGCCCCTGGGGTCACCGCGCACTCCCTGCCCAGCTTCAGGCAGCCTACACTTTCCCTCCTGTCAGTTCCATTCTGCTTTCCTAGGGTCTGGGAGGAGTGGACGCACGGCAGGCCACTTCCACAGAGCACGGTTCTTCTGCGCCTCGCTCAGGCCGCTGTGTGTCAGTTGGCTCTTTTTCAGGGCTCAGTCGTACTCCCTTGGATGACAGAGTGAGCACAACTATGTATCCAGCCAGAGTTGATCAACATTCAGACAGTTTTCGGTTGTTGACATGATGAGTAACACTTCTGTGACTGTTGCTGCAAGTCTTTGTGTGGACACCTGTTACATTTCTCTCGGGTAATTGCCTAAGAATGGGATTGCAGGCTTGCATGTTAAGTACATTGTGTACATTGAAAGGTATGCCAGGCAATGTTCCAGGACACCGGTACCACTGGGTCTTCCCAGCACTTTGCCTCTGTGTGGTCCCCAGACCCTGAGCGTGTCAGGTTGTGGTTTTTCTGTTCTTTAAATTCTGTCCTTTCTGGTGGGTGGTGAGTGGTGCCTTACCATGTGCCGCGATGGTTTGCCTTTGCATTTTCCTGACGACTGACGCTGTTAACCACCTTCCCACGTGCTTACTGGTATTGGTATCCCTTCCTTGGGGAGGTGGCTATTTAGATCACTTGTCTGTCTTACAACTGGGTTGCTCCATTTTCTTACTGAGTGGTAAGAATTCCTTATATGTTTTGGATATGAGTTACTTATTACAGTGTGATTTACCTGTTTTCTTCCGTTTTTTGGCTTGCTTTTTTATCTTAAAAGTCATTTGAAGAGCAAAAGATTTTAATTTTGATGAAATCCGTTTTACCAAATTTGTCTTGTATGATTTGTAATTCTGTGTCCCCAGAGGTCTTTTCCTAATCAGGGATCACAGAGATTTTCTTCAGTGTGTGTCACAATTTTACCCTTTCGGCTCTTACACGTATGCTTGGGATCCCTTTGTAGTTAGTTGTTGTGTATGGTTTGAGGTCAGGTCAGGGTTCACCTCCTCGCCCCATATAGTCGTTTAATTGTTCCCCTACCATTTGTTGACAGCATCACCTTTCCCCATTTAACCAAGTTGACGTTTTTGTTGAAAGTGCCGTCAAGTCGTTTCCAACTCATAGCAACCCCATGCACAGCAGAACGAAACACTGCCCGATCCCGCGCCAGCCCCACTATCCCTGCTATACTTGAGCCCATCATCGCAGCCACTGTATCAATCCATCTCCTTGAAGGCCTCCCCCTCTTTCATCGACCCTCCACCCTACCAAGCATGACATCCTTCTCCAGGGAATGGTCCCTTCTGACAACATGACCAAAATAGGTGAGACGAAGTCTGGCCATTCTTGCTTCCAAGGAGCATTCTGGCTGCACTTCCTCCAGGACAGATCTGTTAGTTCTTTTAGCAGCCCATGGTACTTGCAGCATTCTTCACCAGCACCACAGCTCAAAAGCATCAACTCTTCTTCGGTCTTCCTTATTCATTGTCCAGCTCTCACATGCATACCAGGCGATTGGAAATATCATGGCTTGTGTCAGGCGCACCTTAGTCCTCAATGAGACATCCTTGCTCCTCAGCACTTGAAACAGTTCCTTCGCACTTGACTTTCCCAATGCTACACATCGTCTAATGTCCTGACTGCTGCTTCCGTTGACATCGATTGTAGAACCAAGCAACGTGAATTCCTTGACAACCTCAATCTTCTCTCCATTTATTGTGATGTTGCTCATTGGTCCAGTTATGAGGATTTTTGTTTTCTTTATGTTGAGATGTAATCCATACTGCAGACTGTATTCATCAGTAGGTGCCTTAAGTCATCCTCACTTTCAGCAAGCAAAGTTGTATCGTCTGCATATCTCAGGTTGTTAATGATTCTTCCTCCAATCCTGATACCACGTTTTTCTTCATATAGTCCAGCTTCTCGGATTATTTGCTCAGCATATAGATTGAATAAGTGTGGAGAAAGAATACAACCCTGACACACTCCCTTCTTGATTTTAAACCATGTAGTGTCCCCTTGTTCTGTTCGAACGACAGCCTCCTGGTCAAGGTACAGATTCCTCATGAGTACAATCAAGTGCTCGGGAATTCCCATTCTCAATGTTGTCCATAATTTGTCATGATCCACACAATCAAATGCCTTTGCATAGTCAATAAAACACAAGTAAACATCTTTCTGGTATTCCCTTCCTTGAGCCAAGATCCATCTGACAACAGCTATGATATCCCTTGTTCCACATCCTCTTCTGAATCCAGCTTGAACCTCTGGAAGTTCTGTATCATTGTTCTGCTACAAACGTTTCTGAATTATCTTCAGTAAGATCTTACTTGCATGTGATATTAATGATACTGTTCTATAATTTCTACATTCTGTGGGATCACCTTTCTTTGGAATGGGCACAAATATGGATCTCTTCCAGTCAGTTGGCCAGGTAGCTGTCTTCCAAATCTCTTGGCATAACTGAGTGAGTGCCTCCAATGGGGCATCTGTTTGTTGAAATATCTCACTCGGTATGCCATCAGTTCCCGGAGCCTTGTTCTTCGCCAGTTCTTTCATTGCAGCTTTGACTTCTTCCTTCATTACCATTGGTTCTAGATCATATGCCACTTCCTGAAATGGATGAAGATCGATCAGTTCTTTTTGGTACAGTGACTCTGTGTATTCCTGCCATCTTCTCTTGATATTTCCTGCATCATTCAATATTTTGCCCATAGAATCTCTCAGTATTGCAACTCGAGGCTTAAATTTTTTCTTCAGTTCTTTCAGTTTGAGAAATGCTGAGCGTGTTCTTCCTTTTTGGTTTTCAGACTCCAGGTCTTTGCACATTTCATTATAGTAATTAGCTTTGTCTACTCGAGCTGCTCTTTGAAATCTTCTGTTCAGCTCTTTTACCTTTTCATTTCTTCCATTTGCTTTAGCTATTCTCCGCTCAAGGGCAAGGTTCAGAGTCTCTTCTGTCATCCACTTTGGTCTTCTCTTCTTTTCTTGTCTTTTTAGTGATCTCTTGCTTTCTCATGGATAATGTTCTTGATATCTTCCCATAATTCATCTGGCTTTTGGTCATTGGTGTTCAATGCATCAAATCTATTCTTTAGATGATCTCTAAATTCAGGAGGGATATATTCAAGATCATATTTTGGCTCTCGTGGACTTGTTTTAATTGTCTTTAACTTCAAGTGGAATTTGCATATGAGCAGTTGATGGTCTGTTCCACAACCAGCTCCTGGCCTGGTTTTGGCTGAAGATAATGAGCTTTTCCACCGCCTCTTGTCACAGATGTAGTCAATCTGATTCCTGTGTGTTCCATCTGGTGAAGTTGAAAACTAGTTGGCACATATTATGTGTTTCTGTGGTCTTGTTTTATGTCTGTCTTCAGACCAGCCTCTTGTTGTAGTAGTCCTAAAATCAGTGTAAATCCTCCAGCTTTGTGTTTCTTTGTAATGTTGTTTTGGTTCTTCTAGGACCTTTGTGTGTCCAGAAAATGTCCAGTCAACCTGTCACTTTGTTCAGAAAGCCTCCTCAGATTTTGATTTGGACGATGTTGACTTGGACAATTTTGCAGAGAATTGACATAGTGATAATATTGAACCCTTCTGTTCATCAACATGGTATATCTGTTTATTTAGGTCTTCTTAATTTCTGTCAGCAGTGTTCTATACTTTCCAGGGTACAGTCTTCCACATAGTAAGTTATTTAAAAGAGTACAGTGCTCACAGCTAACATTTTTCACTAGTTAAGCTACACTGTTGTTTGGTTTAAAGAAGGCATCATGGGATGTTTTTGTTTTTAGGGTTAAAAATTATCTTATGGCAGTAGTTTTGGGGATTCATCCAGCCTCAGTGGATTCCATGAAACTTGAAATTCTGTTCCATGTATTACCCCTTTTGATCAGGTTTCTTGTTTAGAATCTTTGATCATAACGTTCAGTAATGGCAGCTGGGCACCTTCCAGTTTTTCTGATCTCATGGCAGAGGTAACAGTTGTTCTTGGAGGCAGTTAACCACACGTTCCATTTCCTCCTGTTCCTGACTCCTCTTCTGTTGCTCCACATGAATGGAGACCAACTGTAGCAGCTTGGATGGTCGCTTTAAGTCTTACCCTTAGTTTCTTTAATATTTAATACTTTTGATATTGTTGTAAGTTGTACGTTTTAAAATTTCAGTACCCAGTTGTTTGTTAGTGTTATATAGAAATGCTTTTCAATGTTGATCTGGTATCTTGTGACCCTGTCTAATTCACTTATTAGTTCTAGTGGGGTTTTTTTGTATTATCATGGGATTTTTACATAGATGATCATAGTGTACTTTTTTGGGAGGGAAAAAAAGCCATTTTACTTCCTCCTTTCCAATCAGCATGTCTTTAATGTACTTATTTTATTGTTATTTTAGGCTATTGCCCTGGGTGAGGCTCTCAGGAAAATGACAGTGGAGGTTGTAGGAGTGGACGTTGTTGCCCTGAGCTGTGTCCAGGAAGGAGCGCCTCAGTCTCTGCTGTTCGGCTGCATGTTACTCGCGGGTTTTGGTAGCTGCCGTTTATCAGTTTGAGGACGTGTCCTTGTGGTCTTAGTTTGCTGAGGGTGTTTATCAAGCACGTGTGTTGAACTTTGCCACATGCTTCTCAGCATCTCTTGTGATGCTCCTGTATTTCTTCCTTTTAACATGACAGTGACAGTTGAGTGATAAACCAACCTTGCATTCCTAGGATGCAGCCACTTGGCCACAATGCATTGTCTTCTTCTATCTATGATTAGATCCGGTTGGATATAATTTCATTAAGTGTTTTTGCATGTGTCACCATGAGGGCTGTTGTTCCCTAGTTATCTTTTCTTACTTGTCTTTGGTTTGGTATCGGAGTAGTGCTGGCCTCATAAAATGAGTTGTGAAGTCTCCTGGAGGAATTTTTGGAGAGTTTGTGATGTCATTTGTTCCTCGGGGTTTGGTGGAATTCACCAGTGAAGTAAGACATCTGGGCCCAGAGTTTTCTTTGTGGGAAGGTACTTAACTTCTTTAAAAAGTACTTAATTTATTGATTTTTATCTTGAATGCATTTTGGTAATTTGCTCCTTTCAAATATTTGCTTGATTTGTCAAGTGCAATGGAATACTTACTAGGAAGGTTTCATTTAAATTGTCGAATTTCTCATCATGAAGTTATTGATAACGGTCCCATCTCCGTTGTTCAAAGGATATGTAGTTGTCATCTCTCGTGCCTGATATGGGCAGTCTGTGTTTCTCACGCCTGATATGGGTGGTCTGTGTCTTCTGTCTGCTTTCTGGTCGTTCTGGCTCGAGATGCATCAGCTGTATCGGTCTGCTCGAGGAGCCACATTTCATTTTCACTGCTTGTGTCTGTCTCCTTCATCTCTGCTCTTCCTTATTTCCTCCCAGCTGCTTACTTCAGTTGGATTTGTTCTTTTTCTAATTTCTTAGGGTGGAAGTTTAAGTCATTATCACTTTGATATATTCTCGATTACAAAGTTTTCTTTTATAAATTTCCCTTTTGCTCAGAGTAGAATTCTAAGTTGACTGTTGTTTCAGTAGGTGAAATACATCATTGTGTTGCCTTCTGGCTTGGAGAGGTTTTGAGGACAAGTGGCTTGTCATTCTCTGCTCCTCTGTGCATAGTGTGTCTTTCCTCTCTGCCTTTAACAGTTTCCCTTCATCATTGCTTTTTACCAGGTCAGTGATGGCACGCTTCAGAATGGTTGGTCTGTTTCTTCTGTGTGAGGTTTATGGACACTCTTGGGTCAGTGAGTGCAGTGTAGTAAATTACTTTGTGTGGCTTTTCTACCCATAAGTCTTTGTAAACTCCAAGGTGGGATTTGCTATGAGCAACTGAGGAGCT
>NW_006922145.1:205007-208070 GCF_000298275.1 Orycteropus afer afer | reverse complement strand
TGGCCTTGCAGTAATAGGCCTTGGGTTACTGCTGTCTTCCTCTTGTGAGATTAGAGGAGATCAGAACATGTGGCCTCCTTGCCGTTTTTGCAGTGGGTTTACAGTTTTTGTCAAATTTGAAAAAATAATCCAGCTCCTGTTTCATCAGCTGTTATCTGTTCTTTTCCCAGGGTACCAGGAGGGCCTGGTTCTCTGGCCTCTTGCTACATGGTTCTGACCAACCGATATGTCACTGACCATATGTTCTTTTTCCCTCTCTCTCTTTCTCATTTTGTTTTAGTTTCTGTAGCTATAACTTCAATATGTAATCTGATTTTAAGCCTACCTAGTATACTTTTCAAGGAGCCCTGGTGGCACAGTGGTTAAAGAGCTCAGTTGCCAACCAAAAAGTTGGTGATTCAAACCCACTAGCCACTCCATAGGAGAAAGATGTGGCAGTCAGCTTCCGTAAAGATCACAGTCTTGGACACACTGTGGTGCAGTTCCACTCTGTCCTCTAGGGGTGCTGTGGGTCAGATTTGACTCGGTGGCCATGGGTTTCAGGTAGTGTTGGATCCTGTATTTTTCATGTTTAGTTGTTTCACGTGGGTCTTTTCTATATGTTTCATCTCTGTCTCGTGTGGCCCCGTGTCCTGCACCTCCGAGAACATGTGGAGTGTATTTATAGCAGCTGTTTTCAGGTCTTTGCTGATTCCATCACTTGTGCCATTTCTGGGTCTGTTTTTGTTGATTAACTTTTCTCCTGGGTGTTGACTCTCGCTGGTAGGAACATGAACTGTCGCAGCCCTGTGTGAGTGGGGAAGCTTTTTGGTCGACTGGTTTCCACACACCGTTTCCTGGTCTCTCGTGGTTCCTCTCCCATGTGGAACTGAGGATTGTTCACTCAGAGACCGTCACCCACTCTCTGTCTCCTGCAGCCACCTCCTCTCTGGGTCTGCACCCTAAAAATTATAGCTGTGTTGGCCCCCTCATCCTCCCAGGCCTGTCTCCCTCAATTTGATGAGTGAGACCACCAGGCTCTACTCGGGTCCCGTCTTGCTTGGGGTGAGCTGGGGCCAACGGAGGGCTTGCGTCGACGGCACCGGGTCGTTAGAGTGGTTTCCACAGTTGCTCACAAAACATAATGACTCGAGTGTTACCCTTTCTCTTACTCACTAACATACTAGTAGCAGGAGGCAGGGAGGTGGGGTTCTCAGCGTGTCCTGGTTAGTCATGTTTCTGTTGTATGGATGTTGTTGGCCACACAGCAGAGTATGAAGGTGAAGACGTAGGTCCCTGAGAAGAGGCAACAGTTAAGGGCCCCTCACAGGGGTCTTTGTAGGGCACAACGCAGCTGGAGTAACGGGTGAGAATGAAGGGGATGCCTCTGGGATGGTATTGCGAAGGAAGGAGGGGGCCTCCAGCTTGTTTGGATTAATGATTGCTTGATAAAGGGGAAAACGTTTTGCAAACACTCGCTTTGGATTGTATTTTTAATGTTTGTAAAGCACAGTTACAGACCGTTGACGTTGAGTCTGAGTGGATGCCGTGACCTGTCATGTCCTCACCAAGCGTTAATGAAGATGTGCATGCGAACGGAACATGTTGGCCGTCACCTGGAGCGCTGATTGATTGCTTCTCTTTGGTTTTCTCTAGAGCCTTGCTTCCTGTCTTACATCACAAATCTAAGAAAGGGCCCCCCCGGCAGGCCAAGTACGCCATCCACTGTATCCACGCCATATTCTCTAGTAAAGAGACCCAGTTTGCACAGATATTTGAGGTAAAGACAAAAGCCATTGTCTGTTTGTTTGATGTGTTGCTATTAATAAGCAAATGCTGATCTGACTGGGTGTTCATGTTGGGAAATGCATCGTGGTGCATCGTATTTTTCTGAACTGGACTCTGTTCGATCAGCTCTGATAGCGGTTAGGAGGTGAGAGGCCCTGATGATGAACGTCGCGTGAGCTCAGGCTCTGAGCGCTGACCTTGGTGCAGATTGAGCGACCGGAGACTTCGCATGGACACGTCATGACGTGTGAAAATCGTAGTCACTAGCAGCAGCTAACAGATTATTACTCTGCTGACTGATAGTGGTGACAGCTTGGAGTTCTTTCCCTGGTACACTGCCAAGAGGCAGGCTCTGGAAAATCAGTTCTGATTTTTAACGTAAAGCAACTAAGTTTATACCTTTGTGGCTGACCTAATTTTGTGTCAGATACAAAGTGTGTCTTTTAACATATATTTCACGTTACTTCCCCTATGCTTTAATTGACCTTTACCCTTTCTAAGCATTGTGATTTGATTGTAATCTATTATAATTGTGGGCTATCTTTAGCGCTGTTAACAGAAAATATGGTAAATCCGAGTAATTTAGCCCCGGAACCTTAAGTGAAGACAACACTGTCAGGTCTGCTGAAGCTGCCTAGTGCAAGTGCTTCCAGACGTTTCTCTGGTCCAGACCCTCCGATGCCCATTTTGTTGTATTTTTATGTGTCATTGCCACCTTGTTGCATTATGTTACAGGACTGAAAGGGGAAGGGAAGGGAAGCAGTTCCTTTAACTGTGGACAAACTGTACCTCTGTTTCAAGAACAAGTCATTTATTTTAAATTGTGCGTGTCTTTTGTGGGGGATCTGTTTTCTGTAGGATGTTTTTGTGTTATGAGAATGCCTGCAGTAAATAACCTTTGCTTTTCTCGATTTATCACCTTTTTCTTCCGTTCAGTGATGAGGATGAGGAAGATAACACACTAATTGGTTGGGCAGGGTGCTTTGCCTTCATTTTGATACTGTGCCTTGTTTTGTTTCATCTTTAGAAGAACCCTAACCCACGCTCCCCCTTGTGAGCATGCCAGCTCAGCTGGTTTTTTGAGGAAACGTTTCCTGCATGAGACCGGCCTTCGGGAGCGTCCCACTAGTCCCAGGCCGGCCCACCATTTTGCCTTTTCAGAAACCGTTTTATAACGGTTGTGGAAAATGATGAGAGTCATTATAATGAGCTAATTAACGATAGCTCTTTACAGCACCAGCGTTAGCGCACGTAGCTGGCTGGCCCTGGGGTCCTGAGGCATTACCTAGAAGCAGC
>NW_006922145.1:139166-204751 GCF_000298275.1 Orycteropus afer afer | reverse complement strand
CGCCCCCGCCCCACGGCCCGGGGTAGGTGGTGGTGTCTGCGCGGTGCCTGCTCGGTGCTTTCCGCTGCACCCAAGCCCGTTCCTATCTCAGAGGCGGTAAAGAAACACTTCTGCGGGCAGCCCCTCCCGCACCTTTTCCCAGAGGCGCCCCGCGTTAGCCTGTGTGTTTCCCCAGGGATATTTAATTCCCGTCTTCTGGATTTTTAGGCGGAGAATGCCCACATGCTGCCTTGGTTTGCCAACCAGGCACGCCTCACCCCGCCACGAGCTATTACTGTGCTTCTTTGCATAAGCACACTGTCCAGCGCTCCCAAGGCTGAGGGGTTCCGCGCCAGCAAACGAGTGTGTTACTCGTATAAAAATATGGTAATGCACACGCACACAGAGAGACACGCAGACACACACATACACACACACACATCCCAGACACACACTTTGTGCATATGGTACATACTGAAGTAACTCTTCTGACTTTTTTGCGTAATTTAATGACACGTTCCGGGTATCAGTCCATCTGCGCACAGAGCGTGAACATTCTTTTGTCGGGGCAAAATGCACATTAACGGCTTCCTGTCAGACTAATAAAAATCATTTTATGAGTTACGGCTTTTAATATTTAAGGCTGTAATCAAGACCCCCACAACTCAAGTTATGAGCCACAACAAAAGCCGTCTTCTTGCTTCTGAAAAGTCCGGTTCAGGATCGAGGGCCATTCTGCTGCTAGGCTCAGAAGCCAGGTTCCGTGCTCCAGTCCCCAGCCCTGTGTCCAGCCGGCCACTGAGGGAAGACGGAGGCCGAGGAGACCGAGCAGTCAGCCCCGCCCGCAGGTGACGGGCCCCATGTAGATGCGCGTCCTGTGGACCAGCGCTGGTCCCCTCGTCCCGCCTGGCCGCACAGGACGCAGGACGCGTGGCGACGCTCGTGCCTGGGAATCAGAAGAGAGGTGACACCGGCGGGCCCTGGCCAGTCTCTGTCACCTTCCTTGTCAGAGTATAGGCTGCTTCCTAGGATCCCACCTGCAGACGCCCCTTTGCTTGCCTCTGACACGACGGGGGCCAGACTGAAAGCGTGCGAACACGGTCCTCCCAGACACTGAGTGTCCCGTCAGAGCTGACATGTGGCTGAGCCGCTGTTCTCACCGTGCGCTGCTATTAAAACTGCGGTAGTTGTTGTAATTGAATGAAAACCGTGAAGCGTGTCTCTGTGCGCCCAGAGTTGACTGTCGTTCCTCCCTTTCAGCCTCTGCATAAGAGCCTCGACCCCAGCAACCTGGAGCACCTCATCACGCCCTTGGTCACCATCGGCCACATCGCCCTGCTGGCGCCGGACCAGTTTGCCGCTCCGCTCAAGTCCTTGGTCGCCACCTTCATTGTCAAAGATCTGCTGATGAGCGACCGGGTAATGACGCCCTCAGGCGGCTGTTTCTCCAAACGCTTGCTCCCAGAATCGTGTGCGGCGGCCAGAGGTGAAATGTCCGAGACCCCACTTCCCCCGGGGAGGCCGCTTTCGGGTGCCCGCGGCCTCGCTGCCTGGCGTCTGTGGGAGGTAGCACAGCGTCAGACGCTGGGTTAGCCGATCGGAGGCACGTGACCGGGGCCAGTTGTTGGTGAATGCAGAACGTCGCCTGTTCTAGTCCAGCCTGACAGGGTTTAGTTCTTGTGATAACCGTCCGTTTTCAAAACGGACAGACTCGGAAGCCGGTCCCCAGGGCTCCTCCCCCTCCCCGTAGCAGAGAGCCCTGGGTGCAAACGTAGGAAGGGAGGAAGACGGGTGTCTGTCTCCCGTGTGTCTGAAGAGTTGGTCCCTGACAGTCGCGTGGACTTTCACGCACCCGTGAGTGGGGGTGGGGGGGTGTCACACACAAACCCACGCAGGACCCTCAGTACCGTGGCCGCTGTGTGCGCAGGGCTGCAGTAGGTCCTCTGAGGAATTAAACGACGAGGTCATGCTTTCTGCTCTTAGAATACAGGCAGCGCTCTTTGTTTAAAAGGATTTCCTTTTAGATTGTGATTGAGTGGAACTTCACAGAGCACGCTGGTTTTTCACTGAGTGGTCCGTACACGCTTTGTTTCGTGACATTCAACGCCACTTTCTCCTGTGCTTACCGCTCCCCTTCGTCCTTTCCTACCCTTTCCTGAGTTCTGAGCGTTATCCCTGGGCAAACACTACCTTCTGATCTCCTGTGCTTGCTCGTTCTAGGGAGTGGGCACCTCCCTGGGGTCGATGTTGGCCTCACGGGCCTGTCCGTTGTTTGGTGGAACGCTGAGCCACAGGGGTGGGTCCAGTTCCAGACCTGAAGGGTGACCAAGGGTCGTAGTCCCGGAGGTGCCACCAGTCTCTGTCTGACTGTACTGCCACGTGTGTCATAGCCACCATTATTTTTCCATCTCATTAATAAATGTAAATACTTCTAAGCTTACTGATGATGAAAATCGTTTGGGGGCCTAATAGTGAGGCTAACCGTGTGTATGGCGTCTGAGACCCCTAGTGATTTGTGGCTGTTTGATTTAGCCAAGCAGAAGGCTGGTGTCTGGACACCAGCGGCCCCATTCCCATTGTCCACCCATCCGGAGAACGCTGACCCTTATGGCCGGCAATTAGGATTTGTCCACGCACCTGACTGCAGTGAAGACTGGAGCAACTGCAGGCCGGGCGTCTGCTTCAGCACCGGCTACTGTTGGCTCTTCCTCTTTGTCACCTCTCTCCCTGGGGTAGACTTCATGCGCGCAGGGGACCGCAGTGAGGCCTGCAGAGCCGGAATCGGCGGGCCCCCCCACTTTTCTGGGTCTCCCAAGGCTTCCCTCTTTGGCAGGGTGCTTGCTTCTTTCCTGTCGCTCGTTCTAGTGGAAGACGTTTAAGTGGCCTTCTCCGATGGGTCTCGGCCTTACCCAGTCGGGTCTCGCAGGCTTCACCGCAGAAGCCGGCAGCGTGGCTTCTGTCTCACGGTGAACACCCGTGAGCTGTAGAGGCCCCTTGCCCTGCTGCCCTGCCCACTTCTTCCTGCCCCAGGTGACCGCCCTCTCAACTCTTAGGTTTATTATCTCGTAACTAGAAACACAAATGCCTTACCACATACATCTCTCTAAGCAGAATGTGTTCGTTGTGCTTGTTCCTGAGCCTTACATAAATTACATCCTCCCGGGGACAGTCCCGGGTAACGGCCTCTTCTCCTGCTGCACATCCTGGTCTAAGAGTGATCCTCGTCGTTGAATCAGCCATGGGTACCCCGCTCGCTGCTTGGTGTCACTCCTTTGCAGGCAGGGTCTCGTATCTACTGACCCTCTCAGTGGACACGTGGAGTGTCGCCACATCTTCCCTCCCTTCAGCAGAGTGGCTGGGACTGTTCCTCAAGCAGCTTCCTGATGCACGTTAGCAAGAATTCCTGGGAACTTTTCAGTTCATCGTCAAATTGTTCTTCAAAATGATCATCAAAACTTACTTTCCTGTGACAGTGTGTAACACTCATTGTCAGATTCCTTAATTTCTGCCCATCTAGTGGATACAAAGGATGGAGCTCTGGTGGCCTAGTGCCTAAGGCATTTGACTGCTAACCAGAAGGCTGGCGGTTCAAACCCCCCAGCCACTCCTCGGAAGGAAGGTTAGGCAATCTACTTCCGTAGAGATAACGCCTTGGAAACCCAAGGAGGTGTCGCTATGAGTTGGAAACGACTCAACAGCAGAGAGTTTGGTTTTGGGTTTGTTGTTGTTGTTACTAATGGAGCTCGCACGTCTAGTTACCACTCATGTCGCCTCCTCTCTGAAGCGCGTTTTGGTATCTTCTGCCCGTTTTCCTATGGGCTGTTTGTCTTTCCCCCATAGGTCATCTTTACCCACATTAACCCTTTGTCAGGTGTATGTGGCAGTATCTTGATCAAATGCATGAAGCCCCATTTTTGGTTTGTCTTGTCACTGTGATATTCTTTGAACAAAAGTTGTTCATTTTTTTTTTAATGGGTTTTTTTTTTTTTTTTGGTAATTTTTGTCTGTTCAGAGTTTACACATCAGTCTGTGTTACCTTCTAAAAGTAGGCTAATTTTAATGAAACTAAATCTATTATGGGAGCTCTGGTAGCGTAGTGCCTAAGGCATTTGACTGCTAACCAGAAGACTGGTGGTTCAAACCCACCAGCCCCTCCTTGGAAGAAAGGTTGGCAATCTACTTCTGTAGAGATACTGCCTCAGAAACCCAAGGGGAGGGGTCGCTGTGAGTCGGATCTGACTCGACAGCATATAAACAACAACAAATCTATTACTGTTTTCTTTTGTAGTTAATGCTTTTTATATCCTGTTTGAGAAATCTTTTCCTATTCCATCATAAAAATAGTCCCATATTTTTTCCTAAAAGTCTGCAGGCTTTTTGTTCACATGTGAAAAATATACCCCGTCTGGGATTGGTGTGCGTGTTTTGTGTGCTGTGGTACGAGGGTTCCATTTTGTATTAGTCTCTCATGAGTGGGACCAAGCTTCTCAGCACAGCTGGGGAGGAACTGGCCTTCCCCCACCGTCTGCAGCGGCCCCACACACCGACCTGGCCCCGCTGGCTCCTGGGGTTGATTTGTTCATTCTACTCTTCACTGTCCGTCCTTAACATTTTATGATTTTCCCTCTAAAGAAAATTTAAGATGTCTCTTGTATGTCGTCTCTGGGGCTCTCCAAGTGTTTCAGTCACTTTTTCTGTTCATGGTCGGTTGGGGCGACGTGTCTGGTCGGTTGGGCTTCTGTCTGTCCCCCTTGCGGAGTCCTTGCTGAGCGCTGTGGTTTCCGTTGCATATCTGGGAGCAATGCCCAATCTCATGCTTTTCGGATCCCTGCATCACTCACTGCTGTGTGTTCCTGCGTGTATTTCCGGTGTATTCCCTTTTGTGAGAGAGGTGTGGTCATCTGTGGCGATGATTGAGTCGTCAGTCTCTGCTCATTTTCTTGACTGCCTTTGTTTCGGTTTCTTTTGGTAGGGAAACACGTGTCTTCTTTGTGGTTCAAGTTTGTGCTTCAGGGTCCTGTTTCCCTCAGAACCCTGTTTCTGTCCACACCCCATTCAGTGCTTTTTGCCTTCACTGCTGTGTCTGCCCTCCTGTTGGTTGCAGGTTTCCACATAGTTGGTTCTGATTGTGTTACTTTAATCCATCTGGTAGTTTCTGTTGCTCTTATTTATGAGGACTTTTCTCGTTTGTTAGGACTTTTATTTTCTATGTACTGCGATCTTAGCTGATTGAATGTCTGTCTTGGGATTTGCTAAGCGGCAGGGAAGCGTCATCTTCTGATCTCCTCTAACGTCCCAAGGTGGACGCAGAATCACCCTCCGCAGCCCAAGGCTGATTCCCATGAGGCCAGACAGGCCGCCTGCCTGCAGGCCGTTACAGTCTGACACCAGCTCACTGCTTCTCTGCTGGGTTCAGTACTGTGTTGCAGTGATCACAGAACTCCCAGACAATGCTCACGATTATGGGGTTTATTAGGGAAGTAACAGGCTACAATTCAGGTTCAGGGACACGCTCAGGATGCAGCTCTTCGATCCTGACGTTCTCCTGTCTGCTGTGCTCTTAGACACATCTGCCTGGATGTTGGCCCCTTGGCCTGGCCTCTGCCTCTGTGGCCGAGGTAAGCCTGCCACTCTGTCTCTTGCCTCTCGGTTCCACTGCTGCGTCTCCCTGCCAGGGGTTGCCTCTGCCGGGGTGTCTCTCAGCCAAGGAGGTCCAGTGCGGGGATCTTGGGTCCAATGACACACTCCACTTCCCCTCCAGTCCCTCTCTCTCGATGCCAGTGAGATCCCCTCCCCGCTCTAGAAGGGCTCAGTTCAGGCGGAGTGAGGAAACTAGCCGGTCCCAGCATCAGAGCTCTCCACACCTTCTTCACATGGTCCCGCCCAGCGACCTGGTGGGAGTCATCCAGACTGTGGCTGGCTGTGCCGTACCGAGGAATTCACTGCACGGCAGGATTTAAGCAGTTCAGGGCATAGCGTGTCTTGAGTCGTTCTTCCAAAATGGGCTTGCGCCTTGGAAACTTACTCTTTGTCTTCAGTTTCTGAGAGTATTTCCCCTCATTCTGGGCCACTGCTAATGTCCTGGGCTCAGAATGTTAGGTTGCAAGTGATTTGGCTGCAGAAAGCGCAGAGCGCTGTGTTCCGGCGTCTGCGCCTCTCAGGTCTGCGGTTGACCTGACGCTTTCCTGTTTGGCTGGCCTCCCCTGACGCTTGTGGCATCTGTTCAGGAGCCTTCGCTGAGAGACTCTGTCAGGAAGTGCCAGCTGTGGTTCCTGCTACATTAAGCCTGCTCCGTACTTGAAGGCTCTTCTCGCCCGGACGACTGAGTGCGCGGCTCTGTGTGGATGTCTGGCTCCGTGTGCCTGGGAAACGTTCTTCCGGGGGTGGTGTTCCTGGCCTGTTAGCTGGGGGTTACCTCACGTGTGCTCAGTGTCTCAGTCCCGGGCCACCCCTGGAGATCACTTACGTCCACTGGGGTAAAAACGGCTATCTCAGGTGTTCTGGGATTGGTTCCTCGTTTTTGCCCCCTTACTGTAGCATAGTGGCTAAAGCACTTGACTGCTAACCAGAAGGCTGGCGGTTCAAACGCACCAGCCACTCCTCGGAAGGAAGGTTGGGCAATCTACTTCCATAGTGATACTGCCTCGGAAACCCAAGGAGGGGTCGCTATGAGTCAGGGCCGACTCCACAGCACATAACAACGACAACTGTAATTTCCTGGCTCCTGCCTCACATACGCATCTCCCAGTACCTTAAGTTTTCTCATCTCTGGGTTGGTCATGGGCATGTATTAACGTCTTTAACTTTGCTTAGCTTCCAGGTAAAAAGACCACTAAACTTTGGGTCCCCGATGAAGAAGTTTCTCCTGAGACAATGGTCAAAGTGAGTAATATGCGTGCCTCTGTCGGTTTGGATACATTTAATAGGCTGTGATACTATCATGAGGTTCCCCACGAGGCTACTGTTGGCTCTTGGCTACTAACCAGAAGGTTGGCGGTTGGACCCACCCAGTGGCACTGCGGGAGAGGGCGGCAGGCTGCCGTAGTTGACAGCCCTGTGAACCCCGTGGGGCAGCTCTCCTCTGAGACACGGGTCGGCCTGAGCCGGAGTTGAACAGGGTGTCTCTGTTTTGTTTTGAATATTACTGAGGTGTTAACAGTTCATTCCTGTCATTGTTTTATGGCTACAAAAGGCCATCGTATTTGCTGTTTGGCGTCGTTCTGTGTATTGGGGTTGGGTAGGGCAGTATTGGGACACCTGGCGTCTTGCGGAGCAGCTGCTGTGCTGAAGAGAAAGGGTTGAAAGCTGCCTCCACGTCTCTGCTGCTTAGATGGCAGCCTTTGGCAGGAAACGGCGGCTTTTCCTGTGGATGGACGGCTGCCTTTCCATACAGACAGAAACACCGTTCTGAGGCTCTGGTGGGATGTAGGGAGGCTGAGTTATGGCTCAGAAGTTGCTGCTGTAAACACGTCTCTTCTCCGGGAAGAGGAGTTAGCATGAAGGTCGTTTGTCCCTGGGGGCGGGTGACTGACTGACTGACTGAGAGTCTCTAGGTCGACCCGGCCACGATGGGCAGGGCGGGAGCACTGGTACTAAATGCTGCTTTGCTGCGGCTGCGCTTCCTGCTCCATCTCAGTGGGCGTGTGTTTACACTGTGTGACGTGGCCCGTTTCCCACAGTGTCCCAGCTCCAGCTGACCTGGGAGCAGGTCTTCCTGGGGCGGGGGCGGGGGACGCATCACAGGCTGGCACCTCCAGGCTCAGACTCCAGGTGAGCCCGTGTGCCAGCCCCTCGCTCCGCCTTTACTCGGTAGTTGAGGGAAGCCAGGACTGGGAGGCAGGCCATGCCTGGAAGCCAGGCTCACTGAGTGACCTCAGGAGAGGTCTGGAGAGTGTCCGCCACGTGCCGGACACCG
Organism: Orycteropus afer afer; assembly: GCF_000298275.1. Classification (NCBI taxonomy): domain Eukaryota; kingdom Metazoa; phylum Chordata; class Mammalia; order Tubulidentata; family Orycteropodidae; genus Orycteropus; species Orycteropus afer. The sequence goes on along the minus strand of NW_006922145.1, from coordinate 196,857 downwards.
TTGGAGGTGCACTGAGCCTCAGCTTGGCTTCTCAGGAGGGAGCTGGGCAGCCCTTCCGAAAGCTTAGCGTGGACACGAAAGGCACAGAGGTGGGCAGCGCACCCTGGTTGTCAAACGCTTGCAGACGTGCAGGGTCACCACGTCACAAGCACAGAAGGGGGACAGCGCTGGTGGTTCAGAACTGGAGTTTTCGCACCAGGAAAATCAGCAAAATTTTATTATGCTCTAAAGTGTGGAAGGCATGTTGGAGAAGCATTAAAAACAAAAACAAAAATAGTCTTCAGTCAAATTATATATTTGCCATGCCCAGTAATCCATCTATCATGTCTGTCTGTCTGTCCATCTTTCTGTCCATCATCTCTCTATCCATCCATCATATACCATCTGTCATCCACCCATCCACATGCCCACCTACTTACCTACCTATCCATCATCTGTCTGTCCATCCATCCATCCACTCAGTCATCTGTCTGTCTATCTATCATCTATCTGTAAACCAAAACAAACTCACTGCCATGGAGTCAGACCTGACTCATAACGACCCCTCCTTGGGTTTCTAAAGCGGTGTCACTAAGGAAGTAGATTTGCCCAACCTTCCTTCCAAAGAGTGGCTGGTGGGTTTGAACCGCCAACCTTCTGGGTAATGGTTCAGTGCTTTAGACACTCTGCCATCATCTGCTGACCTGTCATCCATCTGTCTGTCTGCCTGCCTACCTACCTACATATGAATAATTCTTTTTTGTTCCTTAAAGAAAGGTCCATTAAAAACATTCCCTGAGTTTTTTCAAAACGTGGTGTGGAAATTCTCAGGAAATGTGATGGCTTACCTGTCCATCTCTGTTAACCAGATCCAGGCCATTAAAATGATGGTGCGGTGGCTCCTTGGGATGAAGAACAACCACAGCAAATCGGGAACGTCTACCTTGCGCTTGCTGACGACAATACTGCACAGCGACGGGGACCTGACGGAGCAGGGCAAGATCAGGTGCGCACCCGGCTGCAGCACTTCCCACTGAGCCGTCGGGCCGTCGTTGACTGGAGCCGCTGGATCGGGAGCACGGCTCTGGAGGGTTGCACGCATGTTACTGTAATAGGCTTTGTATTATTTCGAAATAGCAGCCACATGTCTGCTGAGGACGCGGCTACACGCTCAGTGTACGCGTGTCAAACCATGGGTGTGTACTGTTTGGAATGTATAGTGTGAATGTGATCTTGGTGGTGCACACCCTTGTTAATGCCTGAAGGCAAAAGAGCAGCCTTGGTGGAAGGCTTGTCTTCAGTCTCTTACAGATGTGGAGGGATGTGCCAGTGTAAAAATGCATGCATGCAAGTGATGTAGAACACATATGCTTTTGGTCTGGTTCTATTTATTTTGTTTGTTTATTTGAGAGAGAGAATGTAGTCATTGAAAACTGGAACCCCAGCGCCACCCCTTATTAGCTGGGCGACCTTGAGCGAGTTAACTTTCCCATGCAGCAACAGGGGTAACTCAGATCCTGGGACTTTGAAGTTAATGAGGCTTATTCACCCCTTAGAAAAAAGAGAGAGAGAAAGATCTCTTGGCTGTAGGCTGGTCATTGGGGATGATAACTGCATTGACTAGATTTAAGGCTGGTTTTGACAGAAACCTAGGAGAGGTACATATAAGCAGGAGAGAGAGTCTGTGTCCATCACAGTACTAACTAGCCCTTCCCTATGTGTGATCCCGTAAGCTGCCTCTGAGGACTTCCAAAGTCTTGCTTTCCATAGTGGGGAAAGCACTCATGACTGATGGGACAAGAGAGACTGACGGTTCTTGTCTAAGAGACGACAGAATAGCTGATGCATCACCTTCAAGGGGACCAGCTCAGGGCCAGAGAGGCACAGCTCAGCCATCAAGAGCTTGGGACTTCTCTGGGAGACTGTCAGTCGTTGGCACAAATGGCGGAGTGGTATCAGATGATAATAGAAATAACAAAGACTTCCAGGAGGTGGCATGTGATCAAGAAGCAATGGTACTGGAGGAAGAAGTCAAAGCTGCACTGAAGGAAGTGGTAGAAAGCAAGGCTCCAGGAACTGATGGGACACCCACTGAGATGTTTTGACAAATGGATGCAGCGCTGGAGGCGGCCCCCGGCTGTGCCGAGTCAGTTAGAGGCCAGCTGCCTGGCCGGCTGACTGGAGGAGATCCGTATTTGTGCCCATTCCAAAGAAAAGTGATCCCACAGAACGTGGAAATTATCAAGCAATATCATTAATACCACACACAAGTAAAATTTTGCTGAAGATAATTCAAAACCAGTTGCAGCAGTGTATTGACAGAGAACTTCCAGAGGTGCCAGCTGGATTCAGAAGAGGACGGGGAGCGTTGCTGATGTCAGATGGATCTCGGCTCAAAGCAAATACCAGAAAGGTGTTGAGCTGTGTTTTATTGATTACGCAAAAGCATTCGACTGTGTGGATCATAACAAATTATGGATAACCTTGAGAAGAGTGGGAATTCCAGAACACTTAATTGTACTCATGAGGAACTTGTACATAGACCAGGAGGCTATTGTTTGAATGGAACAAGGGGACACCGCACGGTTTAAAATCAGGAAGGGAGTATCCTTTCACCATACTTCTTCAGTCTGTATGCTGAGCAAATAATCCGAGAAGCTGGACTAAAAGAAGAAGAATGTGGCATCAGGATTGGAGGAAGATGCATTAACAACCTGTGGTATGCAGACGACACAGCCTTGCTTGCTGAAGGTGAAGATGACTTGAAGCCTTACTGATGAAGATCAAAGACTACAGCCTTCAGTGTGGATTGCACCTCAACATAAAGAAAACGAAAATCCTCACAGCTGGACCAGTAAGCAGCATCACGATAAATGGAGAAAAGATTGAAGTTGTCAAAGATTTCATGATACTTGGTTCTATAATCAACGCCAATGGAAACAGCAGTCAGGACATCAAAAGACTTACAGCATTGGGCACATCTGGTGCCACAGAGCTCTTTCAAGTGCTGAAGAGCAAAGAACCTCCTTGAAGACAAAGATGTGCCTAACCCAAGCCATGGTATCTTCAGTTGCCTCCTGTGCATATGGGAGCCAGCCAGTGCATAAGACCGACCAAAGAAGAGTTGATGCTTTTGGGTTGTGGGGCTGGCGAAGAATTCTGAGAGTGCCACGGCCTGCCAGAAGAATGAACAGATCTGTCCTGGAGGAAGTGCAGCCAGAATGCTCCTTAGAGGCGAGAGTGGCCAGACTTTGTCTGACCTACTTTGACGTATTATCACAAGGGATCATTCCCTGGAGAAGGATGTCATGCTTGGTAAAGTGGAGGGTCAGCAAACAAGGGGAGGGCCCTCGGCGAGATGCGTTGACGTGGTGGCTGCAGTGATGTGAGGCTGGTGCAGGACTGGGCAGCGTTCTGTCCTGTTGGACATGGGGTTGCTGTGACTCAGAGCTGCCTTGGCAGCGCCTGACAACAAAGAAGTAGAAAACTGCTGGAGGTGAAAAACAAACAGATACCAGAACGTGCAGCCGTGGACCGACAAGACGTAGACTTCACCTTTAGGCTCTGCCGAGTGCGATTTTGCAACACAGTCAGCTGAACCGGGTCACTGTCACTCGGGCTGAAAGTTTTTAATGTTGTGCTCCTTGGAACAGTCGAGGGCTGGCAGAGGCGGGTAAGGACGTTTCCAGTGGAAACAGCAGATGGAACCTTAGGGACCTTCTGCTCCTTGATTATATGGAAAGCTTGCTGTTGGGTGTCTACGCTTGAAACTTCTGTATAAGATTGTACTTGAAGCAAAGTTTCCTTTGCTTAAAAAGCAGGAAACAGAAGCCCAGTGGACTGGATAGAAACCGCTGATCCGGTTGGAAAAATGTAAAGGCCAACAGACATGTGAGGGCAGCCAGGACCCATCCCTGTGGGGACAGCAGGCAGCTCTCATCATCCTCCTGCTCTCTGAACTCAGTGCCACGATTGACCTGTCGGTGGGTGGCTCTGGCGACAACCCCTGGTGACACCCCGAAAAGCACTTGCATGGCCCGTCCTGCCTGCTCAGAACTTTATTAATGTTAGCGTTTCTTCAGTCAACAGCTCTACATAATCCTTTGCCACATGAAGGGTCTTAAACCCACCAGAACCTTAGGTCTCAGGAGACCATGACTGTGTGTTTTCTTTAAATCCTCTTGAGTGCTGCATACGTGAGCAGTACACTTGTCATGAGAGTGTGACGTACGCGAGAGACATGCTCGTCATGGAAGCGTTGAGCCCGTGATGGGCACATTCATCATATGAGTGTTGTGCACGTGACAGTCACACTCATCATGGGATGTTGTACGTGTGATAGACACGCTTGTCATGGCAGTGGTGGGTATGTGCCACACAGACTCGTAGCAATGTTGTGTACTGATCTTTTTCTGTAGAAATACCAAGTCCAAGCAAGGAGTTCCAGCTTCTCCCTCCTGACATCACCCCGAGATTCCTGTGATGCATCTGCCATATCACATGTTAGGAAGGCCCTGTAGGTACGCTGACTGGCTGAGAATTCTGGGAAGCGTGCCCAGTCAGCAGGTGTTTCCTTCCCTCCCACTTTCAAAGGAGCCTCTTGGTGATAAATGAGAAGTTGAATTCCAGCTGAGAGCAGTAACGCTTTATCTCCCATCCCTGCTTTCCACCTGCTTCCAAACACAAATGCAAGTGGTTGACTGATTAGCAGCTTAGGACATGTATATACCTAATCTGTACTTGCTTAAAAGGAGCTCTGGTGGTGTAGTGGTTAAGGCTGTAACCAAAAGGCCGGTGGTTTGAATCCCCCAGCTGCTCTGCAGAAGAAAGATGAGGCAGTCTGCTTCTGTAAAGATTCACAGCCCTGGAAACCCAGCGGGGCTCACTGTGAGTCACAAGCAACTTGATGGCAGCGAGTTTGGTTTGGTTTTTATATTTATTTGAATATTTAAAAAAAAAAACACCCACAATGGAAATCTTAAGACTTAACAAGTAACAGAGAAATAGATTTGTTCTAGATGTGACCTAAAACTGGGTTTGCTTTTTTTTTTGTAGGATGAGAGAATAAATCAACTTTCATGGACTAGCCTGCACATGTATTTAAGAGAAGAATTTGTCATATTAGATGTCATTTCCATAGTTAAGTAAGCATATAGGCATTCAACATCACAAAGTTATTTTCTGATTTTTTGCCAGAAAAATTTTGACGAAATCAGATAAACAAAGAAATGTCTTTGTGGAGACATTTTAGAAACCCTATGTGATGTCCTTTCTTGCTGTCTTTCAGTAAACCAGACATGTCCCGTCTGCGACTTGCTGCAGGCAGCGCGATTGTGAAGCTGGCCCAGGAACCCTGCTACCATGAGATCATCACACTGGAGCAGTACCAGCTGTGCGCATTAGCCATCAACGTAAGGGACATGGGGACTCATTCTTGTCTTTGTGGGGAAGGAATAGTAAAACCAATGGAAGATGTGTGCACCAGAAGCACTCAGAGTTCTGAAACTGTCACTTGGGTTTTGGGTTGCTGACATAGTATTTAGGAGCCCTGGTGGCGCATTGGTCAGCTGCTCGGCTGCTAACCTAGAGATTGGCAGTTCAAACCCACCAGCAGCTCCATGGGAGAAAGACTTGGCAATTTTCTGTAAAGATGACAGCTTTGGAAACCTTCTGGGGCAGATCCGCTCTGTCCTCTAGGGGCGCTGTGAGTCAGAATCGACTCCACGGCAGTGAGTGTGGTTTGGGCTTTGCTTCTGTGAAGATTGACAACCTGGGAAACCCTGTGGTGCGGTCCCACTCTGCCCTCTAGGGGCGCTGTGGGTCAGAATAGACTCCACGGCAGTGGGTGTGGTTTGGGCTTTGCTAGGGCAGCTCTACTCTGTTCTATGTGAGTTCATGGCAATAGTTTTCTTTTTTTTTGCCTTTTGTAAACATAGTATTTAGTTGCTAAAGCAAAGAAACAATACATATAAAAAAATCTTTATAAGACATGGTATATATTCATTTCTGATCAGAAGAATTCCTGTTACTCAGTGAATTAAATTTCAAATTATTAACAGTGATACTTCTCTATGGCTTCATACTCCAGTCTTACAGGTTTCGTATTAGAATGATGATGTATTGGAGCTATGTGCACCTCGTTTTATTGCACCTCGTTTCACTGCACTTCGCAGTACTCTGTTTTTCACATACTAAACGTTTGTGGCATCCCTGCATCCCGCGTGTCTGTTGATGTCATTGCTCCAACAGCACGTGCTCGCTTTGTGTCTCTGGGTCCCGTTTTGGTCGCTCTCACAGTACTTCAGACTTTTCCATCACGCTGTTGCACACTTCATAGAACAGTCTGTCTTCCGTAGAACTTCTATATGCACTGGGGCGCCAGCAGTGGTGCGGCACTTGCTTAGGTGCAGTGGTCTGGAACCAAAGCCACAATATCTCTGAGGTAGGCCTGTATTCACTTTCTAAATTTTTAGCATCCTTGAGAAAATTTAAAAAAAGGATTTGATGAAAGTAAATATGGTAAGTGTGGTGTTCTGGCGGGAGCTTTTCACATGCAATTTGGGTATCTTACACCTGCTGTTCCATTCCCTCACAGAAGTCGTCATACATAGGAAAACATAGTGTTTCTCAAAATACTTTCAGGGACCGTTGGATTTCTCTTGGTTTCCTTCCTTCTACAGGTTATTTAACAATTACTGCTAATGTGTATACTCTTTAGGCCCAAACAGTCATCTTATTTTAAAATTCTAACGATTCTGTCCATTTCTGGTTCCTCCGTCTTTAACACCGCTGATCCACATCCTGGTTACGCTTTGCTTTACTCGTGTTTTTGTTCAGATAGTAAACAGATTTTGAGAAATGAAATTTTTGGGGAACCAGTAACTTCGTGGTTCAGTTTTCCAGTTTAATTTTGAGAATAATCCTATTTGGTAAGAAAGTGAAAATTATTTAATAATTGTATGTTAAATTTCTTAGAAGAAGAATTACCTACATAGTTGTTTTTTTAAATATGAGTTGACGGTTCTGCTGTCTTGATTGGCAATACTGGCAGTCCACTGATGTGTCACACGCTTGGTCCGATACTTCTTGAGATACTGGTGCTGTCATTTTTGAAGGAGAAACTTAAAAACCAAGGAGGTATGGAAGCGTAAAAGAGCCGGGCCTTGCCTGACGCTTACTGGCCGTGATCTGCGTGCGCCGGCTTCCCCCATGGGCAGGAGCTGTGCTTGCTGAGCTCTGTGGACTTCCCCTCCCACCACAGCATTTGTGTTACGTTGCTACCTCAGTCACCAGCCACCCAAGATGAAGTTAAAATTGCTTCAGTTTTGAGATTGTTTTGGAATTCTGTTGAGTGTGCAACATTCTCCTAATTATCAGCCTCTTCCCAGAACTTAACAAATATACCAGGTTGTACCCCATTCTGTAATAATCCGAGAAGCTGGACTATATGAACAAGAACGTTGCATCAGGATTGGAGGAAGGCTCATTAATAGCCTGCGATATGCAGACAACACAACTTTGCTTGCTGAAAGTGAGGATGACTTGGAGCACTTACTGATGAAGATTAAAGACTACAGTCTGCAGTATGGATTACACCTCAACATAAAGAAAACAAAAATCCCCACAGCTGGACCAATAAGCAGCATCATGATAAACAGAAAAGATTGAAGTTGTCAAAGACTTCATTACTTGGTTATTACCTGATTCTATTCGGAAGGAAGGTTGGGCAATCCTACTTCCGTAGTGATACTGCTTCGGAAACCCAAGGAGGGGTCGCTATGAGTCGGGGCCGACTCGACAGCACATAACAACAACAACAACAACCTGATTCTATAATCAGCGTCGGTGGAAACAGCAGTCAAGACATCAGAAGCCGTATGGCATTGGGCAAATCTGTTGCAAAAGACCTCTTTCAAATGCTGAAGAGCAAAGATACCTCCTTGAAGACTAAGATGTGCCTAACCCAAGCCATGGCATTTTCAATCACCTGCTATGTCTGTGAGAGCTGGACAGTGAATAAGGAAGACTAAAGAAGAGTTGATGCTTTTGAGTTGTGGTGCTGGTGAAGAATGCCGAAAGTCCCATGGGCTGCTAAAAGAACTAACAAATCTGTCCTGGAGGAAGTGCAGCCAGAATGCTCCTTGGAAGCGAGGATGGCCAGACTTCTTCTGACTTACTTTGGTCATGTTGTTAGAAGGGACCATTCTCTAGAGGAGGATGTCACGCTTGGTAAAGTGGAGGGTTGACGAAAGAGGGGAAGGCCCTTGACAAGATGGCTTGACACCGTGCCGGCACCAATCGGCTCAGACATAGTAGGTGTCGTGAGGCTGGTGCAGGACCGGGCAGCGTTTTGTTCTGTTGGACATAAGGTCGCTATGAGTTGGAGACAACGTGACAGCACACAACAGCCACCACCACTGCCTTCTGAATACGCCTTTTCCCCAGTTCTGCTTTCTCCTCAAGGCGTGTGCCTGTCACCTCTCTTTAGACCTCTGAGCGTCCAGGAGGAGTCATCTGCTTCTTTGTCTCTCTTACCCCTTCACTTTTCAGACTTTCCCATCTGCCCTTGTGGTTTCCTCAAAACGCTTTCTCATTGGCACCCAACCTGGTTATCTCTTCCATCGTCTTCCATTTCATCAGCACCGCTCATTGCTTCTTGCTTTGTTTCACTCATCCCACTTCTTCTCTCTGTTTCTTGTTTCCATTCCTCCTCCTCTCCTAAGCCTTCCTACCTTCTGACCTTTGTCTTTGGGCAAATGCTGTCTTTTGATCTCAAAGCATTCAGTGTTCTAAGAAATGTGTACCTTCTTGGTGTTATTGTTCACCTCATAGACCTGTCTGTTGTTTGACTGAAAGTTGAGTCATGGGAATGAGTTTAGTTCCAGATACCTCAGGGTGTCTGAGGGCCACAGTCTTAGGAGTTCCACCAGTCTCTATCAGACCAGCAAGCCTGGTCTTTTTGTTTTTTTTAATTGAGTTGTATTCCACAATTTTCTCCCTCTCTATGTGTAGGACCTTATATCATAATCTGTTCAGTGTGGTCAGTGGTGGTAGCTGGGCACCATCAAAGTCTTCTGGTTCCACAGATGCGGAGGCTAGGGTTGCATGATCCATTAGTCCTTTGGACTGCTTGTTTCCATACACGTTTGACTTTCTTCACTCTTCTTTGCTCTGGACGGGGAGAGACCAGTAGTTGCACCTTACACGGCCATCCTTTTTGAAACTCTCTCCTTTGGGTTGTCTCCTGATTTTTGTCTTACTTCTTGGACTAGGTTTTCTGATTCCTCCTCTCCTTCGGCGTGTGTTCCCCAGGAGTCTGTCCATAGCCACCTTCTCTGTTTGCATATTCTTCTTTGCCGTCTCATCTTCTATATAAGGAACTCCTGTGCCAGCAACATTAATTTCGTTTGCTTTCTGAGTGCCTGGTTTCATTGCAGAAACTCAACACAAATTTCAAGCATTAGTCCCCAAATGCAAGACTGCATTTGTGATCTTCCCACAGCTCGTCTTTCCCAGCAGGCAGAGCCTCAGGGAATGTTACGTGACTCTGAATGCAATTCTCAGTCCAGAACGCACGGCCCCTGTTGTACCTGCTTGTTCTTGCACCCCATTGCCGAGGGCCCCAGTCTGCCTTGTGCTCTCACTGAGATCTTTCTGGTCACACCCTCTTAACCATTCCCGCTGCTGTGACTATCATTAGTTCTCACCTAGACTGTTAGGAGACTTTCTCTATTACCGGATGAATGTCCCAATGAGCAAAACGGCATTGATCGTGTTATTTTCCTGTTCAAAACTTTCTAGGGCTCAGACTTGTAGGAGAAAGAAATGATGCTAGTTTTCAGCCTGACCCCCAAGCCCCTAGTATTTGATCCCAGATGAGATTTACAAACCCCACTAAGCATACCGCCACCCTCCCACCTTCCTTCCAGTGAAGGTGAGCCCGAGTGTCTTTCAGGTTCCTTGTTCTGCACTTTCTTGAATGTTAATTCTCACCCTCACCTTTCCACACGTCCCAACCCAAACCTTCTTGCGTCGACTCAGACACAACCTTCTTCACAAACCTTCTTGGACTCGTAGCTGTTTCCTAAGTGTTGTTCTGCTGGCCTCTTTCCCACACTGCACCTTGTTTTGTGCTTAGTTACGTACGCACACCTCCATGGTACAGCTCTCCGGGCCAGGTTTAGGCTCTTCCAAGGCAGGGCTGCATCTTGCTGGCCCTTGTCGTGTATTTGAATGGAAGGCAGATCTGGAGGAGTGGGGACTCAATCACAGGAATCTTGACGTAGCGCAGTGATCCCTTAGGTATTTCAGAATTTGAATTCACGTCATCATCAAACCTTCACTCAGCATGGGCACGCGTTGTGCACTGTCGTAGGTTCAGGAGATACACAGACGGGTAAGTGGTGGGACTGCCCACAGGAAGCTAGCAACCTCTAGGGAGAAACTGAACGTAAGTGGTTATAATATAATGTAATACACAGAGGGACTGAGCGACACACGGATCGCTGGATGCTGTTCCGAAGGAAAGTCATACCGGAAGAGAGTCCGGAGAGAGAGTGTGCTTCTGATGCAAAGCAGCATTCATTGGATCATCAGTAGTGAATAAAAGCTGTGATGGGAATTTTACAGTCAGTAGTGAATAAAGCTTCAATTGATCTTTTATCTTGAGGCTGAAAACTTTGTAGTATTAAATACCATGTGTGCTGGCTTGCTCTCTCCCTGTGGTTAACCAGTCACTGGTTATCATTATAGTCTTGAAAGAATCGAACATGTGCATTGTTGACAGTGTGGTGTTCCTGATGGAATCGTATTCCTAGATGTGCCCGTTACGTCCCGGTAAATCTATAGCATCGTGCAAAGGATGTTACAAAGATGCAGAGACCCTGGAAGACCTCCTCAGCCCCCAGTAGTATCTGTCCTCATGCTGCATTCAGATGCTTCCTCTTTTGTGGTACCCCTGGTGTCCTCATTTTTGTCATTTCCCTCTTCTTCAGCTGTTAACTCTTCTGTGATTTGACAGTTCCTCTCCAACGCAGCTTGAATGACTGTGAACTTCTACGGTTCCACCATGATCTCGGGTTGACCTTGTAAATACTGTGTGTTGCCTGGATGGAGCCTGACCTGGTAGTGAGAGCAGAACAGATGCATGATGGGGGCAGGCAGGAGGCGTATCTAAATAGGGCACGGTATTTGAGCTGAGTTTAACTTGGGAACACTTGACTTGACATGGAGCCTGAGCTGGCAGTGAGAGATGGACAGACGTATTGCCTTGGGGGTGTGTGTATCTAAGTAGGGAAGGGTATCCGAGTGGAGGTTAACTTTTCAGTGAATGGTCTGTTCATTTGTGACTGTATCTGTGGTATGTTGACTTTCTCTTTCTTATGCAGCTCATTTATAATTGTGTATTTTCATAATAAACATTTGGATAACAAAGAGCTCCCTCATCCACAAGAGGGAAGCCTGGATCACCTCTGGCCTTGCTCTTTGTAGCGTGACAGCACATTTACTGTTGTCACCTGCCAACACTTCGATTCTGACTCATAACAGACCATGTTTCTGGAAACCCTAGATGACTTTCTTCAAAGCAGGTATTTGGTGTTTTAATAAGCTGAAGTTTAAATTACATCCAAGAAGATACACAAAGATTCAAAGACCAAGGCAAAATCTCGCGAACTAGGTTTTTTAAGAACAAAATCCCAATGGTCTTTATGGATGGAAGCAGCATCAAGGCCCAGTGATGGGCACTCACCATTTTGTGTGTGAATGGGGGGGTACAGTGCTGTCATGAAGATCTTCCTTGGTCTTCTGAGAGTGTTGGGCTGTGTGCCAGGTGTTAGAGACACGGGAACGATGACATGGCTCTGGTCTCGAGGAGACCAGGCCTGAAGGACGAGACAATTTTATTCATCCACTGCTGAGCTGAGTTGGCGCACCATGCCGTGGGGGCGCAGGCTGGATGCGGGATGCTGTCCCTGCTGGCTCTCTGGAGGATGCTGAGCTGTCTTCAAAGGCGAGTGGGAGTCCTCTGGGAGGTGGGGGTGGCGGCCCAGGGAGGAACTTGGGCACCGAGTTCACAGCTCACAGCTGAGCATGGTGCTTCGATTGGACTAGAAGTAATTTGGTGTTTTGGAAATTGGTAATGCTCACCCTCAGAGTTATGCGTTGTAATCTGAAGAGTGTTTTAAGTGATAGAGCTAAAATGTATCTATTGGGCAGCGTTGTCTCGCTCAGTAAATGAAAAGGCTCGGTCTGAAACAATCAGCGTGAAAGCTGCTTTTACCACATCCTGTCTGTGTAAACGAGGAAGGGCTGGTATTTACTATTTCTGTTTTAAAAGCACACCCAGCTGAACAAGCTAAACAATTATGTATGTCTAAATGGAGAGTGTATCCAAGATCATATATAGGGTTGGCAGACAATGGGCCTCTCGAAGAGTATGAAGGGATGGACACTGGGAGGAGGTAACTATGGGGAGGAAGTGGGAGGGGAGCTGCTGCATTGTAAATTTTGGTCAATGACATGAGACAAAGTATATGTGAACTGCTGTATGAAAAGTGAATTTACTCTGTAAATCTTCACCCAAATCCTAAAAAAAAAAAATGCATGGAAACAACTAGTGGACCTTGCAAACGTAGCCAACTTGACCATGAGACCGTAAAAACTGGATGGTGCCCAGCTACCACTGTCAACCATTCAGAAAGGGATCGGTGCAGGAAATCCTGGATAGAGTGGGAGAGAAATTTGGAACAAAACTCAAAATCATAAAAAAGACTTGCTGGTCTGATAGAAACTGGTGAAAGCTCTAAGACTATGGTCCCTAGCCACCCTTCAGTCCTGGAATTGAACTTACTCCCATGGTTTCCAGCCAAACAATAGGCAAGCATATAAGGTGAACATTTGTACCAGATAGGTACACTTCTTAGAACAATCGATCATGGCAGATCAGAAGGGCAGTATTTTCGCAGGGAGATAACTCATAGGACAAGAATACATAGGAAAGAAGGACACAGCGAGAAGTTAACCACAGGGAGGAAGTTGGAAGAGCACTGTTACATTATGGGTATTGCAATCACTGTCATGAAACACAATGTTTATAAACTGCCGTATGGAAAATAAATTTGCTCTGAAAACTTGCAAAAAAAAAAAAAAGCACACCCAGCCTTTGCTGGCACCTGTGACTGGTGGGCTTTAGGATCCCATGGACCCAAGCCTTCCACTGCTCGTGGGTCACAGCATCGCTGGCTTGTGCGTGGGGCCAGGTCCCCATCCACTGACCTGTCCGCGGGCCATTGCCGGCCTTCTTCTCGGCAGCTGGGCTGACACCGGCCACTCTCTCTTCACAGGACGAGTGCTACCAAGTAAGACAGGTGTTTGCCCAGAAACTGCACAAAGGCCTCTCGCGGCTGCGGCTCCCGCTGGAGTACATGGCGATCTGCGCGCTCTGTGCCAAGGACCCTGTGAAGGAGAGGCGGGCGCACGCCAGGCAGTGCCTGGTGAAGAACATCAACGTGCGGCGCGAGTACCTGAAGCAGCACGCGGCGGTGAGCGGTAAGCACCACCCCTTGCGCCTGCGCGGGACCACGGGGCACTCGCAGAGTGACGCAGCTCTGGGAACTTCCAGCTTAGTGGGCTCCGTCCAGCTAAGTGAGACGTGGCTGTTTTTTAGTAACAACTCTTCATTGAAAATGGTCATTTTTAAGTGTGTTGTTGTTGTTGTTGTTATGTGCTGTCCAGTCGACTGGACTCATAGCGACCCCTCCTTGGGTTTCCGAGGCGATATCACTGCGGAAGTAGATTGCCCAGCCTTCCTCCCGGGGAGTGCTGGTGGGTTTGAACCGCTAGCCTTCTGGTTAGCAGTCAAGTGCCTTAGACGCTGCGCTACCAGAGGGTATTTGGCTATCCACTTGGATCTTTTATGTCCGTGAGTAAGTGCCCCAGGAGAGGAAACCCGAGCCGGGAGGGGCCTGGGACGGCAGGGTGAAGTCGGTCCCTTTCCTCTTGTGGTTGAAGAAAAGTCTGAGTCTTGGCTCTTGGTTTAACCCCGTGTTGCTGATGTGAGCCTCAGGTCCTGGTGGCCTGTTTATGGATCTGCTCCCGTCCCATGCAGGGCACACGCACACTTCTCTGACGCGTACATCTGTATGGATCTGCTCACGTTGCCCTCTGATGTGTATGTCTGCGTATGGCCTCAGCCATGTTAGCGTGTGTCTCTGACGTGGACATGTGAGTGGGTCTGCTCGTGTCACCCAGCCGTGTTTGCTTGTGCGTCTCGCTGACTTATACGTGCATGTATGCATCCGCTTTGTCGCCCCAGCCATGTTAGCACGTACATCTCTCTGACATTATGCCGTGTTTAACAGCATTCAGTCTAGTCAGCTGTCTGGTCAAGAAATTGTGAGCATCCTTCCGGTGTTATTTCTCCGCTCATCTGTCCCCAGGCCCTATCAGTTCCTCTCCAGGTGTCCCAAACACATGTTCTCTACTCTCCTCCCCTGTCGCATGTCAATGGGGTGATCAGAGTGTTCCCCTGCCTGGGCCCTGTCCCTGCCTGGGCTACAGCCTCCCGACTGCTATTAACACCCACTTGGCCCTGCCCCACCCCCAGCATCAATGTGCTTCACCCCTTATTCTCACACGGTGAGGTGGAGACTCCCCTGGCGTTAGTCTCCCGGTGTCTAGCTCTCTCTGACCACACTCCACTGTGAACTTGGTGTCCCTGTACCCAGGAGTGCTTGGCACACTGCAGCCGTCTCCTTGGCTCCGTTGTCACCTGTCTAGAAATCACCTCCTACCTTCCAGACCTGTAAGCAGGCACACTGAACCAAGGCGTGCTTTGCACCAGCCAGACTGGTTTAGATAGAAGCTGGATGTTCCCACGTGACCCCAACCCCCTTGCTCCCTATCCCCACGTCCTGCCCCCGTCTGCCTGGTGCTACTTGTGTGGGTGCAGGAGAGTGCCTCATCCGTGAGTGTGGGTGTGATGGCGCTCACTTCCTGTGCTTGTGGTGGCAACTGAACAAATCCTGGGGCTGGAGCACCGTGCCTTGCCAAGCAGGACCACTGTCTGCTTTTCTAACCTCCTCAGTGCGAGGCACGCCAGTGGCACAGCGGCACAGCGGTTAAAGCACTTGACTGCTAACCAAAAGGTCAAAGTCACCAGCCACTCTGCAGGAGAAGGATGTGGCAGTCTGTTCTCATAAAGATCCCAGCCTTGGAAACCCCATGGGGCGGTCCCACTATGTCCTCTAGGGGCGCTGGGGGTCAGAATCGACGACCCGGCAGTGGGTGTGGTTTGGGCTTTGCTTCTGTGAAGATTGACAGCCTTGGAGACCCTGTGGGGCAGTTCCACTCTGTCCTCTAGGGGCGCTGTGGGTCAGAATCCACTCCGCAGCAGTGGGTATGGTTTTTATTGATGCATATGATATTATTAGACCAGGCAGTGTTTTATTCTGTTGTACATAGGGTTGTTATGAGTCAGAGCTGATGGCACTTAAAAACAACATGATATTATTATCCTTCAGTTTGAATATCTGCTATAAAACTTGATTTTCAGAATAGGAAATATACAAGGAATTGTCTTTCTGAGTATTCTTCATTAGTGTTTGTTAGGATTATAACCGACTTCTGTTAAGGGATGTGCTGATCTCAGCAAATTTGAGAAAAGAATATTTGCACTGAGAAGGTGTTTCTTTGTTATTTAAAATTTCCTAGAAACTTAGGTGTTTCTTCTTATCTGCCCTTCTGTAGTTAGACATGGTGTTAGTTTCTGCTTCCCAGTTTTGGACCATGCTGACTGCAAGGTTCTGTTAGAAGTTCTTCGTTTTGTCAGCAGCTTATAAGAGAGTGTTAAACATTAGGGTCACTCATTGTAACGGGAAAACTAGATATTGAGTCTGTCGGTTGTAAATCTCGCTCCTTTGGGTTGCTTTTTCCATATGCACTTGGAAACTGAAACACTTGCCCGTGTGGTAGGGACTGGGGCCCGTGTAGCAGGCGTCGCAGGCATGCGTGTGATGCTGGGTGCTGGAGAGGAGCTGTGTGTAACTCATGCTGTGCCGCAGCGCCAAGGGCTGCGGGCTGTTCTTCTCCTGGTGACGGTGTGGCAGCCGGTGGGGGATGAGAGATGTCAAAGAGACAACAGAGTGAACACAGATTTGGTTTTCTAACCCAGATTTTTGTTGTTTTTTTCTTTTTCAGAGAAATTACTGTCTCTTCTACCTGAGTACGTTGTCCCGTATACCATCCACCTCTTGGCACATGACCCGGATTACGTCAAAGTGCAGGATATCGAACAGCTCAAAGATGTTAAAGAGTGAGACTTTGGGGCCCCATTCCCATGTTTGTTTGAGAGTTGTTTTTCCCTGGGCTCCTAGCTGGATCGGTTACCTTCGTGTTGGACGTCCTTCAGCACTGAGGGCTCTGTTCGTCCCTTCCATGGCTGTCTTCCTTGGCTTTCTCCCTCCCACCTTCCCGGTGCTTCCTCAGCTGTTTGTCCTGCCCTGAACTGAGCACACTGCGCCCTGGGTTGCACTGCCAGTCTGCAGAGACGCAGTCGGCCAGCTTCCGTTCCAGTTTCATCATTTCCCACTTCCTCCTGCAACTCTGTGCACACACCACGAGTCGCCCTGTACCTTACTGCACTGAGTAACTGCCTTCCTCTGTAGGCAGAGAGAAGGCTCTCGTTTAATAACGGATCAAGTGGAGAACTGGGGAATCCTTCCTCTTCCTGCTTCCTTGGCAGTACTGTGCTTAACGTTTGTGACAGTTGTAGGTCTTGGCCGATGAAGAGACTGAAGAGACTGGACAGGGCCTGTGTGTGGACTTAACAAACCTTCCTGAGACCAGCACAGTTCTTTAAATACATGTGAAGACCTGGTCTTCTTTCTCTCACCATGAAGAGTGACAGAAATTATTAGGCCTTTAGTGTCCTGTTAAAGGGAAATAGCTCTTGCTTTTTTTTTTTTTTAATAACTTTTTTTCCGAGGCAGTATCACTACGGAAGTAGGATTGCCCAACCTTCCTTCCGAGGAGTGGCTGGTGGGTTTGAACCGCCAGCCTTCTGGTTAGCAGTCAAGTGCCTTAGCCACTATGCTACCAGAGCTCCCAATAACTTATTTTTTAGACAAATAATTGGAATAACATATTCTTTGGAGTTGAGTAGGCATTTTTGGCTGGTTTTCTATAGAGGCCCCATATAGCTACTAATAAAGTGGGCCACCCCCAAAGAACTTACCAGACATGTGAGGTCTGAAAGCTGGTTTTCACCCCGACAACACTTGGCGCTCTCTCTCCCTTCTCCCGTTACTTTTTCCCTCTGCATGTCAACTGTCACTCTGTCCCTTTCTGTCTATAACAGAACAGCAATGCACTTTGGGATCTTTATGGAATAGAATTGTATGCAATTAACTGTAAAACCAGGGTGTGGAAACTCTCTCTTGATTTTCCTCTGGTAAAGCGAAGGCTGCCTGTCTAGTTGTCAGCTGTTACCTTTTTCCTCTCAGAGTTTTGGATGAAGATTCCCAGTGATCGACGAGGGTGGCCACGTTCCCTCGCGGAATCCCGATCGGGACGGTAGTCCGTCGAGGCTGTTTGAGGCGTCCTTTATGTGTGGCCCACAAACCCTGCTGGCCGCCTTCCCCCATCATTCTCCTCACCATTAATGTCCCTTTGCACCCTGCTTCCATGGGACAAGCAATGAGACTCTGCAGAGGGGTCTGATGAGCTCACACCTGGCTGCCGACCTGTCAGAGAACATCTGAGGACATTTTGTCCCTCTGCTGCTCCATAGCTGTCTCTTGTCCGCTTTCCCCCGGGGCTTGTAATCTCAATACATTTTATTGTTACTGGAGTTCTTGGGTCGGCATTTAACAGAGGATCTTTTTTCTTCTGTATTTCTTTTTTTTAGGTGTCTTTGGTTTGTTCTGGAAATACTAATGGCTAAAAATGAAAATAACAGTCATGCATTTATCAGAAAGATGGTAGAAAATATCAAACAAACAAAAGATGCCCAAGGACCAGATGATGCAAAAATGAACGAAGTATGTGATTCTTTGGTTCCGTGTTGACGTAAGCAGTTGGGTGTTGGGTGTGGTATTGTAGATGACAGCAGTCTTTTCCAGCCTTGAGATGTGCACACTTCGGGTCATAGCGGGTGGCTGCTCTAGAGTCTGAGAAGGCAGCCGAAGGCCCTACTTTGTTTTATTCTGTTTTGTGTTGATGCCTTTGCAGAAGCTGTACACGGTGTGTGATGTCGCCATGAACATCATCATGTCAAAGAGCACCACATACAGTCTTGAATCTCCTAAAGACCCGGTCCTCCCAGCACGTTTCTTCACCCAGCCTGACAAGGTAGGGTTTGGGGGACTCGTTTGCGGAAGTTGGAGTAAAACGTGTTTCCAGCGCCAGGCTGTAGGACAACCCAGATGGGTCAGTGTCCAGAGGTGGCCCGCTGCTGGAGGCAGTGAGTGGTTGCCACAAGTCCTAAATACATGGGTCAGGACCAGAAAGGGGGCCAAGGTGCAGGGTGCCGGTACGTTTCATAGCTGAGTGAGGGTGGTCTAGAGCATGTGCTGAGAGGGTTAAAGCGGCCTGTGAGCCCAGGGAAAAGCTGACCGAAGCACAGGTCTGTGGGTCGGTGGCCACTGAACAGGAGGAGGATGTTGGGGTGCGGTCTGCGGTCACAAGCCCACAAATGTCCTTCACAACTGAGGGTAAGGAGGTAAGCAGAGAACAGACCCTGGGAGCACCCGTATGTCCCTAACTGTCCTTCGCAAAACTCGACTGCTGTTCATAGCGCCCACGGGTGGTGTTCCAGGACCCGTCCTAGAGATGCCTAGGGCACCTGAGCACATTGAGTCATGGAGAGTTCTGGAAAGACCGAGACCTTTCCCCAGGCAGAGGGCCAGGCAGGGTTGCCCCGGCTCTCACTGACTCTGCGAGACCCCGTGTACAGGGAGGTTTGGAGCAGCCCTGGGGCTCACCCTGCAGCTAGAGGGGCTGCCTGGGTGGGGGCATCCCATGGGTGTGAGCAAGATTGCAGTGGGTGATGAGACCCCTCCCCGGAGGGTGTCGTGGCAGACACTGTTTCTGATGGGTTCTGGCCTAGTGGCGCGCAGGTGCACTTTGTTAACCTAGGTCCCAGCACCAGGTTAGTGTAGGCTTAGACAGTACTTAAAATCAGTGACTGAGTACTAATTGACTGCTTCCTTTTCCCTTGCTCGTAGAACTTCAGTAACACCAAAAATTATCTGCCACCAGAAATGAAATCGTTCTTCACTCCCGGAAAAGTATGTCTCGAAAAGCACTTTTCATTTTGATTCTGTGGTAGTTTGTTTCGGTGCGTGTGCTTGATGGACACAATTGTGCTGTTTTGTATTCCTTGAAAAATGTGTGTCTCAGTAGGAAAAAGAAGTCACTGTATTTTATTTACTAGCAATAAAGTAGTTTACTGTATACAAGCTAGAAGGAGCTCTGGTGGCATAGTGCCTAAGGCATCTGACTGCTAACCAGAAGGCCGGCACTTCAAACCCACCAGCCACTCCTCAGAAGGAAGACTGGGCAATCTACTTCTGTGAAGATTTACTGCCTTGGAAACCCAGGGAGGGGTAGCCATGAGTCGAGATTGACTCAGTGGCAGTGAGTTTGGTTTGATTTGTGGTGCTTAAGGGTAGGCCCGTTTTTCATGATTTGTGTGAAAATACTTGGACAGAGAGGTGTATGTTACGAAAAGGAATTCTGGTGGCGTAGTGCCTAAGGCATTTGACTACTAACCAGAAAGTTGGTGGTTCAAACCCACCAGCCACTCTGCGGAAGGAAGACAGGGCAGTCTACTTCCGTAAAGATTTACCACCTCGGAAACTCAGTGGGGGTCACTATGAGTCAGACCCGACTAGATGGCAGTGAGTTTGGTTTTTTTGGTTTTGATGTATGTTATGACGTGTCAGTTTCTTTTAGTTTTCATTAGAGACTCAACGTCTCTCCTTTCAGCCTAAGACCACCAACGTTCTCGGGGCTGTGAACAAGCCGCTGTCGTCGGCAGGGAAGCAGTCGCAGACCAAGTCCTCCCGGATGGAGACCGTGAGCAACGCGAGCAGCAGCTCGAACCCCAGCTCTCCCGGCAGAATCAAAGGGCGGTACGTACCGGGGAACATATCAAAGGGCGGTACGCACAGGAGAACAGAACCAAAGGGCAGTACGTCCAAGGAACAGAACCAAAGGCCTGTACATACCTGGGAACAGAATCAAAGGGCCGTATGTACCGGGGAATAAATCAAAGGGCTGTATGCCCTGGGGAACAGAACCAAAGGGTGGTACATGCCAGGGAACAGAACCAAAGGGCGGTACGCACCGGGGAACAGAATCAAAGGGTGGTACGCACTGGGGAACAGAACCAAAGGGCCGTACATACCAGGGAAGCAGAACCAAAGGGTGGTACGCACCATGGAACAGAATCAAAGGGCGGTATGTACCAGGGAATAGATCAAAGGGCAGTACGCACCAGGGAACAGAACCAAAGGCCGGTACTCACTGGAAACAGCCGTCATGTGTATGCTACCTCAGGGCTAAATAATCTCAGAGGATATGGCCTAAAGCACCGCACGGCCGAACAGTCACCTGTGACGGGAGTGCCTTCGACACGTTCGTGTTTGGTGCTCGCTCGTTGGGGGTGTGGTCTCAGCCATTTGTGTGTTAGCTTGTTTGGGTGAGGTGTGTTGGGGGCGTTGAGCTACTCCCACCCTGAGTGTCCAGTGACCGTGGAGCCGCTCGCTCCTGGTCCTTCGGTGCGGTGCGGTGCAGGGCAGTCATTTCACAGGACAAGTGGGCGAGGGCAGGAGTCTCCACAACACGTTCCTGCCTGACGGGGACAAAGGGTACAGCAGTGTCAGGGTGTCTCCCCCAAGAGATTGGTGTTCACATTTGCTGGCGTGTTGCTAGGAAGGCCTGCTTAACATGCGGTAGCACAGCAGTGTCTATAGCCACCTGGTGGAAGGGGCAGATAGTCAGACTCTGGTGTAGTTTGCATTTTTTTTTAAGTGCTTTCAAATTATGCTCTGGAGGAGTTTTTTTATTAAGAATGGAAAAAAAAAAACCCAATTTGCGCTTTGACTGCTTTTAGCACAAGCACTCAGTGAGCTGTTTGTTGGCAGCAGAGTGTCGTTCAGGACTGAGTGCCACCACGCACGGATGTTACCAAGTCGTTCTGGAAGATCACGCTGGTGTCGACATTGTTGGTGACCAGTCAGTAAAGAAAGGAAGAGACGTTGCAAAAGCTGTCTGCAGTGTAAGGAGGCCCGTTGTTTAATTGACCTGGCTGCTCTAGGAGGAGAAGCAACTGCACTTGTAACTTGTTCATTTTGGATCCTCCTGGATGGATTTCATGCCCAGTGTTAGTGGCTAATTCCCAAGTGACCTTTGCTGATTCTTGTCAGTTAGACATTCTCTAATGGAAGGCTTTGTGCTTCACGTGATCAAAAACGTTTCTGTCAATTTGTTTCCTTTAGTATTGGCGTTTCTCCTTGAGTTCCCAGTTGTAATTAAAGACACTCTACTCTGTCCCACCATCTGAGGGCCTCGGGCTGTCTCCGACTCTCTCTGTGATGTATGTCTATCTGGTTGCTGAGTTGTGCCAGTTTTTTCTTCACAGTGTTTTATCTTTTTCTTTTCTGCTGTCGTAATTTAGTTCATCTTCTTGAGTTACCGTGGCATTTGTTTGCTCGTTTGTATTCTTCCCACCGAGTGTGTCACTGCCGGCAAAGCTCTGAAATGACATTGTGGGAGCTCTGGTGGCGCAGTGCCTAAGGCACTTGACTGCTAACCAGGAGGCTGGTGGTTCAAACCCACCAGCCACTCCTCAGAAGGAAGGTTGGGCAATCTACTTCGGTGGTGATACTGCCTCAGAGACCCAAGGAGGGGTTGCTATGAGTCACATCCAACTCGATGGCAGTGAGTTTGGTTTTGTGTGTGTGTGGTCAGGTCACACCCTTGCTCAGAACTTGTTGGCTCCGCCTGTTGACAGAATGGAGCCTTAACCTCAGAGCTCGTTGTCGGCGTCCCTTGTCTACAAAATGGAGACTCGGCCTTAGTCTTCAGCTCCTGCTGTCAGGATGGTTCAGTGTGTTGCCCTGGGCCTGTCTCCCTTTGCTGCTGAAAACAGGGGCCTCCAGCCTATCACTGAGAGTTTCCCGACTGCACTTTTCAGAATATTCTTCAAACACTTGTTTTAGCTTCTGGCTACCCTGCTTAACTCTTTTGGCCATGGTACAGTTGAGGTACCTACCAGGAAGTAAGGAAATTGTTGAGTCGGCAACTGGATATGTGAGTGCGGGACTCATGGCAGCTGTGGGACCAGAGAGTGAGATTTGGGGTTCAACAGCATTTGAAAAACAATAAATGGTTTTGGTTTTTGTTTAAAAAAAATAATATCTTGCTATGTTTTTGGTGAACAGGATAGGTTCCCATTCAGTAGTTTCTACATAAATTGCTCAGTGATTGGCTGGGTTCTCTCAGTTCTGGGCCTTCTCGGGATCCTGTTCTGGGGGTTCCGTTTGCACTCATCAGGTTTCCCTGCCCCCTCACACACACTCTCCCTCTGTTTTTTTAAAGTCATTGCTGATCGTTTGGTCTCATGACGTGATTTTTTTAAAGGAGCATAGTACTCGCAGGTGACATTCATTATTTTTTAAGCCAGTTTATTATTTAGGTACAAGGTGACCTCAGGTTCAAGGTCCAAGGTTGGAAGAGTGTCTTAGGGCAGTGGCCTTGGGGGGAGGCCTCCAGTCTCAGTGTGTCCAGTAAGTCTAGACTTTTTAACAATTTGAGGTTCTGCTCCACATTTTTCTCCCAACCTGTCGGAATCGATCTCCTGTGACCTGATCAGAGCAGGCAGTAGTGATGGTGGGGCACCATCTAGTTCTTCTGGTCTCAGGGTAGGTAAGGCATGGTTTGAGTAGACTGTCCTGTGGAGTAATTTCTTCAGATACAAACAATTTGTAAAGCTAGGTACGGATGAGATCACCCAGGACAGGTTAGCACATGTCTTTCTGGGAGTATGTACTGTTCGTTCCACAAGGATTTATGGAGGTTACGGTGCTGGGCATTGATCCAAGTGCCCAGTACAGTGGTGAGTGAAACTGACAAGAGCACGCTAGCTGGGAAAGTAGCCAGTAAATGATAAACATGGTAACTGTGTGTGTTAGAGGGTGCCACTGCTAAGAGAAGGAGACCTGCAGTGGGGAGAAGCAGAGGAGTGAGGGGACCCGGCAGGTCGCGTGTTGGCCAGTCCAGCTTCCTGTCAGAGTTTTCATTTGCTTTGTGTTTCGCCTCAATCAAATTTAGGTTTTAAAGTAACTTAGGAGTAAACCTAACTTGTGCTCTTTGGTTTCCCTGTTAGGTTGAAGTAGCCGTGCTGTTGTTGTTTATGGACTGAATACACTGTGTAACAGGGACCCTTTCTGAAGAAGGGGCTTTTCCCTGGGGAGCTCCACGGTGCCACCAGGGAGCAGGGATAAGCGTGTGTGATTGTAATAACAGCCCCATGTGTCTTTGTTACAAGGCTCGATAGCTCTGAGCTGGACCACAGTGAGAATGAGGACTACACGATGCCTTCACCGTTGCCGGGGAAGAAGAGCGACAAGAGAGACGACGCTGACCTCGTTCGGGTGAGCTCTTCGTGCCTCACGGCAGCTGGACGCAGCACGTAGTCATTGCTGCACCGAAGCCCTTTCCCATGACTCTCCAGTTTGACGTCTGCGTTTGTCATGTTTCAGTCGCAGCTTTGGCTGTGTAATTGTCCTCGCCTGTGTCATTTCAGTCTGTGGGCTCATTCTGATAAGTGGTCTTTCATTTTTAGGTCTTTGGAATCGAACATGCCAATTCCATACTCAGAAATGCTTGTTCAGCTTTATTGTCTTTTTTTTTTTTTTGAAACATAGTAAGTTTAGATTCGGCCTTAGAGAGAACTGGAGTGGATGTCCTTGCAGGCTTCTCCATTTGGTTGACTCTGGAGCCAAACTTTAGAAAGCTGCTGGGACAGGTGGAAGGTGCCACATGCTTCATGAAGTCCTGGATCGACTTTTAAATCTTAGCAGCAGCAGTGATGACTTGTGTGATCGACAGATTTGTCAGGGTCACTTGGAGGCAGGGGGTAGAGTGTCAGCACAGCCGCAGAACGCGGCTATGTTGTCCCCTTCAGGCCAGGAGTGGGGCTGATTTCAGTGTGTGGTTAAGCTCTGGGCATTCCTTCAGTCACCAGTTAGAGCCTCCGCCCTGGCGTCCTTACCTGTCAGCGTGGATGTTAGCTGGTGAGGTTCATCAGGACAAGAGTCACCCAGAACGTGGTGTCCCGCTGCCGTGTTACTGTTGTTCTAGGAACGATAATTGTGATTGATGACGATCATAACCACAAAAACAAACTTGTTGGAATCCACCCACATAGTAGGGGCAGAGGATTAGTGAGAGGACTGAGCTGTGCTTTCTCTCAAGTGTTACTGCCTTTCCTCTTGGTTTCCCAGGAGCTCTGGGGGGCGCAGTGCCTAAGGCATTTGACTGTTAACCAAGAGGTTGGCAGTTCAATCCCACCAGCCACTCCACAGAAGGAAGGCTGGGCAGTCTACTTCCATAAAGATTTACGGCCTTGGAAACCCAATGGGGGTCACTGAGTTGGAATTGACTTGATGGCATGGGTTTGTTTTTTTTCTTTGATTTTGTCTTCTGCTGGGCCAACTTGAGGCCTCCCAAGAATTTGTTGTTTTCAGGTTTCACCAGTAATTCATTTTGTCACATTGTTTCCCATTTCGCTTAGGATAAACAACTTACAATTCTAAGGTTGTTACTAAGTCCTTACTGCAAATTCTGTTGTTTATTAGCTTTTTAAAAATTTTCACCCAAGCAGAATTAAAACTTGATGGCTTGGCCGGAAAGGGATCCTGTTATCTGGGTTTATGGAGCGAATCCTGGAATGGGCAAGGTATTTACTTCCTCCCACCTAGAGCAGGAGTTCCTCCTTGTTCAGGGATCTGCTCAGCAGGGTCTGAACGCGCCCTCAGCGGGCAGCTCGCAGCTTCTCTCCTCCGTGAGAATGGTTGACAAGGCCACCCTCGCCCACGGTAGCCCCACACACCCTCCCTTAGAGTTGGGAAATGGGATTTTTGTTGACTCTTGTTCGTATTTTTAGCCTGTAAATTCCCTATTTAGTTCTCCCTTGGGGAGCTCTGCGGAACCACTCCTCCCTCTCGTGTGGGCCGCCTTGGCTCCCTGAGCTCAGCAGGGCTTAGCTGTGTGGTTGCAATGTGGGCCTCTGCCCTGTGTTGCGGCAGGGATGGGGGTGACGTGCGTCCTCTATGAGAAGTACTCAGAGTACTTGTTACTGCTAAGGTGGTCGCACCTGAAACACTCAAAGGTACTGAAAGCCGCTGCTGGATTTCCTGTCAGCCACCAGCCTTTGCCAAAACCTGAGACTTTAACACCCTCTCACCAGAAACGGTGGTAGCGTTTTAACACGGGAGGGGATGGTTTTCAGTTTAGTGTTAATTTGTCTTTATCTCCCCTTCTCTGAGTAGCAGTGGTTAATACTTGACGTTCACGTCATAAATAAATGGTGTCTGTGGGTATGTCACTCACCTTGCTCTGGTCATTTTGCCTCGTATCACCTGTAGCCATGAGGGAAAAAGGAGTGTTCTTTAACAGCAACCAGCAGCACGGTGACGTGTGTGGACGTTGTTATCGTTAGTCACTGTTGAGTTGAGTCCGTTCTGGCGCATGGCACCCCCGCGTGTGCAGGGAGAACTGCTTCCTGGCGTTTTCAAAGCTGTGGGCTTCCAGAAGCCAGTCACTGGACCTGCCTTCGCAGGTGCTTCAGAGCGGGTTTGAACTGCCAGCCTTCTGGCCAGTACTTGAGCTCTTAACCGTTTGTGTTGTTCAGGCCTCTGTATATATTGACACATCTAGATACAGTCTTCAAAAGAAGTAGGAGGAAACCATTGTGAAGAAACCATCAAAGTGAGGGCCACAGAAGTCCTGAGGACAGAGCAGGCGTGCCGCGTGCCTGCGTGGGGACAGGAAGGAGGGGAGATGGCGGCTCTTTCTAAATGACCAGGAAGTTGTAAAATTGCAGTGCGCTTTCATCTTGAGTGCATGTGGGAGGGTAAACGGGTGTGTAGCACGGAGGGTGGTCGGGAGGGCCAGCCCAGCGGACACAGGCCTTCAGGTGTGAGTAGCAAAATGCTGTGCACTGGCACAGTAACAGGCAGAAACAGTGGCGCACTTTAACACACAACGCGGAAGAGGGCTGCAGATCAGCGGCTCTGACACCATCAGCTGGCTCCACCTCCCGTCCTGTGATACAACAGGATACAGTGGGAATTGAAATTAAACATGCACCAAGGGTAGAAAAGTGGAGATAAAAGTACTAGGACTGTAGGAGACACAGACGGAAGACGCAGGACCGAGGAAATGGTTTAGGCCGTTCACAGACAGATAAAGCAGATGACTAATTAAACACACAAAACATAGTTTTTGTTTAGTTTTCACTGATTTTTAAGACTGTAAATCACTATACCCTTCCTGGAGACTAATTTGGTGCTGAAAACATGTGTACTTAACTGTGTCTCTGTGTGTGTGTGGATAGTGTAAGCATGCACATGCCCGTGTGTGTGTGTGTGTGGATAATGTAAATATTCACGTGTGCATGTCAGTGTGTATGTGGATAACATTAAGTGTTCACATGTGCATATCGGTGCATGTGTGGGTAACACAAGTGTTCACATGTACATGTCAGTGTGTGTGGTTAGTGTATGTGTACATGTGTGTGTGTGTGGATAACATAAGTGTTCACATACATGTCGATATGTGTGGATAACATAAGTGTTCATGTGTACATGTCAGTGCATGTGTGGATAATGTAAATGTTCATGTGTACATGTCTATGTGGATGACGTAAGTGTTCACGGGTACATGTTAGTATGTGTGGGTAATGTAAGTGTTCATGTGTACATGTTGGTGTGTGTGTGGATAACAAGTGTTCATGTGTACATGTCTATGTGTGTGTATAACATGCATGTCAGTGTATGTGTGGATAATGTAAATGTTCATGTGTACATGTCTGGATAACGTCACGGGTACATGTCAGTATGTGTGTGGATAATGTAAGTGTTCATGTGTACATGTCGGTGTGTGTCGATAATGTAAGTGTTCACATATACATGTGCTTAGTGTAAGTGTTCACGTGTACATGTTGGTGTGTGTGGGAATAGCATAAGTGTTCACATGTGCATGTCAGTGCATGTGTGGATAATGTAAGTGTTCACATGTACACGTCAGTGCATGTGGTTAGTATAAGTGTTCATGTGCACATGTCTGTGTGTGCTTAGTGTAAGTGTTCATGTGTATGTATTGGTGTGTGTGTGGATAACAAGTGTTCATGTGTACATGTCTGTGTGTGTATAACATAAGTGTTCATGTGTACATATCGGTGCATATGTGGATAATGTAAGTGTTCACGGGTACAGGTCAGTATGTGTGGTTAGTGTAAGTGTTCACATGTACATGTCAGTGTGTGTGGTTAGTGTAAGTGTTCATGTGTACGTGTCGGTGCATGTGGTTAGTGTAAGCGTTCACGTGTACATGTCAGTGCATGTGATTAGTGTAAGTGTTCATGTGTACATGTCAGTGTGTGTGTGGATAATGTAAGTGTTCACATGTACATGTCGGTACATGTGTGGATGGTGTCAGCATCCATCCATGCATGTCACCTTCTTTTCTCAGTTCCTCTATTTGCGGCTAACTTGTAAATTCTCTCAACTGAGACTAGGATTTTATTTTAAATTGGAAACTCAATGAGTTTTATTTTGGGGAGGGCTGGTTTTGTTGTTAATTACCTGTATCTGAGAAAAAGCATATGTCTGATTCAGAAATTTTAATAGATGATCTGTATGTTTGACTTGCATATTTTACAACTTCTACTTACAGAATAACGGTAGGCCTTCAATGGTGGTGTGAGCACTAATGCTGTACCTTATAGATGCACAGTTGATACTTTCAGTCACATTGTGCGCTCTGGTAGAATTGGAATTTCTTCCCTGGACTATGAATATAGACCCACTTCACCTGGTCCAATAGCACCCAGCACCAAATCCAGAAATTTTCTTTTTCAGGACAGAATACTTCACGCAAAGTTATTATTTAATAAAATACTGATCTTAAGAGGTTCCCCTTTGAAAAAATAAGAAGAAAAAGCTGCCTCTTATCCCAGAGAATTTTTTTTAAAAAATCCTATTAATGAAAGGCAGTTAGTAGTTAAGGTTCTGATATGTTTAAAGACTGTGCACCTTGTTGATATACTATTTTATGATAGAAGTCAGTAAAAGGCTGTATCATTTTAGTCTGCAAAACACATGTACTAATTTTCTGTTTTAAATCGGGCTCATGTTTGTTCCTAGTCTGAATTAGAAAAGCCGAGAGGCCGGAAGAAAGCGCCTGTCACAGACCCCGAGGAGAAGCTCGGCGTGGACGACCTGAGCAAGCCGGTCCAGGAGCAGAAACCGAAGGGCACTCAGCGCGGCCGCAAGCGGGGCCTCCCGGCCTCCGAGGCAGAAGAGCCGCCGTGGCCCGAGGAGAAGCGGCTCCGGGAGGACCTGCTGGAGAACGAGGATGAACAGAACAGCCCACCAAAGAAGGGCAAGAGGGGCCGGCCACCCAAGCCTCTGGGCGCAGGGGGCCCCAGAGAGGAGCCAACCACAAAAGGTTCCAAGAAGGGAAGCAAAAAAAAATCGGGACCCCCGGCCACAGAGGAGGAGGAGGATGACGACAGACAAAGCGGAAACGCGGAGCCGAAGTCGAGGAGCAAACAGCAGCGGCCATCCAGGAGGGCTCAGCAGAGGTGAGTGCGCGCGCGGCCCTGCACAACGCGGTCCTTCCAGGCGGCCACTCAGGTGACGCCCTCCACCTCCTGGTCTCCCCAAAGCAGAGCCGAATCTCCTGAAGCCAGTGCCGTTGAGCCCACCCAGTCCACAGCACAGAAAGGACGAGGAAGACCATCCAAAACGCCGTCCCCGTCGCAGCCCCCCAAACACGTGTAAGTGATCAATAATAGTAAGTGACGAACCACTCTGTCAAAGTTCACAGATACGTAAATACGGCGCGGGCTGTGCTTAAATCCTCCTGTGTTTAGCCCCATCATGTGAGGTAAGATAAAATTTTTATAAACTTACCTAGGTGATTGATATCCCAGCTAACCCTCTGGGAACATTTATTCATTTCTACAGGTTTATATATGAATATTAAATAGTTTATTACTCCATATGTGCCACAGTGGTTAAAACGCACCACTCGTAAGCAGCAGGTGGATGGTTTGAAACCACCAGCCACTCTGTGGGAGAAACAGTCAGCTTCTGTAAAGACTGACAGCCTTGGAGACCCTGTGGTGCAGTTCCAGTCTGTCCTCTAGGGGCGCTATGGGTCAGAATCAACTCCATGGCAGTGGGTGTGGTTTGGGCTTTGCTTCTGTGAAGATTGACAGCCTTGGAGACCCTGTGGTGCAGTTCCACTCTGTCCTCTAGGGGCGCTGTGGGTCAGAATGGACTCCACGGCAGTGGGTGTGGTTTGGGCTTTGCTTCTGTGAAGATTGACAGCCTTGGAGACCCTGTGGTGCAGTTCCACTCTGTCCTCTAGGGGCGCTGTGGGTCAGAATGGACTCCACAGCAGTGGGTGTGGTTTGGGCTTTGCTTCTGTGAAGATTGACAGCCTGGGAAACCCTGTGGGGCAGTTCCACTCTGTCCTCCAGAGGCTCTGTGAGTCAGAATCGACTACGGCAGTGGTTTGGGTTTGGTTCATTTCCTGTATAGACTTCATGGTACCTAAAGAGGAGGTCACGTATTTTTAATTCATGGTGCAATGAGCATGTTGCCTCTGCACTGCCCATGACAGTTTTTCTTCATGTCTCCACTCAGCAACTTTTCTTTTAAAAAAAAAAAAAAGCACAATACCATTCACACTCTACTTTTATTTTTGTGAACTTATACCAGGAAAGTAACAGACATCAGTTTTCTTAAATTATATTCATGGAAATTAATCTTCACATGTTGATCTCAAGTTCTTAATGTCTTGGTTGTATTTGTTTTCTGATGAACATTTCTGTCTCTATGTAAGGAGTCCTATTGGCACAGTGGTTAAGCACTCGACTGTCAAGTGAAAGGTTGGCGATTAGAACCTGCCAGGTACTCCACAAGAGAAAGATGTGGCAGTCAGCTTCCATAATGATGACCGCCTTGGAAATCCTCTGGGACAGTTCTCCTTTGTCCTATAGGGTCACTGTGTGTCAGAATTACCCCAGTGGCAGTGGTTGTAATTTATACGTGTGTGCGTCTATATACATACGTATATATGTGTATATATGCATATATGTGTACATATGTGTATGCATGTAGGCATAGGCGCACACGTGTGTGTACACATGTGTGTATACATACGTACACACGTGTGCACACACATAAAGGAGCCCTGGTGGTGCAGTGCCTGAGGCATCTGACTGCTAACCAGAAGGTTGGTGGTTCAGACCCTCCTGCCACTCTGTGGAGGGAAGATGAGGCAGTGTACTTCCATAAAGATACACTGCCTTGAAAACCCAATAAGGGTCGCTATGAGTTGGAATCACCTGGATGGCAGTGGGATTGCACTGGTTTGGGTGTGTGTGTGTGTGTTTTGGATTTTCACATACACGTCTATATAAGGGAAGTGCAATAACAGATTGGCGCCCGGGATTATGAATGTGATGTGAGCATCAGTGGTGTAATTTGTAGATTTAGGAGTATGTTTTTTAAGTGGCAAAGAATAGCAGGTCTTTGCGATAGTCCTAAGAAATCCGGCACTCTTTCTGAGAGTGATTCTGTGACCGTATCCCACGGTAAGCTCACTGTCCAGAGCCCAGCACACCTTGGTCAGGCGTCCTCAGTGCTCCCCAGGTAGGGAGCTGCCTGAGCGACTAGCCAGTACTTCTGCCTCAGTTAGTTTATTTTTCTCAGATAGAAAATACAGGTAAGTAAATTTTTGTGGCAGCTTATAAACATGTTTGGATTCAGCCAAGGAAAGATGCATAATGAATATCAAACTCCCCTCATTAATTTTATAACAAGGAAATAATGGGGGGTACACATCTTTCAAGCTCAGAACTTTAATATTTTTATATTTGAGCATCATCAAATGAAGGACTTAAATGGTTATTGTGTTCATCTTCTAAATTTGCACCAGGCCTCCCATGAGTGTTCCAAGACAAACAAGTATTTCTTTTAAGAATCAGTACAGAGAAGGAGCCCTGCAGCCGGCTGTGGCGTGGGCTGACCCGCTGGGAAGCAGACAGCTGGTCCAACGGCACACGCCACAAATGTGTCTGCTCTCCTTGTCCCGACAGCAGTGGAGGTGACAAAGATTTACTCATTATTTCTGTGTCATTACCTCTGCTGTTCCTGAAAAACTCATCCCAGTGAAAAATTACTGAGTTTGAACATGAGTTAAATAAGAGACATTTTGTGTTGTGTCATTTCTATCATTATAGAAGTAATATGCTGGTTTCAGATTTGAGAATGAACGTTACCGGGATGGAACCGTTTGATTGGGTGGGGCTCCTGCTCTGTGTGGCTGCTCCACTCCGGGTTCCAGAGAGCACTCGCACCAGGTGCCGGGAGTGCAGTGGCCCAAACAGACCCGGTTCTTGTCCTGATGGGACCTTCCGTTGAGTGGCCACTTTGTCATTGAATGTTGTTGTTGTTGTTATGTGCTGTCAAGTCGGACCCGACTCATAGCGACCCCTCCTTGGGTTTCCGAGGCGGTATCACTACGGAAGTAGATTGCCCCATCTTCCTTCCAAGGAGCAGCTGGTGGGTTTGAACCACCAGCCTTCTGGTTAGCAGTCAAGTGCCTTAGCCACTATGCTCCCAGAGCTCCCTGTCATTGAATAGTCAGCTGTAAATATGGAAGTGTGGGTTGTTACAGGAGGGACCAGTTCCTGCAGCAGGAGAAGGACATCGTGCTGAGTAACGTAGAGGGTCCCCAGGAAAGGGGCAGATCCTCACGGAGGTGGATTCACACAGTGGCTGCAGCGAGGCTCAGGCATCTCAAGGTTGTTCAAATGGCACAGGGCCCGGCAGTGTTTCTTTCAGTCATGGCCGTGAGCGCGAGGCAACTTGATGGCACCTCACAGCAGCATGCATTATGATGTGCCCCCAGAAAAGTTTAGCTGCGCCAACAGCGTAGGAAGAGGACTGAGGTCTTGGCAAAGTTTTCTCTTTGGAAACTGAAAATAAGTCCATTCCTTGAGAATACAGGTAGTCGTTGACTTACAGTGGGGCTTTGTTCATACGACTCCATCCTAAGTCAGTTAGAACCTAAGTTGAATACCTCATTTAAAAAAAAAAAAAACTTTTTATTATTATTTCCTTTTATATCAGTGTCTTCATAAATCTGATCTTTATTTGCCTGTGGGGGTTGATGTGAGAATTAACATTATCAAACACATGCTGCAAAATTGCCTGTGGAACATACTACTAACAGTGATGCAGTAGTTCAGTCTGTGTGTCAGCCTGGCTGGGCCTGGTTGAAAGACTGGACAGCTGGTGGTAGTTACTCCCCATGATGAGACTGGCAATCACCTCTGGGGAGGGATCTACCACAAGCAGCTGAGTAGCTGCTGTAGGGCTGTGGTCCACTTCCCATATATAAGCAGCAGCTTTGGGCATGGTCTCCAGCCTGTGGCACGCTTGAACCCTGCATATAGCCGTGTCGTTGCTCAGCAGCTTGCCATGCTCTGCTGACCTTGGGACTTGCAATGGACTTGAATTAATGGCCTGCCGTGTGGCTTGGTAACATCGGGACTGTGCATTTTTACTTGTCAACCTTGGGCTTGTCAGCCTCAGCAGCCAGCAGCTGCCTGAGTGAAGAAATGCCTCTAGCTCCAGTGGGCCGGGAGCAGGAGGCAGAGCTGGACCCCAAGACTGAGGGGCTTTCACCCAGCCCCTAGAGTCTGACACTTTGAACTCAGACTTATAGCCTCCACATTGTAAGAATAAACTCGTTTGTTAAGGCATCCCACGTATGGTATATTCCTGTCGGAGCGGCACCAGGGACCCAGAATAGGCAGGATGTAAATGACATGCAGCATTGTCTGTAGAGTATATTACTAACAAGGATGCAAATCACACCCTGCAGCCTTGTATATAGGACGTACTACTAAGAGCAGGACGTACGTCACACGCAGCATTCTATGTAGAACATACTACTAACGGGGACATAAATCACACCCTGCAGCATTGTCTGTGGAACATACTGCTAACAGGAGATGTAAATCACACCGTGCAGTGTTGTCTGTGGAGCATACTGCTAACAAGAGATGTAAGTCACATCCTGAAGCATTGTATGTGGAACATGCTATTATCGGGGACATAAATCACACCCTGAAGTGTTGTACGTAGAACATATTAGTCACAGTGGGACGTAAATCACACCCTGCTGTATTGTGTGTGGAACATACTACAAACGGGGACATAAATCATACCCTGCAGCTTTGTATGTAGAACATACTACTAAGAGCAGGACATAAATCACACGCAGCATTCTATGTAGAACATACTAATAACAGGGACATAAATCACACCCTGCAGCATTCTATGTAGAACAGGAGACGTAAATCACACCCTGCAGCGTTGTATGTGGAGCATACTACTATCAGGGACATAAATCACATCCAGCAGCATTATACATAGAACATATTAGTCACAGTGGGACGTAAATCACACCCTGCGGCATTGTACGTAGAACATACTAATGGGTGCCGTAAATCACACCCTGCAGCGTTGCGGGTGGAACATACTAGTAACCAAAACCCAAGCTCACTGCCGTCGAGGTGAACCCGAGTCATAGTGACCCCCTTGGGTTCCAAGGCGGTATCACTACAGAAGTAGACTGCCCAGCCTTCCTTAGTAACAGTGGGACATAAATCGTACCCCGCAGCATTGTCTGTGGAACATACTACTCACAGTGGGTTGTAAATCACATGCTGCCGCGTGGTATGGGGAACATATTAATAGCGAGATGTGAAAGAAAACACTAGCCGGTCGTCAGTGCGGTTCATGGGAACTTGAGTGTGTTGTAAGTTGGGGTCTCCTGTGCGTAGAACAGCCGGTAGGGAGGGGAGCTGCTGCAGGGCGGGCACTTTATTTGCAAGTTCTAAAGTGAGGAGGAATCTTGGCAGATCCCGAGAGTGGGGGGAAGCCACACGTTTGCTGCGCAGTAGCGGAGTGGGGAGAGGTGCAATGGGGCAGGTAGGCCGGGACCGGAAGGGCTTGCGTGCTTTTTTAGGTATTTGTTCAGTTATTCTCAGTTCAGTGGGGCGTGTGCTGGGGGAGTGACTTCACCCGCTTCTGCGGAGGAATGGGTGCGAAGGTGTACCGTTAGGAGACACCCATTCTTCAGTGTGGAGCAGGGCAGTGTTCAGATGCCTCTGAGTCAGGGAAGGTAGGAGGAGGAGTCTGAATCACTCTAAGTGTTGTTGCTTGGTAGTTTTGTGGTTTCTGGGATTACAACACCAGTTTGGAATTCAAAGTAGAAGACAGCAGTTTCTTGTCTCGTAAAGTAATTGAGGATACAAATAATCCATACAGTTGCATCCGTGAGGAACTCCAGGCATTTCCTGTGGTGAGGCAGAGGAACGCCTCCGTAAAGATCAGAGCATGTGTCTTATCTTTGTGTTTTACTCCAGCCGTTTAGGACGCTCCAAACAAGCATCCACTAAAGAAAACGATTCGAGTGAAGAGGTGGACCTGTTTCAGAGCGGCTCTCCCGTCCACGACGACCTCACGCAGGAGGAAACCGAGGAAGAGGATGTTTCCACAGTAAACGTACGTGTGCCTTCACGGCCACATGTGGTGGCACGGGACGCAGGGGTATAGCTGGTAAATATTACTCGGTCAGACCCATTGGCACTCGCTGTTGGTGTTTTTCTCCATTGATTGTAATGTCATTCCATCTGTACGCTTGGTTAATGAACAGAGCACCTTCACAGACACCTGAAGCAATGGGATTAACAGATGTAGCCTCGTGGAAGTGTCCCTGTCGAGTATAACACTGCAATAGACAAGGACACGCACCAGTCTGACCTTCACGGCCAGCTCCAAGTGCTGCCTGATCGGAGCCCCCTGGAATCCACTACGTGCTCTGTTTATGTTTGAGTTCACAGTCACAGTGTTGATTATGGGGCTGGGAAATTTCGCAGTGACTGTTGTTGTTGTTGTTGTTGTTGTTGTTGTTGTTATGTGCCGTCGAGTCGGCCCCGACTCATAGCAACCCCTCCTTGGGTTTCCGAGGCAGTATCACTACGGAAGTAGGATTGCCCAACCTTCCTTCCGAGGAGTGGCTGGTGGATTTGAACCGCCAGCCTTCTGGTTAGCAGTCAAGTGCTTTTAGCCACTATGCTACCAGAGCTCCTTTGGCAGTGACTAGGGGTCTGCAAACAGGATGTGGAGGCAGCATCTTCAGACTTCCTGTAACTTCGCAAGAGGGAGACAGAATCCCCATCAGCAGCCCAAGGGCGGTTCTGTGAGGCCAGACATGCCCCGCTCCTGCCTGGCACCAACCCCGCACCAGCCATGCCTCCCACGGCACTCACTGCTTCTCTGCGGGGCTCAGTAATTCATGCAGTGGTCACACACAACTCACAGACCATACTCACGATTATGGGGCTTATTAGGGGACTGACAGGCTGCAATTCAGGTGCAGGAAAGTTCTCAGGATGCAGTTCTGCAGTCGGGACAGTCTCCCCTCCGCTGTGCCCTCAGCCACTCCTCTCTGGCCCTGGGCCCCTCGGCCTGGCCTTGGCCCTGCTCGGGCAAGTGTCACAAACCTCTCTGAGCTCTGCCAATAGGAACACCTAGGTGCACCTTACTCGGCCAGGAAGCCCGCCTCTCTGCCAATAGGAACACCTAGGTGCGCCTTACTCAGCCAGGACGCCTGCCTCTCTATCATAAGCCTCCTGTTCCTCACCTGCTGTCTTAGCCTTTCTGCCAAGGAGTCCGTCCCGGGCTCTTAGGTCCAAGGATGTGCTCCACTCCTCCTCCAGCGCTTCTTTCTTGATGGCAGTGAAATCCCCCTTCTGCCTGGAGGTGGGCTTGTTTGAAGCCCCGCAGCGTAGAAAACTGACCGATCCCCACCTTATTTGCATGGTCCCACCCAGTAGTCTGGTGGGAGTCATAAAGACCATGGCAAGAAAAGCCATGCCAAATCCTTCACTGCGCCACTGCCACCCTCTGGCTTTTCTCCCATTGTCCCTTTCATCCTTCTAAAATTAACATCCCCTTCACAGCCAGTTTAAGAGTGAGCACACCCATGAAAGTGTGTAAGCCGGCCATGTCGTGCCTTTATCTCCCCGTTTTAGAGAGCCAGTTTCTCGTTTGCCTGTCCCTGAAATCGGACCAAACGTGAGTCCCTGCCCAGTGCACAGTCAGGCCAAAGCAGTTTACTCACCAAGTGATTGAGAGGAGATAAAATCACTGCAAAGTGGCAGTGCGAGGAGACGTGTCCGTACCCCAATCTGACTCCCCGAATGTTGGTTGGGTCATAGTTTTTGTAAGTTTCAGGAGAGGGGGTTATACATATTCCTAAAAACTTCAGGAATTTGGGCATGAGATAGTTGATGATTGGCTGAAATTTCCTTTGCCTTGGTTTAAAGGGACAGTCGGTTTTTGTTTTTTTTGTTTTGTTTTTTTTGTCAGCCAGAGCTCCTTTTTTATTTATTTGTTTAAGAGCTTGTTTTACATTCAACATAACACATACATTTAGTTTCATTCCCCATTCGCTATGTCCAACCCTCACCCAGTCTCCTCCCCTCCCTACCCTGCAACCCTCCCCCTGTGCCCCTCATCATTATGCACTCCTGTGTGTCCTGCATTTCCTCAGTTTGAATGGTGGTCCTCTGCTGCCCCGTGGTCCATTGCCCTAAGGGATGTATTACCATAGAGTGTGTGAGTGCGTCATCCTGGGTTGAGTGGTCTGCGTGTACATCTTGTTAACTGTTGGGCTGAGAGCCCGCCCGTGGGGGTGAGTTTTGTTCCAGGCACAGAATGTATTCCAGGGCCATAGTATTGGGGGTCTTGTCAGACTCCATCTGACCAGTAATTCTGGTCATTATTGAGTTTCTGGATTTTGTTCCACGTTTTCTCTCCCACTCTATCTAGGATCTCCAGATCAGATCCTTTCCTGAGTGGTTGGCATTGGTAGCCGGCACCATCCGGTTCTTCTGGTCTCAGGGGCCATCGTGTCCTAGGGCTGATTGCTTCCAAATGCCCTTGGTTATGTATTTATTTATTTATTTGCGTTCTTCTTCACTTCCAACGCTAGGAGACCATTAGCTGCATCTTAGATAGCCGCTTGAAAGCTTTTAAGACCCCCTTCGCTGCTCACCAATGTAGGATGTGGAGCAACACTTTCATGTATTTTTTGTGCCAATTGAGTCTGGTGTCCCCCATTACTATGGTCCTGAGGCAGTAGATCTATTGGATCTCTCCCCCATAGTGTCTGGTTGTCTGTGAGGGATTGTGTCTGTCTTCTATTGTTTCTTTAAGGCCTGCAGGTATTTTGTATCACTGGTGTTTGTGCAAGATTAGCCTCAGCTGAATCTATCCTTGGTCTAGAGTACACCTCTATTCACTGACCCCCATCTGATCATCTCAGGTGTTTATGTGTTTATCTGTAGCCTAGTGTTTGGTGTCAATGGCAATGCGGCATTGTGGACATAGTGGTTGGTATTAGTATCTGTCGTCTGTCTCTTATGTGCACAATTTGGTGTCCTCCCATTTCCTAATGTTATCATGGTGGTCATGTATCCTTCCCGTATATCCCTCCCCCTACCCATGTCAGTGTGTAGGCCCCAACTAGCCCGAATTTAATCCCTTCCCTTCCCTCCCCATCCCGGTAACCTACTAGGTGAGTTCCCTTTCCCAAGCAAACCTTTCTCTGTCTTTTTACAGTAATAGGCTCATACAGTACTTGTCCTTCTGCGATTGACTTATTTCACTCAGCATAATGTCCTCCAGGTTCATCCACTTTGCGAGATGATTTGCGTATCCCTCATTGTTCTTTAATGTGGCACAGTATTCCATTGTGTGCATGTACCATAATTTGGTTATCCACTCGTCCGTTGATGGACGTTTAGGTTGTTTCCATCTCTTTGCTATAGCGAATTGTTCTGCAATGAACATAGGTGTACATATGTCTCTCACCTCTTTAGGATATATTCCTAGTACTGGAATTGCTGGGTCAAATGGTACTTCTTTTCAGTTTTTGAAGGAAACGCCATACCATTTGCCACAATGGTTGTACCATTTTACAGTCCCACTAGCAGTGTACAAGAGTTCCAATCTCTCCACAACCTTGCCAGCATTTGTTACTGTTGCTATTATTGCTGGGGTGAGATGATATCTCATTGTTGTTTTGATTTGCATCTCTCTAATGATTAATGATCGTGAGCAATTTCTCATGTGTTTGTTGGCTGCTTGTATATCTTCTTTGGTAAAGTGTCTGTTCAAGTCTTTTGCCCATTTGTGAATTGGATTATTTGTCGTCTTGGTGTTGAGATGTTGAAGTTTTCTATAGATTTTGGAGATTAAGTCTTTTATCAGATATGTCATAGGCAAGTATTTTCTCCCAATCTGTAGGTTCTCTTTTAACCCTTTTGAAGAAATCTTTCGATGTGCAAAACAATTTAATTTTTAAAAGGTCCCAGTCATCTAGCTTCTCTTCTGTCTCCTGCACATTCTGGTTATGCTTGACAGTCTATTTATGCCGTAAATTAGGGCTCCCAGATTTGCCCTTATTTTATCTTTGATGAATTTTATAGTTTTGGGTTTTACATTTAAATCTTTGATCCAGCTTGAGTTTGTTTTTGTGTATGGGGTGAGGTATGGGTCTTGTTTAATTTTTCTACAGGTGGATATCCAATTTTGCCAGCACCATTTGTTAAAGAGGCTCTCTCTTCCCCATTTAATGGCTTTTGGACCTTTTTCAAAGATCAGTTGTCCATAGATGGGTAGGTCTATATCTGGACTTGCAGTTCTGTTCCATTGGTCTGTCTGTCTATCATTGTACCAATACCACGCTGTTTTGACTACTGTGGCTGTATAGTAGTTCTTAAGATCTGGGAGTATGAGACCTACCACTTTGTTTTTCTTCTTGAAGAGTGCTTTGCTTAGTCTAGGTCTCTTTCCTTTCCATATGAAATTAGTAATTAGTTTTTCCATGTCCTTAAAAAATTTTGTTGAAATCGGGATCGGGATTGCATTAAACGTATAGATTGCTTTAGATAGTATTGACATTTTCACAATACTTAGTCTACCTATGCATGAACAAGGCAGGTTCTTCCATTTATGTAGTACCCTTGTTGTCTCTTGGAGCAGTGTTTTATAGTTTTCACTGTATAGGTCTTTTGTGTCTCCGGTGAGGTTTATTCCTAGATATTTTATCTTTTTCGTAGCTACAGTAAAAGGTACTGTTTCTCTTAGTTATTTATCAGAGGACTCCTTGCTGGTGTCGAGAAATCCAGCTGATTTTTGTATGTTGACCGTGTATCCTGCCACTTTGCTGAACCTCTCTATTAGTTCCAGTAGTTTTTTTATTGAGTCCCTTGGGTTTTCTTTGTACAGGATCATATCATCTGCAAATAGAGATAGTTTTAATTCCTCTTTGCCAATTTGTACGCCTTTTATTTCTCTTTCTTGCCTTATTGCCGGGGCCAGAACTTCCAGTCCAATGTTAAATAGAAGTGGTGATAGAGGGCATCCCTGTCTGGTTCCTGTTCGTAAGGGGAATGCCTTGAGTCTTTCTCCGTTAATAATGATGTTGGCCATTGGCTTTGCATATACACCCTTTATTATGTTGAGGAATTTCCCTTCTATCCCTATTTTCAGTAGAGTTCTGAACAGGAATGGATGTTGGATTTTATCAAAGGCCTTTTCTGCATCGATTGATATAATCATATGGTTCTTCTGCTTTGTTTTGTTTATGTGGTGGATTACATTGACTGATTTTCTGATGCTGAACCACCCCTGTAAACCTGGTATGAATCCCACTTGGTCCGGGTGTATTAATTTTTTGATATGTTGTTGGATTCTGTTGGCCAGGATTTTGTTAAAGATTTTTATGTCTATGTTCATTTGTGGTATTGGTTTGTAGTTTTCCTTTCTAGTGGTGTCTTTCCCTGGCTTTGGTATTAGTGTTATGCTTACTGCATAAAATGAGTTTGGGAGTATTCCATCTTTTTCTATGTTCTGGAATAGCTTGAGTAGCATAGGTGTCAACTCTTCTCTGAATATTTGATAAAATTCTCCAGTGAAGCCATCAGGACCAGGGCTTTTCTTTTTGGGAAGTTTTTTTTAATAACCTGTTCAATATCTCCTTTTGTTATAGGTCTGTTTAAGTATTCTATCTCTGAGTGGGATGGTTTAGGTAGGTCTTGTGATTCTAGAAACTTGTCCATCTCTTCCAGGTTCTCAAATCTATTGATGTACAGTTTTTCATAATATTCTGTCAGTATCTTTTGTTTCAGTTGGTTTTGTTGTGATGACACCATTTTCATTTACAATTCTTGTGATTTGGATCACTTCTTTCTTTTCTTTTGTTAGGTCTGCCACTGGTTTATCGATTTTCTTAATCTTTTCAAAGAACCAGCTCTTTGTTTTGTTGATTTTTTTTTTCCTATGGTTTTTTTTGTTTGTTTGTTTCATTTATTTCTGCTCTGATCTTTATTATTTCCTTGCTTCTGGATACTGCAGGATTCTTTTGTTGTTCTATTTCTAGTTGTTGGAGTTGATGAGTTAGAGTGTTGATTTTGTGTCTTTCCTCTTTTTTGATGTGTGCATTTATTGCTATAAACTGTCCTCTAAATACAGCTTTTGCTGTGTCCCATAGGTTTTGGTATGATGTATCTTCATTCTCATTTGTTTCTAGGAATTTTTTAATTGCAGTTTTTATCTGTTCAGTTACCCAGTAGTTTTTGAGCAGTGAGTTGTTCGGCTTCCATGTTTGATGCTTTTTCCTTGCTCTTCCTGTTATTAATTTCTAGTTTTATAGCATTGTGGTCCGAGAAGATGCTTTGCAGTATTTCAGTGCTTTTTAATTTATTGAGGCCTGTTTTATGTCCTAACATGTGGTCTATTCTGGAGAAGGATCCATGTGTACTAGAAAAGAATGTGAATTGTTTTTGTTGGTTGAAATGCTCTGTACATGTCTATGAGGTCTAGTTGGTTGATTGTACTGTTGAGTTCTTCTGTATCCTTGCTGAGTTTTTTTCTAGTTGACCTATCCCTCCTTGAAAGTGGTGTGTTAAAGTCTCCTACTACTGTTGTAAGGAGCTCTAGTAGCATAGTGCCTGAAGCACTTGACTGCTAACAAGAAGGCTGGCGGTTCAAACCCACCAGCCACTCCTCGGAAGGAAGGTTGGGCAATATACTTCCATAGTGATACTGCCTCGGCAACTCAAGGAGGGGTCGCTATGAGTTGGGGCCAACTCAGTGGCACATAACAACAACAACAACATTTGTTGGGGGCCCATGGGGACTTACCCAGTAGGATTGACTTCATGGTGGGCCTCCCAGGGTGGCAGCCAGCAGGGCAAGGGCAGCCTGTTGCTTCATGTCTCTTTGCTTCTGTTTCTCCTGCTCCTGGTCTTGGTTATTATAGACCTTGGAAGGAACCTCTACAAGTTGTGCAGTGTTCATACCCAGTCCCCCTTCTAATTTTTGGAGTTTGTGCCATATATCAGGGGTGCTCTGGCTTAGAAAAGTCAAGGTGATAATACAAGTGTGTTCTCGGGGTCATCTGGGTCGGTGTCAGTATGTTGGCGGTAGGCCTCATACACTCGTTCAAGGAAAGCGGAAGGATTTTCCTTGGGGCCTTGTACTTCCTGAATTTTGCGAACAGTCTGTTTTGGGGCCCCCTTCTGAAGGCCTGCAATAATGCCCTCTTTCATACGGGCCAACACTGGGTCATTTGGGTCCCATTCTACATCTGTTCCTGGTGCTGCCTGATGGCCGAGGCCCAGACTAGGTTTTCAGGCTGGAGGTTGTGAAGTCTGTCAGCTTCCTCTTTAGGCCTTTTCTAATACCATCTCCCTCTCTTCGGGGGTGAGCTAGGTAGTTAATAACATATTAGTATCAGCCCAGTTGGGATGATGAACTGAAAATTTGGAGGTGATTAAAGCCTCCATCCGCTTTGGGTTCTCCCTGTAAGTGGGCATCGTATTTTTCCAATTTAGTAAGTCAGCCATGGTGAATGGCACATGAGTCCAAACAAAACCTTCAGGATTCCCTTCATGATCTAAACCAACTGGAACCTGCCGTAATGGGTGTTGCCCTTGACGGACCTGGATTAGACCCCTGGCCAAATTACACACCACTCCGAGCATGTGCTGGGGAGACCATTCCCTGGGGGGCACCCGCTTCTGAGGGGCATCTGGGGTGCTATCAGGTA
The DNA here is from genome assembly GCF_000298275.1 of Orycteropus afer afer. Classification (NCBI taxonomy): domain Eukaryota; kingdom Metazoa; phylum Chordata; class Mammalia; order Tubulidentata; family Orycteropodidae; genus Orycteropus; species Orycteropus afer. The sequence goes on along the minus strand of NW_006922145.1, from coordinate 154,380 downwards.
AAGGGGGGTATAACACCACCAGAGTTTTAGGAGGTTCTGAATCTAAAACTCCCCTATGTTTAGATGGTGGAGTCACAGGTGAGTTGTCTTTTGAGTCTGGGAAGTATGGGGGAGGGGCAGACGGGGGAGGAACAGCGTCAAGGTAAGGGCCTTCAGAGTCCAGAAGGACACCTTTAAAATCCACTTTCCCTTTAGGCCGTACAGCTATCACCCTGCACTGTTTCTGTAAACCCTTACTTTGAAACAGAGCCACGAATAATTCTAGGTAAAGCATTTTCCACTTTTGTCCTTTTTGTAAAACAAATCCAACTGCATAATAATGTCATTTAAACTCCCACTGTCTGGCCATCTATCCCCAGACTTTAGCTGATATTGGCCAGACAGTGTTACAGCAAAATACCAATTTTTTCCTTTTTATAAGCTTGTAGTCACAATGAGCCCAGTTTTTCAGAATGCAGCCAGGGTTGCTGCATTCTGGTGTAGAACCTTGGTTACCCATTTTCCAATCACACGTCGCGTTCATTCTTTTGCACCGGTCCCACGCATCCACACTCTTGCCCACATGCAAACAAATCAAAATGGAACCAGACCAGATCAAAGTAATGAGTCCCGAAGAAACACATGGGTTACGGAGGAACCTCGATTAAAACTTCATTTCTCACCCACACGCAAACCACACCAGCTGTGGAGATGTCTTAGCCAAGGCCTCCAATCCCCCTGTCAGCTCCCCTGCTCCCCTTTGGTGCTCTAAAGAATTCAACTTATACCCACCAAGTAGACATCTTCAAACCCAGCATAGTTTTCTCTTCTCTCAAGAAAACAGACATGCCTAGGGGCCAAGGACGCTGCAGATGGTCATAGACTCAGCACCCCTCACGTACCTTCAGAAAAAGCAGCGTCTGAGTGCGCACAGGGTCCGTCAGGGGTCCGTTCTGCTTCCACCATCCGAGGTCCTCATGCTCCAGGCAGAGGGTCAGAGACCTCAGTCCCACCTGGGGTGCCAGATTGAAATTGGACCAAACGCAGGTCCCTGCCCAGTGCGCAGTCAGGCCAAAGCGGTTTCTACACTGAGTGATTAAGAGGAGAGAAAATCATTTATTGCAGAGCAGCAATGCAAGGAGATGGGTCCGTACCCAATCTGACTCCCCAAATGGCTGTCGGGTTACAGTTTTTGTAAGTTTCAGGAGAGGGGGTTATACATATTCTTAAAAACTTCAGGAATTTGGGTGTAAGATAGTTGACGATTGGCTGAAATTTCCTTCACTTCAATTTAAAGGGACAGTTGTTTTTTAATGCAGTGCATTTGCACACTCGATGAGTCACACCGACTTCCTGTCATCAGCTGATCAGGGCTTAGGCAAAGGGGAGAGTGTCAGTTCCCGGCAACTTTGTTCCTGTTCCTATCACTGCATGTCCGCAGGCCAAGGTCACTTTTCAAGTTGTCTCCGGAAACACATTAACATGCTTATTACCTGTTTCTAGAGGATGACATGGAGACTGTGTAAATTGACCTTTCATTCCATTCAGTTCTTAAGGCACTGAGTTATCATATTTACTTACCCGCCTTCAACCTGGGATGCAGGCTGAACTTGGACTCCACCCAGCTTCATTGCTATCAAACCTCTGCTCTGAGGAGACAGGCATGTTCCTTTTTCTGTTCTGGTTGGGACTTGGAGCATCTGCATCCCTAGGCAAAGTCCAGTCTAGAGCAAGCCATCAAATTGCAGCAATTTATATCAGTGTCAAACATCTTCCTCTTCATTTTGTCAGGTTCTGGTCAGCTCAGCCCTCACCATCTCAGCTAGGTCACGGATACCAGCTGTAAGCTTGAGAGTTCACACTCCTCCCTGCATTTCACCCCAGCTGACCCCTTCTGTCTCTCACCCCCAGCACCCGTGGGCCTGCTCATGCCCATAGGCTCGGGAGTCCACACAACTCCCTGCCCGTCAGGCCAGCAAGCCCTTTCTCTCTGCACCTCCCCTGCACCTGCACACAGGTGGTCACAAGTGAGCAGCGTGCAAGGCTGTCTACGTGGTGGCTTCCTTTAACTTCCAGTCCCAGAGGGGGTTTCTCTAATGGACTTTCCTGCCTCAGTGCACCCAAAGCCAAACCCCTTGCTCTAGATTCAGAAAGCCAAATGCTCATTTTTTCTCTCTCTCTGCAGGTCCTTCCTTCAAATGCACTCTCCTGTGCCCTTGGTAGTTCTGGGTGGGTCTCCATATCTTTTCAAGTGGAAATTTATGCCTGAATGTTCTGGGTGGATCTGAGGTTTTCTGCCTAAGCCCCCATTACTCTACACACAGGACTTGAAACAAAGCCTGTTTCTTCTGGACAAATTCTGTTTCCCCTTTAAACACATCCAGTCAAGTATCGAAGGTTGGGCAATCTACTTCCGTAGTGATATGGCCTCCAAACCCAAAGAGGGGTCACTATGAATCAGGTCTGACTCGATGACATATAACAACAACAACAGTCACGTATCAGCTGAAGGCAGACTTCCATGCTTTCTGTTGGATCACAGTTGCACGGCATGATCAGTGTAACTGGTGTCACTAAGATGTGTACCTGAGACAGGTTAAATTGGTAAATACTGTGTGGTATATGTATTTTCACCAAAAAAAGAAAGAAAGTAGAGCTGCTGAAGCTGCTTTTGTTCAGCCGCAAACCTCCCAGGCTTTGTTTCCTCGTGTGATTTAGGAGTGTGGTTTGTGGGACATCCCAGTCCGTTGGCCTCATGCTGTTTGTAGTGTCTGTCTGTCCTCACAGTTCATTGCATAGTACCGGGAAGGGAGAGCAAAGATCAGGAATAAGTGAGAGTAAAGGTTGATTTTTTTTAAAATCGTTATTGCCAAGTCTACTAAGTGCTCATCCATTGTAATGAAGTCTCTGCTGGCTTTTTTTTGAAGGTACGACGGAGAAGCTCCAAACGGGAAAGGCGATGAGCACACACAGCTAATAACTGTCTGTTGGAAGCTTTGAAGAAATCACGGCTGGTCAAGTGTGAGGCCGGATCGAGCTTTGGATGCACAGAGTGGGACTGCGGGAGGCTGGACAACGGGCCTGACTTTCCTGACCACCTGGACCTGCGGTCGCACGCTTTAGCCATACAGATGGTGGTAAGATGCCCTGCAGGCCTGAGACAGCACGGTGTGCCATGGCTGCGTAGACAGGAACCAAGGAAGACACTTGTAAATATCCTTTTTTTTTTTTTTTTTTTTTAAGTGTTTCTGACTTCTAAAGTGCTTGTATAGCTTTTATCTGCGGCTTTAAACTGGCAGTCCCCGACTGTTTCTAGATCTGTTGTTTGAAGAGTTTGTTAGGATAGATCAGAAGCAGCGTCCTGTCAGTATTTGTATTTGTAATCTCTGCAGTTTTACTGTGAAACAAATTTTTCAACAAATGGCGTCATTTTCTCAATGGCGCTCTTTGTTGGAAAGTCCAGTGGTCTCTTCGCCTTTGTGTATCCGACCGAGTGTTTACTCCTCAGCACCCTTCATCTCCAGAGGTGCTAAGCGGTCTGCCGTTTACCACCAGATGATGTCTCTCTCTGTTGGGACGACGCCATGCAAATTGTGAAATAGTCCTTAAGCTGTTTGAATTATTTTACACCTCAGTATTGGTCCCAGAATTTTCTGGCCTTCCATGGCAATGAAAATTTTAAAAAGAGAGAGATTTAAAATATTTTAATTTTAAAGAATGTGTTATAAAATAATGTACTGAATTCTTTATACCATTTTATCATCCCTTTTCAGTTTTTATTAATCTACTGTATCAATAAAATTCTGTAATTTGAATGAGTTTTAATAGTCTAGAACATTATTGTGTATAGATACTTCCTCTGAAACATTTTGTTCATAAGATGCAAATTATCACACTATGATAAACAATCTGATATGTACACACTAGAAAAGTTCCATTACTCCACGCAGTGTAAAATTGACAAGAAAGACCATTTTATTGCTGCAGTGTGTCTTTATAAAGCTGTTCTCGAAAGCCAAGTGTTTTGTAATGATAGTGAGCTGCATGTTTATGAAAAAAGTGCTGAAAACGGATGTGCCCTTTCCTGTAAATCCATATTTAGCCATCATATATGAGAGGTTGCCCGTCCCATAGTTGCTCATCAAGAGTTTATGACTGTACTTTACCTGGGAGCCAAAAAACTTGGGTTGGGGGCAGGGTGGGTATGATGTATCCAACCACGTCAGCTGCTGTAGGCATCACACTCTTATGAACTTGGAGAAAATTCCACCTTGTCCATGTTGGGAGAAGTGGAAATTTATCTTGGATTTAGAGCAGATTTTTTTTTTTTTTTTAATTTTTCCTTTGTTATAATCTGTAAAATACAGAAACAAATTATGACAGTATCCTTTATACAGTTGTGTAAACTGTATTTTGAACCAAAACATAGGTTATTACTTAATGCTAAAGTCAATTCATTTTAGTATTTCAGGTGCTGTTTTTGGTTTGGTTGTGATTGTGTCAGTATCAGGAAAGAAAATCATATTCTAACTTAAGGAATTTACCACAGTGAATAATGGAACCTTTTCATATACGACCCCATTATGCTTAAGGTGTGTTTCCAAGATTGGTTATGACAGATGGGGATGTAATAAAGAAGCTACTATTTTGGAAAATGACATTTTACTAGTTTCCAATGTATATTGCAATTATTGTGATGTTTTTCTTTTAAAGATTTCTTCACGTTTATGAAACAGCCTTTCATTTTTTAAGAAATGTTTTGAATTGTGTCTGAATCTCTCCGTGTTTAGCTCCTCTTTGTAACAGTGCTGACACTAGTGATTGTGGGAAATGGGCGTACCCAGCAGCTGAGATCAGGTGAGGAAGGTCCACTGGCTTTGAAACGTCTCACTAGCGCCTTTCTCCCACATACACTATTTCTGTTGGAGCAGTACTGAGGCCTGTTTCTAAATCTGTAAATGGAAGAGTAAGGGATATCTTTGTATTTTTGTCATTGACGAAATTACACCAGAAATGTTTATGGAAATATATCTTTAAGACCATTTTATAAAATCTGAGAACAATGGCCTTGGACCTGGTTGTGCAGGGTGTTTATTTGCATGATCACAGTTAATGAAATTTCATTGCTCATCAGTGCTGTACCTCAGTTGACAGAAATGTTCACTGTAGACTTTGTTTATAATGCCATGTGTCGGTGATCTTACAGCCTGTCTACTGTACTTTATAGGGGAGAATTATGATGTAAATTTTTCATTCTTTAGAAATACAGGTGCAATAATGATCAGAGTTTGAATGGCCCAAGTCGTCATCTTTGGGGCCCATCTTATCATGTTTAAAGTTAATGTTTCATGTATCCCCATTTGGAGAGCCACACACCTTAGCCAAAATAAAGTGAAGTCTGTATAAAACAGTCATTGCCAACACCAGTTAGCAAATGTCAGTGATGAAAAGTTTGAATTTTGAAAATGTGTGCTGTATAACATTAAGAAAATATTTAACTCCCTGTAACAAATCCCGTTATGGAAACCTCATGATCGCCCCATGAGGTTGCCCTGCCACACTCTGGGGTACACGCGGTCCGGCCACGTGATGATAAGATGTCCTGCTGCAGGGGGTGTCTTCATTGATCCCACTGGACGTGTAAATTACAGACACGCTGTGCAGCCTGTGCTGGTGTTAAAGTCCAGTTACTTTCTCTGCCTTCTTAACAGCCTGAAAGCTCGATCTTTTGCAATTCGCTTTGGCCCACGTGAAGACCGTCAGGAATCGAGGAGTTTGCCTTGAGCGTATCTTCCCTGCCACATGGTGTTATGTCACTGCAATGAGCAGTTGGTATTTAGATAGTTGACCGATTTTCAGATGCAGTTTTGGATTTTCTGTGACGTTGAATAAACATGAAAGTTAAGATAATTTGTATTATTTTATTTCTGTGAATCAGTAGACATTTAAGTACGTGTACTACACACAGAGAAAGCTGCATGTAGATGGTTTTTAAATTTTGGACCCTTTGTTTTGTGAAGATGAAATCTATCTCCCAGTAACATTTTTTCAAACTTTTGGTTTAACTTCCTTGGTTGACAGAGATTTACTCGGTTCTGTTTAAGGTAAAGAATCGTGTAACTGAAGAAAACAAATCTACAATACAAACAACCAAAAGAGGCACTAAGCAAAGGGATTGCTAGTGGCAGTGTTACTATAATTTGTCCATGACATGTTTGTTGAGTGTTGGCTATGTGCCAGGCTCATTCCAGGGAATGCTATGTGGTCAAGATCGACTGAGCCCCTGCCCTTTGGGGCATGCATCCTAATGGGGGCAAGGGGGATAAATAGTAATTAAATATATGATACTGGGTTGTGTGAAGTCTAGTAAATTAAAAAAAGAAGGGGTGGGGGTGGGCAGCAGGACAGAAAGTAGAAGTGACTGTGAGGGAGACGCAATTTTACTCCCTTTATGTTATTCAGTGTGTGACATTTAGGGTTGCTGTGTCTTCATGATGAAGTGACACTTTTATAATTAGGTCATGTCACTTCCTGTCTGTAGTTGACACCGTCTGTGTCCTTTTCCTGGTGCTAATGGAGCCAAACCAGCTTGTTCGGGCTGCTGTTTGTATGATAAGACACGTTCTGTCTTACCGTGTACTTTCAACTTACCTACATTGGGAAAGTAGGGTGTCCTTGGGTCTTGTTCTTTTATTGTAGTGTTTAGACCATTTACATTTAGTGTAGTTAGGATACCGTAGGTTTTAAGGCTACCTTCTTGCTATTTACCACCTTGGAAACCCAAGGAGGGGTCCCTGTGAGTCCCATCGACTTGACAGCAGTGAGTGTGTGTGTGTGTTTCCTTGATGTTTCTCTTTTTTTCCGCTGCCTTCTCTGTCACACCTATTCGTGGTGTTCTTTCAGACCTCCCCCTACAGTTTACAGTGCTTGCGTTTGACTCTTACAGTTTGTGGTGTGCTGGTGTGATGTAGTCACCTTCTGGAGAGCTGTACCCCTTCACCCTTTGTGCTGTATTTGTCTTACAGTCTATGTTTACAAACCCCACCATAGTATCGTGACTTTAAATAGGAAGTGTTTGTGTATGTTAGTGATCGTTTTTCCTTTTTTGGTGGTTCTGTGTTCCATCTCAGTTCATCTAGTCATTTGCCCACAGCTCAAAGAGCTTCTTTAGTTTTGCTTGTAATCCTGATCCTGCAGGCAGCCCAAGTCATCTTTGGTTTCTTTGAAAGGTCCTTAATGCGCCTTCATTTCGGAAGGAAATTTTCAATGAACATAGAATTCTGGGTTGGCACTTTTAGATGACACTTGAAAGTTGATGCTGCATTCTCTTCTGGTTTTCAATTTTGCTGCCAGGAAGTCAGCTGACAGTCTTGCTCTTTACACACACACACGCACGCACAGACAGAAGTGTGTGTGTGTGTGTGTGTGTGTGTGTGTCTCCTCCCTCCACCACTGCTTTTAAAGGGTCTCCTCTTTGCCTTTTGTTTGTAGCAGTTTGACTGTAACATGCCCAGCTATGGTTTCCATGTTACTTACCCTGTTTGGAGTTCGCCGAGCTCTTACATCTGTGGCCTCATGTCTTCCAACAGTTTTGAACACTTGTTGGTCATCTTCTCTTCACATGTTTCTGTCTGCTACCCGTGTGCCTTTTATGTCCTTTTCTGTGCTTACTCTTTTTTCTTCTACTTTGTGTTGATTCATCTTCATATTTACCAAGCTGCCCTTCGCCATGTCTAGTGTCCTATCTAACCCATCAAATAAGTGAATTTCAAATACTGTGTTTCAGTTTTGCGAGGTTCAGTGAATTATATTTTGAAAGTCTCAGTTCTCTGTTGAACGTCTTGATCTTTCCCTGATTTCTGTAACCCGATCTCCCTGTTTTCTTTAACATAGTCCTATTATTGACATCTTTGTGGCTAACTCCAGCATCTGAATTAGGATCTGCTTCTGTTGTGTATGTCTTTTTCTCCTCTTGCTTACAAGCCACACTTTGCCTGGTCACACTCTTTCTCCCTCTTCATAGGCCTTGTAATTATTTTCTTCAGTGCAGAACATTGTGCATTAAAAAAAGAGAAAGAAAACTGAAGGATTGACATCAATGCAATTTCGCCAGGAGAGGTGATTTGCCTTCTCCTCTGTTGAGCATCGTGGCAATGGGCACTTCAGTCTACGGACTTGGGCCTGGCTTGCAGCTTGGGTTAGACTCAGTGTGCTTGCTTCTTGCTTCCGATGTCTTGCGGGCATAACTTGTGTTATGTGATAGGCCTCCCCAGCACAACCAGGCTTTCCTGCCAGGCCCCCAGCAGGAAGGCTGTTTTATCTACAATAATCAAAGAAGGCTTCTGTGAGGAGGGGGCGTTAGGCATGGACCTCAGTTTAAGGGGCCAAGCCATGTGGCTATCTGGGGTAAAGCCCATTAAAATGCCCTTAGGATGAGCTTTGTGCACCTCAGGGATCTCCAGAGCGATGGATCTGGAGTGGAAGTGAGAAGGCGGGAGGTGGTAAGGAGGACAGCAGCGGGCAGCCGGGAGCCAGGCCATCCCTGCGTGCCATGTGCCTCCCGGAACTTTTGTTCACAATGTGATGGGGGTGCATTCATCGTAGGCCTTTGGCAGCAGAGTGGTCAGATCTGACTTTTAAAAAAAAAAAAAACTCTGGCAGCTGTGTAAAGAGTGGGTAGTAAAACACAAGACAAGAAGCTCAGGGTTTCCTGAAGGTAGCAGTGTCCAGACGATGGGTGGTCGGTCAGCACACGCTGTTCAGGGTAGAGTTCACGGAACAGGACTTGGACTCCGTGGTACTGTTATGTTAATAACAGCAGTGAGGTGCAGTAGCTGGGTTCATGATGGGTTTGACGCTGCATTTGCTGACAGAGTGGACCTGGCAGTATGCGAGAGACAAGTCAAAGATGACTCCTGAGTTTGGAGCCCGAGGACCTGAGTTCGGTGGCCTGGCAGTGCCATTTTCTGACGCGGTGAAGACTGGGGGGGGAGATGATCTCCTGGTAAACCACTCGGTGTCAGTTCCATCAGTCTCAGCTTGTGATTCGTCCACTAATATGTGCATCATCTTCGGACAACGTGAACACCAGTCTTCAGGTGCCAGGCGGTTGTGCATGTTTTTATTTAAAGAGTAAGCAAGTTAGCTTCCAACATAAAAAGGTAGGTGCCTCGTATTACCTGACATTCTGAGATCCGGGCGCGTGTAATCACTAAGCTACGTATCATCACGGTCATTGAATTTAAGAGTTGGTGGTGGTGGGCGGATGGTGCTTTCAGGTGAATTTAGTACATTTACGTCTCCCTTGCACTTATGTTCCCCTGGGATGAGGATACCTATGCTTAGGACCCTTGAATGTACCCAGATAGGGAGTAATTTTCCAATTGCACGTTGTAACAACTTGGTGATAAACAACTTGATTCCAGTGGCCAAACCAACAAGCTTGAATAGTACTTGTTGATAAAATACAGTGGAAAAAAAAAAAACTCACTGCCATTGAGTCAATTGGACTTACAGCAACCCCTCCTTGGGTTTCTGAGGTGGTATCTCTACGGAAGTAGATTGCCCAACCTTCCTTCTGAGGAGTGGCTGGTGGGTTTGAACCGCCGCCCTTCTGGTTAGCAGTCAAATGCTTTGGTCAACGCCTTCATAAATACAATACGTTCATCGTTACTTCTCTGTGACGACTTTAGCTAGTCACAATACACGCATGTGGGGAAATCCTATACACTCTACTATACAGGTAGATAGTCCCGGACATACAAGATCTTCGGCTTATGACCGTCCAGTGTCACGTTCTGTTTTGTTTTCTCTGGTACATGTTTTCGTTAGTAATACTGTGCAGTACCACTGTGCACGGTGTCGCACCATGTAATGTGCTGGTGGTGTCATTATTAGATGTTCAGTACTTTAATTTATTCTGAATACTGAATACTGCCATGCAAGAGGCTGTGGCCTGATCTCCAGTGAGAACTAGGGGGGCAAAAAAAATGTTTGACTTTCATCAGAACCAACTTATGATGGAGGTGTGGGAACAGAGCCTCGCAAGTCGGAGACAGCGTGTGTTTATACTCAGATCTTCACTGCAAGTTTTTGACCCATGTATCTAGGTGCGTACTTGATGTTTTCTATATGCTGTCTCACATTGTCCAAAACAGAACACATTAATCTTTTCTGTGCCAGATCCGCTGCCTTCCTGTGTCTGAAAATGGACTGGTGCCCTACTGGTTCCACAAACCAGGAACCTGGGAACTGCTCTGACCTCTCCTGTCCCTTACCCCGTGTGCAGTCTGTCAGCACGTCCTTTTCATTTTACCTCCTGATAACACCTTGAATTTTTCTACCTTTCTTCACCAGTTGGATCCCCTGGTCTTAAGTTCTCACCATCTCTTTACCGGGGAACTGACCTTCACTCATTTCGTTCTCCTCCCAGCTCAGCGCCACTCTCACTGAGCCTATCTCCCCCAGCAGCAGCCGCAAACAGTCTAAACGACGCAACCTTCCACTATTCCACTCTTGCTTTTAGATTATAAGGAGCTCTGGTGGGGTAGTGGTTAAGGCATTTGGCTGCTAACCAGAAAGGTTGGTGGTTGGAACCCACCAACCACTCCAACGAAGAAAGATGAGGCAGTCTCTTCCATGTGGATGTATAGCCTTAGAAACCCGAGGAGGGTCGTGATAAGTTGGAATCAGCTTGCTGGCAGTGAGTTTGGTTCGGTTTGGGTTATAAAGCTCTGCAGGCTTGGGCACTTCTATCTGGCTAGTCTCTTCGTCTGTCTGCGCTAGTTGTATTACTCTTTCAGCCCCTTGTACCTAACTGCCAGATGCTACTAGGATGGAGATAAAGGTATAAGGAATTGAAAAGACAGGCCGTATTCTGTTCTCTCTGCTTGGAGCCCTCTTCCTTCCTCCACTAGGTCGTACCTACACAGACTTCAAATGAGAGTTTGCCCTAGGAAAGCCTTCCTACGTGTCTGTTGCAGGGGACGCCCCTGCCATAGTTCTCTAGTGCTGCTGTAACAGAACACATTTATTAACAAACATTTTTTCTCCCACAGTTTAGGCAGCTAGAGGTCTGAATTCTGAGTGCCAGCTCGAGCGGACAGTTTTCTCTCTCTGTTGGCCCTGAGAGAAGGCCCTTGTCTCCTTCCCACATCTGTGGGCCCCGGCATCCCTTGGGGCTCTCCGTGTGCCTTGGCATCCATCTTCCCCTGTGTCTAGGAGGTTCTCAGCACAGGGACTCAGGTCCAAAGGAAGTCCTTTGCTCCCAGCTCTTCTGTCTTGCTGGTTATAAGGCCCCTCTGATCTCTGCTCACTTGTTGAATCTCTTTTATGTCTCAGAAGAGATGGACTCAAACAATAACCTAGTTCTGCAGATTCGACCATGCCTCATTGACATGTTGTTGTTGTTATGTGCCGTCAAGTCGGACCCAACTCATAGCGACCCCTCGGGTTTCTGAGGCAGTATCACTACGGAAATAGATTGCCCCATCTTTGTTCCGAGGAGTGGCTGGTGGGTTTGAACCGCCAGCCTTCTGGTGAGCAGTCAAGTGCCTTAGGCACTATGCTACCAGAGCTCCTATAACAACAACAACATAGCTAGAAAAGCCATACAAGATAATTTACTACACTGCAATCTCACTGTAAATTGCAATTCCCTAATGACATGTGAGGGATCCCTGGTGGCACAGTGGTTAAGTGCTTGGCTGCTAACTGAAGGACCAGCAGTTCAAACCCACCAGTCACCCCACTGGAGAAAGATGTGGCAATCTACTTCCATAAAGATTGCAGCCTAAGAAACCCTGTGGCGCGGTTCTAGTCTGTCACTTGGAGTTGCCATGGGCTGGAGTCACCTTGATAGACATGGGTTTGGATTTGGTTTAATGACTTGTGACACTGAGCGTGTTTTCACATACCACACGGCCTCTGCATATAATCTTTGGCAAAGTGTCTGTTCAGACCTTTTGCCCATTTTGTTTTTTATTGTGTTTTGAGTGTTCTTTGGGTATTGAGGATACAAGGTGTGTTTTGCAAACGTTTCTTCCCAGTCTGTGGCTGGTCTTTTCTCTCCTGATGGTGTCTTTTGCAAACAGAAATTCTTCATGTTCTTGAAGGCTGACCTAGCAATTTTTCTAGTTTGAATTAGGCTTTTAGTGTGTATATAGAAGCTCATTGCCAAACCAAAGTCACTTGTATTGTCTCCTAGTATCTTCCAGGAGTTTTATATTTTGTCTTGTACGTTTAGGTCTGTGATCCACGTAGAATTAATTTTTGTGGAAGGTCTGAGGGCAGTGTCTAGATGACTTTTGTTCCGCATATGTCTATCCACTTTTTCCAGCACCGTTTGTTGAAGAAATTACCTTTTTTTCCATTGGCTTGCCTTTGCTCCTCTGTCAAAGGTCAGTTGACGGTACCGTGTATGTGTGTTTCCGGGCTCTCTACTCTGTCCCATTCATCTCTGTGTGGATGCTTTCACAAGAACCGCAGTCTCGATCCGGAGCTTTGATGCTCAGTGCCGAAGTTGACTTGCATCCACTCCCCGGCTCTGTTCTTCAGGGCTGTACTGGCTGCGCTCAGTCTTCTGCTTTTCCATATAAGCTCTGCAGTCAGTTTGTTCATAGCCTCACAGTAACTTGGGATTGGGATGGGATTGCATGGGATCTCTGGATCACGTTGGGGAGTGTCAACTGGATAGTAGTAGCAAGTCTGCCTTAATTTTATTTTTCATTTATATTTTCAGTCTCCTCTGCATCTCTCTGTCCCACCCCACCCCTGCCAATTCGGGTTTCTGACCCCCTTTTTCTCTCTCTCACTGGATTTCTTTGGAATTTCCCTAGAGACAGCTTTCAGTTTTGTCCATGGAGCATTTTGTTGTGGTTGCTGGCTTTTGCGTTAATTTCTGCAGTGATCTTAATTGTTTCAACTCTATTTATTTATTTATCATTTTTTATTGTGATTTGAGTGGAAGTTTACAGAGCGAATTCATTTTCCTTTCAATAGTTTAGACACATTTTGTTTTGTGGCATTGACTGCAATCCACACAAATTAACAGCTCTCTTCCCACTTCCTCCCTGTGGTTACCTCCTCCCTGTGCCCTTCTCTCCTACACATTCCTGCCCCTTGAGCTAGCTCCCCGAGCAAATGTTGCCCTTCTGGTCTCCCATGGTTGATGGTTCTCAGAAGTGCACCTTCCTGGTGTAATTGTTCACCTTGTAGGGCTCTTTGGCTGTTGACTATATTGTCTTTTTAGTTTTTTTTTTGGGGGGGGGTTGTATATTTAGTTCATTTCTATTTCATCTTCTTGTTTTCTAATGTATGCATCACTCTTCTAAAGACAGCTTGGTTACCCCCCACAGGTTGGATTTTGTTGTGTTTCCTTCCATTCTCATTCTTAACTAGCTTGCAATTTCAGTTTTCATTCTTAAACTTAGTGGGTTGTTTTTGTTTTTACCAAAAGACTTCTAAAGTTTTCCAGATAGATAACTTGGGGGAGGGAGTTATTTTGTTATCCTTCTGTGATGAATTGCTAATTTAAGTAAATTGTGGGCAAAGCCTGTCTGTCATTCATGCTGAGTTTGCTTCTCATGTTTCACTAAGAGGTTTTTTGCTCTGTGTTCCTGTAGATTTCTAAACAGAAGGTTTAGTCATAGTTTCTTGGGTACTGAGTGAGTGTATGTATGTTGCAGTGTGAGCTTGTTTACCAGGCATTTAAATCTTTTTCATATCTTGCATTTATTGTCCATTCAACTTATTAATTGGGAAGCAAGTACTGGTAACATCGCCCATAAAGATGGTGAATGTCCCCATTTGTCCCTGCGTTTCAATCAGTTTTTGCTCCATGTAGTTCAGAGTCATGTGGTCATAGTCCCATGACGGATGCATATTCTTGGTGGGTTGTACCATTTCAGCTGTACCAAATATCTCGCTTTTTCCCCTTTAATGAATTTTGCTCAAATTCTTTGTTTGATCTTAATCTCGCTATACTTCCTATTAGTATTTTTGCAATACAGCCTTTTCTCTCTTTTTTCCACCTTCCTTGGGTCATTTTGTTTTGTATCTGATTTTAAAATATCAAAGAACCCATTGTCATTGATTCAATTCTCATTGATAACAATTAGTGACCCCACGGGACAGAGTGGAACTGCCCAGAGAGTTTCCAAGGCTGTCAATCTTTATGGGAGCAAAGCCCAAACCACACCCGCTGTCATGGAGTCAATTCTGACCCACAGCGCCCCTAGAGGACAGAGTGGAACTGCACCACAGGGTTTCCCAGGCTGTCAATCTTCACAGAAGCAAAGCTCAAACCACACCCACTGCCCTGGAGTCAATTCTGACCCATAGCGCCCCTAGAGGACAGAGTGGAACTGCACCACAGGGTCTCCAAGGCTGTCAGTCTTTATGGGAGCAAAGCCCAAACCACACCCAGTGGAAGCAAAGCTCAAACCAAAGTCACTGCCATTGACTTGACTTGACTCATAGTGACCCCTTCTTGGGTTTCCGAGGTGGTATCACTATGGAAGTAGATTGCCCAACCTTCCTTCCGGGGAGTGGCTGGTGGGTTTGAACCGCCAGGCTTCTGGCTAGCAGTCAAGTGCCTTAGGCATTATGCTACCAGAGCTCCTCAACTTACCCTGGTAATGGCCTGACCTAGTTACAGTGGAGAAGACAAAATATTGTCCCTGTGTTCCCCCCACACACACTGAGTTGGTGCTACAAGCTATTGACATGGCTTCGGCTCTGACAGGTAACTCCCATCTTAGCTCCCCAGTGCTGCCGTAACAGAAGTATCACAGTGGGGGGCGTTAACAAACAGGCATTTATTTCTCACAGGTTAGGAGGCTGGTTGAGTCCAAACTCGGGGCACCAGCTCTAGAGGAAGTCTCTCTCTCTGGTGGCTCTGGGGGATGGCCTTTGTCCCTTTCCAGCTTATGCTCCTGAGTGATGTCCATGTGGCTTGGAGTCTCCCTTCTTCCATCCCTCCCCCCTCTCCACCCTAATCTGATCTTTTATGCCTTAAAGGTGACTGGCTTCAAATGGTACCCAGCACTGACTCAGCCTCTCAACAAAACAAAGAAAACTCATTCCCAAATGGGATTAGAGCCACGGGGGTAGGTTTGACAACACATATTATTATTAATTTTTAATACATTTTATTGAAATAAAATTTATGTACAGTGAAATACACAAAACTAAAGTGACATGGGTCAATGCTTTTTTTTTTTTTTTTTTTTTTTTT
>NW_006922145.1:136005-139061 GCF_000298275.1 Orycteropus afer afer | reverse complement strand
AACTAATACTATATTTGTCCTGTGATTGACTTATTTCACTCAGCATAATGTCCCCCAAGTTCATCCATATTATGAGGGGTTTCGCAGACTCTACCTTATTCTTCAGTGCTGCATAGCATTCCAGTATGTGTGTGTACCATAGTTCGGTCATCCACTCTTCCGCTGATGGGCACGTAGGGTGTTTCCCTGTTTTTGCTATTGTAAATAGTGCTGTGATGAACATGAGCGTGCATGTGTCTGTTTCTATCCTGGCTCTCACCTCTCTAGGATATATACCTAGTAATGGGATTGCTGGGTCAAATGGTATCTGCAATTCCAACTTTCTAAGGCATTGCCATATTGCTTTCCACAGTGGTTATATCACTTCACAGTCCTACCAGCAGTGTATGAGAGTCCCAATCTCTCCACATCTCTGCCAGCATTTGTTACTTTCTGTCTTGTTGAACCTTGCTTTCAGTGCTGGGGTGAGACCATATCTCATTATTGTTTTGATTTGCATCTCTCTGGTGGCCAATGATTGTGAACATCTCTTCATGTATTAGCTGGCCACCTGAATATCCTCCTTGGTGAAGTGTCTATTCATGTCTTCTGCCCATTGTTCAATTGGATTGTTAATTCCTTTGGTGTTGAGGCATTGGAGTTTTCTATAAATCTTAGAGATAAGTAAGTCCCTTGCCAAGTATGTAATTATCAGCAAATAGGAATTTGTTGCTGTCGTTTTTGTTATGTGCTTTTTCGTGGTGTCGATTTCTTTGTTCCGTATAATTTTCTATGCTGAGCTCATTTTGTTTCTGAATCATGTTATCACTTCCTTTGTTACTATTGTTTTAGTATTTGCTAAGTATTTGTGCTGGTCCTCTTTTTTATTTTGATGTGAAGGTTTATCATTTTTCTTTGGGATTGCCGTGTGATTTATAGTTTTCTTCCCAAGTTTAGAACAGTCTAGTCTATCTTGTAGTTGTCTTGACATTCCTACCATCTAGAAGTTCTGTAACAACACAGTTTTTTCCCCTCTTTTTGGTTTGTAGTTGTCCTCATTTGTCAATTGATGTCTCTGATTCCCTGTTTACATTCTTGTAGGCGTATATACTTTGGATACTTGCATAGCTGGGTTGGTTTCTGGGTTATGTCATCATGTGTGTTAATGGTCACTTGTTGTTGGCTGTTGTTGCTTCTCTGTCCAAAGGGCTCCCTTTAGCATCTCTTGTAAGGTTGGTCTGGTTTTAACAAATTCTTTTAATTTCTGCTTATCTGGAAACGTCCTAATTTCACCATCGTATTCGAGAGACTGTTTTGCTGGATACATAATTGTTAGTTGGAAATTTTTCTCTCTCGTGGTTTTATATATACCATCACATTGCCTTCTCGCCTACATGGTTTCTGCCGAGAAATCCAAGTTTAGTCTTATTGGTTGCCTCTTGTAGGTAACTTTTTGTTTTTCCCACACTGCTTTCAGGATTCTTTGTCTTTGGTTTTAATGAGTTTGATGATGATATGTCTTGGTGATTTTCTTTTAAGGTCTATCCTATTTGGGGTTCGTTGGACTTCCTGAATGGATATATCCTCATCTTTCATCATATCAGGGAAGTTCTCTTCCAACAAATCTTAGACAATTTTCTCAGTGGTTTTATTTGTCTCTTCCTGTTCTGGAATTCCAATTACACGTAGGTTATTCCTTTTGATGGTATCCCACATGAACCTTGGGCTTTCTTTATTTTGCTTTGATCTTTTTTCTGATTGATCCCTTTCCAAAGAAGTATTCAGGTATTTGTCTTCAATCTCATTAATTCTGCCTTCCATTGCGTCAGTTCTACTCCTTTGCCCTTCTAATGTGTTATCTATTTCTGACAATTGAGTATTAATCTTCTGGATTTCTATCTGTAGATTTAGAATCACTTCTAATTTTTCATTTGTTTTGTCATTTTGTTCTTTTATTTTCTTCTGAAATTCTTCTAGGGTTTTATCTGTGTTTTCCTTGATCTGTCTCTCAATCCTTTGAAGATACCTAAATATAATTCATTTGGATTCCTTATCAGGGAGTTCCAATGCTGCTTCTTCCTCAGGGATGTGTTCGGGGTCTGTATCCTGCTCCCTTGTTTCTACCACTTTATCCTGCTTCTTTGTGTGGACTGTGATGGTCTTTTGTCTCTGAGGCATTGTGGGATTTTTGTGGTGTCGATTGGGAGTGACTTGTCCACGATTTCTGTTTTCTTTGAATGTTATCTATGCAAGCAGGGTACTGTGCTGTGCTCCTCTATTCGCTAGTTGACAGCACTTATACTCTCGCCACCTGTCTCCTTTCCTGTTGTCAGCCTCTCGTATGTCCCTGCCGACCTTGGCAAACAGAGCCTATGCTTACATCCCTGGAATCCAAATGAGAATGTTGTTACTTTAAAATCCAAAATGGCTGCCACTTGTAAACATTCAAAATGGCTGCACCCTCAGTCACTTTAAATACCCAAAATGGCTGCTGCATGTAAACAATCAAAATGGCTGTGCCCTCCAGACAGCAGAAAGTCCACAGCTCAGGTTGTCTCCCTCCTTGCTGTTTCCCTTTAGTCATAGGCCACCAGCACAGTCGTCCCTTCAGCCCTTGGTGACCAGGGCTGATCTTTAGGTCAATTCTCAGGTTCCAACACCACTTGGAAATATTCAGGGTGTTGGTCCTGTCAGAGTAGCTGACAGTCGGCATCAACGACCATCTCTGTACTTGTTTTCTGTTAGGCCAAAGCAAACCCAAGCCACCAACATTTCAGTTAGCAGCTTCCTCTGGGTGTCAAGCCCTGATGAGACAGCCTGATAAGACAGGGTGTCAAGTCCTGATGAGACAGCCTGATAAGACAACCAAGTGACAGAACCCGCCCAGACTAGAAAGTCCCATGCAGTGGCAAACTTCCTCTTGTGAAACCCCCTCATGCTAATTAAGTGCAGACCCATACTAACAGCTAATTGGACCCCACTATTTCCTTAGTGAGGAGCTCTGGTAGCATAGTGGCTAAAGCACTTGACTGCTAACCAGAAGGCTGGCGGTTCAAACCCACCAGCCACTCCTCGGA
>NW_006922145.1:134936-135770 GCF_000298275.1 Orycteropus afer afer | reverse complement strand
GGGGCCCGTAAACCTCACCCAGAAACTCAGAATAAAAACTTCTCTTTAACCTCACTTTTGTGCATCCTCTTCTCCTTACTGTGACCTTACATTTTCGTTCAGGTTTTTCCACTGCTTAGTGGCTAATCCACTTGTGTAAAGTTCCTTTCAAAGTTCAGGGCTCCAGGACTATCTTCTGTATCTCTGTCAATTGGTTTTTCTTTTCTTTGTTTGAAGAGGGTCTGTGTCACTTGTCTGCCTATTCCTGCATCTTACCAGAAGTCCAACAGCACGTATTTTGAGGTGACACAGTTCAATCCATAACCACTCTCAGTCTTTATTTGTCATTCCTGATTTCCAAACTTTAATCATGGATCTCTAATTGCCAATTACATGGATTTCCAGTGACTTTGCACTCTCTCACCGTCCTTCTCATATCCCTTCCTGCCACACTTCCCTCCCCACCATCACCACTGTGTTACCCTTGCTTTTCCAGTTATTTGGAACCACTGGAAAAAAAACAATAGGGTTGAAATAACTCAAAACCTTCATACTCAGTGAAGCCAGCAGGGAGATACAAATTTTGTAGCATGACTGAGAATGCACTCATTGGCACCCAACATCAGTCCACAGGAAAATGCTGAGCTCTTGTTCGGGGCAGGGCCTGTAAACTCCATTGCTGTCAAGTCAATTTTCCTACAGGACAGAGTGGAACTGCCCCACAGGGTCTCCAAGGCTGAAATCTTGATGCAAGCAAAGGCCAAACCATACCCACTGCCATGGAGTTGATTCTGACTCACAGCGCCCCTAGAGGACAGAGTGGAACTGCCCCACAGGGTCTCCAAGGCTGTCAAT
>NW_006922145.1:132299-134836 GCF_000298275.1 Orycteropus afer afer | reverse complement strand
AACTGCCCCACAGGGTCTCCAAGGCTGTCAATCTTCACAGAAGCAAAGCCCAAACCACACCCACTGCCGTGGAGTTGATTCTGACCCACAGCTCCTCTAGAGGACAGAGTGGAACTGCCCCACAGTGTTTCCCAGGCTATCAGTCTTTACAGAAGCAAAGCCCAAACCACACCCACTGCCGTGGAGTCCATTCTGACCCACAGCGCCCCTAGAGGACATTGTGGAACTGCCCCACAGGGTCTCCAAGGCTGTAATCTTCACAGAAGCAAAGCCCGAACCACACCCACTGCCGTGGAGTCTATTCTGACCCACAGCACCCCTAGAGGACAGAGTGGAACTGCACCACAGGGTCTCCAAGGCTGTCAATCTTCACAGAAGCAAAGCCCAAACCACACCCACTGCTGTGGAGTCCACTCTGACTCACAGCGCCCCTAGAGGACAGAGTGGGGACTGCCCCACAGGATTTCCAAGGCTGTCATCTTTATAGAAGTTGACTCTCAAGTCTTTCTCCCAAAGCCCTGGGGGTGGGCTCAACCCTCCAACCTTTTGGTTAGCAGCCAAGAGTTTAACCACTGTCCACCAGGGGCCGGGGGCGGGCAGATCAGTGGGTAGGAATCTGAATCCGGAGTAAGGCAGCATCTCCTAGGCAGCCCTCGGTCCTCGGGCAGCCACAGCTGTTTGGATATTTGTTTTTTTCCGGCACGTGATGCCACTTTGAAATATGATCCTTGAAGGCGGAAAAGCAGGAGTGCACTGCTGGGCCTGAGCCTTGTCTGAAAAACCACTAGTCCGAGAGGGTATTATTAATTCACCCACCGCCCACGTGGCAATTTCATGCTTTCCTAAGTTTACTGCTTTTACGAGCAGGCCCAGCTTCTGCTGTAAACCATTCCTCAGAACGGGCTTTATCTGAGCTATTTGGGAAGGCACTGCTGTCCCTGCGCCATTGTAAACTAATTCAACTGCAGTAAGATCCTGCTGGGAATCCTCTAGAAGTATGGGGGGTGGGGATCGAGACCAATAGCTGAAAGAGTCATGTGCATCATTGAATAGTGAGCTCTTCCTCAAACCTCAAATCTTCGAATGAAGGGCCGGAGCACCCCATTTTAATCTATTGATGGTCTTAGAAAATTACAGCCGGAGGTTTCTCTGGGCTTCAAGGTCAGAACTCCAAGGCTCAACTTCTATTATAAAGAGGCAAATGGAAGCAAAAGCGCCTTCCGAGGTTCCGCGGGAGACGCGTCATTTGGAAACATCGCTTGTCCGCCTCTGTTGGCATCAGCGGCGCTCGATGAAACCCGTGGGCTGCACAGGCGCTTCGCCTTCTCTCAAGGCCAGTGGCAGGCGGGCGCCGGCTCCTCTGGGAGAAGCAGTGGGTGGTCTCTGGAGCCCCGCCCCCTCCCCTGCAGGGGCGTCTGTGGGACGTGGGGCGTGGCTGACGGGGTTCAGCGGGCAGGCCCAGCAGCACAGCCAGGCAGCAGTGCCTGCGGGCATGACCCACTAATGGAGGGGCACCGAGGGGTGCTCACTGCCACCAGCATTTGCCTCCTCCATGCTGAACATCACTCTTTTTCTTGTGTTGTCCTGTTGGTAGTGGTGCCACTGAGTGGAATCCGACTCCCAGTGACCCCCGTGAGAGTCCATTTGCTTCATGGGGTTTGCTAAGCTGCCATCTTTATTGGAACAGAACGCAGGTCTTTGTCCGGCTGAGCTGCTGTGTAGGTTTGAACCACCAACCTCTCAGTTGGCAGGCAAATGCTTAACCACTATGCTGCCAGGGCTCCTCTCCTTGTCCCGACGCCGACATCATCCTTTGGGCTTCCTTCTCCTGACTGTACCACTCCCACCTCCCCATAGACTGTATTTACCAGTTCCAAGACGTTTGGGGGGTGGATTTTGTATCGGAATACCAGCTGACATCAAGCCCACTCTGATCCTGGCGCCCCCATGTGTGTCAGAGGGGAACTGTGCTCCGTAGGGTTTGCGATGGGTGATGGTTAGGAGTAGATCACCCGCCCTTTCTTCTGAGGCCTCTGAAGGGACTCAAACATCCAACCTTTTGGTTACCAGCCGAGCGTGTTGACTGCTTGCACCATTGGGACTCTTTGAAACCAGGACGCAGCTTGCCATCACTGACTTGTCAGCTTAACTGGCATTGTTGTTGTGTTGTTAGGTGCCGTTGAGTCTTCTCTGACTCCTAGCGACCCTATGCACAGCAGAACGAAACACTCGGTCCCACGCCTGCTCCATGATCCTTGCTACACTTGAGCCCATCGCCACAGCCACTGTGTCAGTCCATTTCATCAAGGGCCTTCCCCTCTTTCGTTGACCCTCTACCTTACCAAGAATGACACCCTTCTCCAGGGAATGGTCCCTTCTGACAACATGACCAAAGTAGGTGAGATGAAGTCTGGCCATTCTCCCGATTCACAGAAGCAAAGCCCAAACCACACCCACTGCTGTGGAGTCCATTCTGACCCACAGCGCCCCTAGAGGACAGAGTGGAACTGCACCACAGGGTCTCCAAAGCTGTCAAT
>NW_006922145.1:129879-132194 GCF_000298275.1 Orycteropus afer afer | reverse complement strand
ATTCTGACCCACAGCGCCCCTAGAGGACAGAGTGGAACTGCACCACAGGGTCTCCAAGGCTGTGAATCTTTACAGAAGCCAACTGTCACATCTCTTCCCCTGTCAAGTGGCTAGTAGGTTTGACCGGCTGACCTTTCAATTGGCAGTCAAGCTCTAAACCACTCTGCCACCAGATCTCCTCCATGCCCACAGCAAGTGCTCAGGGACCATTCTGGGCTATGGCTGGTGATATGGGAGCAGACACTCCGTCAGTACAAGGTCGGGAGATAAACCGGGCTGTTCCTAGAGCTCTGCCCTGACCAACAGCCAACAGCACTAGTTCATGCATCAGACTAAGGCACAGGTGAGCCGCTCTGAATTTGGATCTGAAATGTGTGCACCAGCAGGAGGAGCCCGGCAGGCTCTGCCCACTCGGAGGGGCCACAGCCCGTTTTCCCTGAGCCATGAGTCTCCCATTACCGAATAAATGTCCAGTGACCCCCAGCAAACTTTAAACCTTAAACCAAATGTGATGGAGCTGTGTCAACCTGGCTGGACCCCAGTTCTGTGTGATTGTTCCCATGATGGGATCCGATGACTGTTTTCTGAGTGGCCAGTCTGTTCAAGGGGAGTTTCCTTAGGGGTGTGGCCTGCTTCCAGGATATCCTGGGACATCCTGGGAAGAGAGACACTCTTCTGTGGATGGGAATTCTGTTGTGCTGCCTACAACTGAGGTACCATTGAGTCAGTTCCAACTCACAGCATCAACAGAAGGGAACCCCGCCTGGTCCTACGCCAGCCTCCCAATCATTGCTGTGCCTGAGCCCATCGTTGCAGCCACTGTGTCAATCCAACTCTTTGAGTGTCTTCCCATTTTTCGCTGACCCTCTACTTGACCGGCATGATGTCCTTCTCCAGGGACCAATTCCGCTTCATTGCACATCCAAAAGTACATGAGACAAAGTCTGGCCATCCTCCCTTCTAAGAAGCATTCCAGCTGTACGTCTTTCCAGATGGATTTATTCCTTCTTCTGGCAGTCCACGGCATAGTCAATATTCTTCACCAATGCCAGAATTCAAACGCATCAATTCTTGCTCATCTTCCTTATTCATTGTCCAGCCGTCATGCGTATGAAGTGACTGAGAATACCACGGCTTGGGTCAGGTGCACCCTAGTCCTCAAGGTGACATAGCTGACTTTTAAGAGTTTAAAGAGGCCTCTTGCAGCAGGTTTGCCCAATGTAATACATTGTTTGGTTTCTTGCCTGCTGCTCCAATGGCCACTGAGTGTGGAGTTAGAATCAACTCGACAGCCCCTAACAACAGCATACGTCCATAGACACACACACACATATGTGCAGGTAGTCCTTGACTTACAGTGCATTTGAGTTACAATGAACTGCACTTCACCATCTGTCTTTTTCTTTCTTTCTTTTTTTTTTTTTTTTTGTTGCAGGGGGCTACCTTTAATCATTAGGTCCACAGAAGGATTGCAGCATGCGATTTGCTGATGTTAGTTTTCAGGTGTTCATTGACAGATCTTCCATTTTATGATTTACTGTTCAAAATACTGCCACACAGTAGACGATGGACACTTTAAAAAAAAAAAAAGGAAAAGTATTCAACATACACTAGTACTGAGTCACAATGGAGTTGTCAAAAGGGAAGCTCCTTGCAAGTTGGGGACTACTTGTATGTTTGTGTGTGTGTGCACATACACCCAGTCCTCACTTACCAACATGGTTAGGTTCCAAAGACTAGGTCATTATGCAAAAATGGAGGATAATCCCTATCAGAACACAAAATGGAGGATGATGACTACATCATCACGTAACTGCCAAATTACATCATTGCATAACTGCCAAACTACTGAGAACCATGACCCAGTCAAGCTGACACATACTTTTAACCACCACAGCCAGTGTGACGCTTGCCTCTCATGCTGGCATCTGTTACTGCCAGGTGTACTTCGTTAAGGTGCAAAACAGTCAGATATAGTGTTTTCACTATTGCCATAAATGCTAAATGTCGGATAGCAAGAGAGTTGACAAATGAGAAGTAACTATATGTATATATATAATTTTTTTATTCTGTTATTGTTCACAATACACACAGCAGAACACACACCAAATCAACAACTACTACACGTACCACTTAGTGACACTGATGATATTCACCTCAGGCACAGCGCCACTACAGAGCTCCCTTATTGTTGTTGTTATGTGCCGTGAAGTCGGTCCCGACTCATAGTGACCCCTCCTTGGGTTTCCGAGGCGGTATCACTACAGAAGTAGATTGCCCAACCTTCCTTCCGAGGAGTGGCTGGTGAGTTTGAA
>NW_006922145.1:128096-129514 GCF_000298275.1 Orycteropus afer afer | reverse complement strand
CCACAGCGCCCCTAGAGGACAGAGTGGAACTGCCCACAGGGTCTCCAAGGCTGTCAGTCTTCACAGAAGCAAAGCCCAAACCACACCCACTGAAGCAAAGGCCAAACCAAAGTCACTGCCATTGAATTGACTTGACTTGACTCATAGTGACCCCTCCTTGGGTTTCCGAGGTGGTATCACTATGGAAGTAGATTGCCCAAACTTCCTTCCGAGGAGTGCCTTGTGGGTTTGAACCACCAGCCTTCTGGTTAGCAGTCAAGTGCCTTACGCACTGCGCCACCAGAGAGCTCCCCTAGTAGAGCACAAACCATGTGCATCACCCAGGGACCCCCAAATACCTACGTGTCTACCTGTATTGTCTACCTAGATATCTACACGCACCGAGTCTGACGGCGGGCTGGTTAGTTTCTGCGTCGTTACCCTTAACAATACAGTGCAGCTTTTGCAGCTTGGCCCCCAGGACATCCACACAGCTCTGGTTCACCTCAGCCAGGTCCTGTGGCTGACCGGAAGCAGAGTATGTGTTTTCTAGACCTTTCCTGCCCTTCGGTGGCACCTGGGACAGTCACCTCTCCAGCGTTGCTTTTGCTGAAGGAAGAAACGCTCTCAGGTGATGAAACCGCAGAACAGCCTGCGTGTAACTGCAGCGTTGAAACGCACTTCCCGGACATTCAAGTCGTCATTCTCAGCAGACAGAGGCCTTGGAGCGAGGCGTGATATCTCCGTTTCAAGGCCAAGGGTGTTTTTGGTGACTCATTCCTTATTTGAGTTTTTGATTGCATTTCCCCAAATCACCTCAGGGGCCAAGCTCCCCAGATGAAGCTATTAATAAATAAGAGCAGGTGTAACCGCAGCAGATCTTGAGCGCGCCCCTGGAGGTCACGCACGGTGCAGGTCCCTGTTGCCCCTGTCAGTCTGGAGCGCAGACTGCCTCGCCGCTCCGTTCTCCTGACCCCTCTCCGCGGGGAGCCATGGCTGGGCCCCCATGACCTGATCTGGAGAGAACAGTAAATACACAGAAGGAGCGAAGCGGAGCAGAAGGAAAATAGCCGTGGAGAGTCAGATTCCTGCCTAGGAGAGGAGCCCCGCCGACCAAGGCAGGGTGGAGGCCCACACCTCAGCACCCCACGCCCTGCAGCAGGTAGGGGTAGGGGAGCCTTTTGCCCGGAGCTCAAGGCCAGGTCAGGCAGGTGGCCTGGGGCTGTCCCAGAAAAGGAGGCTCAGAACTGATGGCATTAATGAGTCTTAGGGTGGTGGATGCTGGGTGCCATCAACTTGGTCCAACCCACAGCGCCCCTAGAGGACAGAGTGGAACTGCACCACAGGGTCTCCAAGGCTGTCAGTCTTCACAGAAGCAAAGCCCAAACCACACCCACTGCCTGGAGTCCATTCTGACCCACAGCGCCCCTAGAGGACAG
>NW_006922145.1:121984-127781 GCF_000298275.1 Orycteropus afer afer | reverse complement strand
CACAGCGCCCCTAGAGGACAGAGTGGAACTGCCCCACAGGGTCTCCAAGGCTGTCAATCTTCACAGAAGCAAAGCCCAAACCACACCCACTGCCATGAGTCCATTCTGACCCACAGCGCCCCTAGAGGACAGAGTGGAGCTGCACCACAGGGTTTCCTGAGCTGTAATCTTTACAGAAGCAAAGCCCAAATCAAACCTACTTCATGGTACCACAAAACAGCAAGCTTACAAATGTCCTGAACACTGAGGGGAGGAGGACACTGGGATATGATGCCCTTTCGAGTCGTGACTGACCTAAAGCATCCCTCTTCCCTGCCTTCCGGCTTCTCCGTTGGATTGGAGCCGTGGGAGGGGGATGTGGGAGGGCAGCTCATGGCCTCAGAGCCAACTCGACCATAAAGATGGTGGTAGTGCAGGCAAAAGCAGCAAGGGACTTTATTATGCCCAAGAGTCACACAATTAAACACATTCTATTTCCACTGATACGTACTTAAATGACATCAACAAAGCCAGTGGTGAAAAAAAAAAAAAAAAAAACCCACAAAATTAAACACTGTGCTTGCAACAAAAAACATCTTTTTTTTTTTAGCTCTTCTGCACAGCATGACTGTGGGACATAACAAGTTTTGGGCAAAGGCAAGGTATAATGGTAACAGAGGAGGTTTAAGATTTTGGGGAGATGGGTAATGAAGGCTGTCGTTAGGTGCGACCGACTCATGATGACCCCGGGGAGCAGAGTGGGGTCTTTCTACGCTGTCATTTTTATGCAGCAGATCACTGGGTCTTTGCCCATGAAGCCACTGGGTACGTTTGAACCACCAACGTTTTGACCAGCAGCCACGTGTACTTTAAGGTCAGGAAGAGTTGCTTACAGCATAGCCTTGATGTAAATCAGCATAATTACTGACTTACCCTAATAAAGCCCCAGTCTGCCATTGTGGTTTCTCTTCCTTGGCGCTGAGTGCACCCAGGTAATTCTTCAAAAGGGCCCAATACAAAGGCGAGTTCATCCAGACCTTTGACTCACAGGCCACTTTCAGAAACCAGTGTCTTCAAAGTTTGAAAGGACACTGAAGGGCAGTGGCTGGGGTGGGTCACCCTGTTACCTGGAGCAGGTCCGTGCCAGGTGCAAGTGTCACCGGCTGGAAGCCACATCAACGTGAGGGGAGAGAGCCTAATTCTTTTAGTGCACCAAAGGAGACAGAGAGGTCGCCAGCCTCACATTCTGTCTCTGGGAGCAGCTCGTTGCTTTGATAAGTTGTTGAGCCAAGAAGGTGTTGTTACCACAGGTTTAGATACACATTAAGCATACACAGACATTGTAAACATGCACAGCTGCAACAAGCTACAATATCTTCTCATGCAGTATGTTGATGTTCTAGATCGCTGCCAGGGGTATGATTTTTACTATGCTAATGTAGCCTTTTACTGACCCTTGCTCAAGCTATAAAATTTTCTCGGTAACAAAAACAGGAATTGCAACCTATCTACTAGAAACCACACAAAGCAGGATGTGCAATCAGTAACGGGGTTGGCCTCAACCCCAACTCCACAGACCCCAGAAATAGATTCCTGGAGAATTAAAACTATTTCTCAACTTATGTTGTTGTTGCTGTTAGGTGCTGTGAAGTCAGTGCCAACTCATAGTGACTCTGGGTACGACAGAACAAAACGCCTGGTCCCGCGTCAACCTCAGCCTCACAGTCCGTGCTAGACCCGAGTCCATCCTTGACAGCGTCTCAGGGCTATTCATAAAGTTTTCTGGTAATATATCAGCCAGTGTTTCACTGCTATTCATAAGGTTTTCACCAGCCAGTTTTTTTCAGAAGCGGACTATCTGTCCTTCCGAGTCTGTCTCAGTCTGGAAGCTCTGTTGAAACCTGTCCACCATGGCTGAACCTACTGGTATCTGAAATACTGGAGGCATAGCCTCCAGCCTCATAGCAACACACTAACCACCACAGTTATGACAGACTGACAGATGAGTGGTGGTCTCAACTCCTAAGCTTTTTTTGTTGTTGTTTAACAGTCTCTGAACTAGGGAACTTGGTGTGAACGCCAGAGGAGAGTTCTGAAGTGGGGTACAGACAGAAAGGCTGTCGAAATGACAAAGCCACAGGAGACCAGGAAGCCGCACCGGACAACCGTCAGATTGGCTGGCGAACACTTTCTCTCCTTACCTGGGGTCGGGAGGGGGCGATGTTTGAACCTGGTTAAACTGATGGATCAAGTCATGATCAGTAGTGTAGGTTCCCGTTTCTAGGAGGGTCAATTGCTTAACTGGAATTTCAGCTCCTGGGAAGGTTAGGTGGTTACAAGAAAGAGGAACGTTCCAGTTCGCTGAGCCCACCACAAGCGACTCCATTTTGGGCTGAGTTGAGTCTGGTTAGGAGCCCTGGTGGTGCAGTAGTGCTCCAGTGCTAACCCAAAGGTTGGTGGTTCGAACTCCGCAGCCACTCCCTGGGAGAAAGATGTGGCATTCAGCTTCTGTAAAGATTTGTTGTTGTTATTTGCCATCAAGTTGGCCCCGACTCATAGCGACCCCTCCTTGGATTTCCGAGGCAGTATCACTAGGGAAGTAGGAATGCCCAACCTTCCTTCCGAGGAGTGGCTGGTGGGTTTGAACCGCCAGCCTTCTGGTTAGCAGTCAAGTGCCTTAGGCACTATGCTACCAGAGCTCCTTTACAGCCTTGGAAACCCCTTGGAGCAGTTCTACTCAGTCCTTGTGGTAGTTAAGGTTGTATGTCTACTTGGCTGGGCCGTGATCCTGAGTCTTGGCTTGGTGGGCAGATGTAGTTATTCCCCATGATGGTGCTGGATGTGGTGGAGTTACCTCCGCGGGGGAATCCACTGTGAGCAGTCAATCAGTTTAAGAGGAGTTGCCTTTGGGGTGTGGCCTCTTGCGCCATGTATGGGAAGAATCCTGCGTTTGTCCCATCACCCCTCCAGTTCCTGGATTTGAACCAGCGGCCTGCCATGTTGCCCGCTGATCTTGGGACTGTTGCCTTTGCAGCCTGTGAGGCAGCAATTGGCCGTTTCACCTGCCGATCTTGAGTTCGTCAGTCCCTGCAGCTGCGTGAGTCAGGAGACGCCTCCAGCTTGCTCCAGGGTCCTGGATGGGAGAGCTGGAGCCCAAGGCTGACGGGCCTCCACCCAGAACCCAGAACAGCATTATGAACTTGGCCTTGTAGCCTCCTCAGCTGTGAAAGAATACATTTCTGCTTGTTGAGCCATCCACCTGTGGTGTATGTCAGCAGCAGTGGAGACTAAGGGTCCTATGGGGTCCCTATGAGTCAAAATCAACCAGACAGCAGTGGGTTTTAGAGGTTCTCAGGCCCACGGGTCACACTCTGAATGGTGACAAGCTGTTTCAGTTCTCCTGGCACCCAGGTTCCTGGCTTTCATGGGAGTTGGGGTGACTACATAGGCCATTGCCCTTAGGTATCTGTGGTGGTTATGTTTGTGTGTCAACTTGGCTGGGCCTGGCTGAGTGCCTGGGCAGCTGGTGGGAGTTATTCCCCATGATGAGACCGGCAATCAGCTCCATAGTGGGATCTACCACAAGCAGCTGAGTAGCTGCCTTAGGGATGTGGTCTGCTTCCTGTATATGAGGAGAAGCCTTGGGAATGGTCTCTAGCCTATGGCACGCTTGGACCCTGCATGTAGCCGTGTCGTTGTTCAGCAGCCTGCCATGCTCTGCCGACCTTGGGACTTACAATGGACTTAAGTTAATGGCCTGCCGTGTGGTTTGGTAACATCGGGACTGTGCCTTTTTCCTTGTCAACCTTGGGGCTTGTCAGCCTCAGCAGCCAGCAGCTGTCTGAGTGAAGAAACGCCTCTAGCTCCAGTGGGCCGGGAGCAGGGGGCAGAGCTGGACCCCAAGGTTGAGGGGCTTTCCCCAGCCCCTAGAGCCTGGCACTTTGACTTGGACTTAATGCCTCCAAAGTGTAAGAATAAACTCCCGTTTGTTAAGGCCATCCCATCTGCGGTATGTTCCTGTCAGAGCGGCACCAGGGAACCAGAACAGTATCCTTTTGAACTTTGAGCCTTGAAAACACTGGTTCCTAAAGGCCACCTCTGTTCAAACAGTGGTCCACATAAACCGTGAAGACTGTACTGCGTTGAGGGTCCTCCTCTTCTGAAGAATTCAGTCTGTTTTGGGAACTCACACTGTGGTCTTTCTGGCATGGATAACCCCACTCTGTTTCAGGAAACAGGCTCCAAAGTTCAGACCGGGAGCTAAATTACTACTTAATTTTTCTTTAAGACAGTGCTGCGTGAAAATCCTCCCTGACCAGAAATTTGTTCATCAGTTCTGTTCTGACTCTTTGTTCTACAGCAATGCCAATGAGATTTGGGACAAGGTTCTGTCGTCTTCAAAACATTTTTGACATTCAACTCAAATGCTCCTTGGAAGCAAGAACGGCCAGACTTGGTCTCACCTACTTTGGTCATGTTGTCAGAAGGGACCATTCCCTGGAGAAGGATGTCATGCTTGGTAATGTGGAGGGTCAATGAAACAGGGAAAGACCCTCAACGAGATGGACTGACGGTGCCTTCAACAGTGGGCTTAGGTATAGCAAGGATCGTGAGGCTGGTGTAGGACCGGGCAGTGTTTTGTTCTGTTGTCCGTCAGATCACTATGAGTTCGAATCAACTTGACCACACCTAACAACAACAACAGTTGAAATGTTGCCCCAGTTTGCAAGTCATGGATTCAGCCAACATCACGCTATTCTTTCCTGTTCCTGGCTTCCTATGATGTTTGTTTCAACTGTAACAAGGTTTTCAGGCAGCAGTGCCTTAGAGGGCCTGGACGCTGACTTCAAGCTGGACAACCGTTTGTGATTTGAGCTCAATTCAGCAACTGCTTTGAGCACGAACCACATGCAGGGGCCTGCGCCAGCCAATGGAGCCGAGCAGAGATGGGTCAAGAAGCCACAGCCCCGCTCAGGCGAGATGAGGTCTGTGCAAACCCCCAGTTCCTCTCGTTTTCCGGGAAGAGCCAGTTTTATTCCACCGCAGGTTGAAAGGGGGAGGTGTGCCCATTTGTCATGCAGGGCTGCTGGCAGACCGCTTTCTTCATCATCATTTAAGGAACACTAGATTAGTTTTTCAGAAGAGTGGGTGGGAGGCAGCCAAGAGCTACGTCTTGGTGTGAACGGCCTTGGTCATTGTAAATGAGGTTCTCTGTCATTTCCCTGCCCTGGGATCGGGCCCCCTTCCTGGGTGGCAGCAATGTCCTCCCGCCCCAGGCAGCACCCGCCCACGGCCATGTGTGCTCCACTCCAGCGGTCAGAGCCAAGTACACCTCCCACGTTCTAACACATGGCGGTCGCAGCCGAAGCAATTCAGGCTCTTTTATCAGCAGTGGCAAGAACGGTTTCTGGTGTTCACAGAAAAACAACCTATTCTTTACCAAGCTGCAGGGGAGCAATTTGTGATGGAAATGAGGTGCCAAGGGAGAGTGAGGAGCAAAACACTGGGATTTGGGTTGTTATTAATTAACCTATAAATAGATGAGGAGCTCTGGTAGCATAGTGCCTAAGGAATTTGACTGATAACCAGAAGGCTGGCGGTTCAAACCCATCAGCCACTCCTGGAAGGAAGGTTGGGCGATCTACTTCCAAAGTGTTACCTCCTCGGAAACCCAAGGAGGGGTCGCTATGAGTCAAGTCAAGTCAATGGCAGTAACTTTGGTTTGGGCTTTGCTCCCATAAAGACTGACAGCCTTGGAGACCCTGTGGTGCAGTTCCACTCTGTCCTCTAGGGGCGCTGTGGGTCAGAATGGACTCCA
>NW_006922145.1:114785-121722 GCF_000298275.1 Orycteropus afer afer | reverse complement strand
CAGGTCCACTCTGTCCTCTAGGGGCGCTGTGGGTCAGAATCCCCTCCAGGCACTGGGTGTGGTTTGGGCTTTGCTTCTGTGAAGGTAGGAGCTCTGGTGGTGCAGTGCCTAAGGCACTTGACTGCTAACCAGAAGGCTGGCGGTTCAAACCCACCAGCCACTCCTCGGAAGGCAGGTTGGGCAATCTACTTCCAAAGTGATACCACCTCGGAAACCCAAGGAGGGGTTGCTGTGAGTCGGGTCCAACTTGACGGCAATGAGTTTGGCTTTGGTTTTAGTGTACCAGTTAAGGAGCTCTGGTGGCCCAATGCCTAAGTCATCCGACTGCTAATCAGAAGGTTGGTGGCTCAAACCCACCAGCCGCTGCTTGGAGGGAAGACTGGGCAATCTACTGCCACAGAGATAATGTCTCAGAAACCCAAGGAGGGGTTACTATCAGTCAGAACAGACTCAATGGCAGTGAGTGAGGTGGCCCAGTGCCTCAAGCATTTGACTGCTAACCAGACGGTTGGTGGTTCAAACCCACCAGCTTCTCCACAGAAGGAAGATGGGACAATCTACTTCTGTAAAGATTTACCACCTCGGGAACCCAATGGGGATTGCTATGAGTTGGAATCAACCCCTTGGCAGGGGGTTTGGTTTTTTGGTTTGAGTGCACCAACTGCCCTGAAGTCAACTGTGAGCCACATCTGGGTGGACTTGAACTTCCAACCTTTGTTATACATTCACCATTCGCGTTACCCAGGGAGGCCCCTCCAGTGGCGGTGTGATCGGTCAGTGCTGCGTTGGCTTTGATGCAGAGCAACCTTGTGTACAACAGAAACAGCACGTTGCCCGTCCTGTCATCTTCATGACCGTTGGAATGTTTGCACCCATTGTGGTGACTGTCAAGTCAGTCCATCACGTTGAGAGTTTTGCTGACCATCTGCTGAGCCAAACATGATGTCCGTTGGTGGCGACCGATCTCTCCTGATGATGTGTCCAAAGCCAGAACGGTGAAGTTCCTCCCTCTTTGCTTCTAAGGAGCGTCCCAGTTTCATTTTATTTCCTCCAAGACTGCTTTGTTTGTTCTTCTAGCATTGTTGTTGTTGTTGTTATGTGCCATCAAGTCGGCCCCGACTCATAGCAACCCCTCCTTGGGTTTCCGAGGCGGTATCACTACAGAAGTAGATTGCCCAACCTTCCTTCCATAAGTGGCTGCTGAGTTTGAACTGCCAGCCTTCTGGTTAGCAGTCAGGTGCCTTAGGCACTATGCTACCAGCAGGCCATGGTGTATTCAATATGTGATAGTTGGAGCTGTGTGTCAGCTTGCCTGGACCACAATTCTGAGGGGTTTAAGCAGTTCTGATGTGGGTTATTCCCATGATGAGATCGAATATGTATGTTTTGAGCAGCCAATCTACACCTAGGGGTATGGCCTGCTTCCAATATATTTATGGACATCCTGGGAAAAGACACTCCTCTGTGGATCAGAATTCTCTTGTGCTGTCTACATCTGTCCATGAGTGAACAATCCACCATTCACCTTGGAGATCTTGGATTCGTCATTCGTTGCAGTCAACAGTCGGTACGCTGCCTGCCAACCTTGAGCTCCTCAGCCCCTGAAGCTGCGTGAGTCGGGAAAAGCCTCCATCTTGGCATGTGATCCAAGAACTTGGGACTTGCCAGCTTCTGTAAGTGTGGGAGCCATTTTCCTAAAACAAATTTCTCTTTCTCTCTCTCTATAAAAGCTTTACTGGTTTGGCTTCTCTAGAGAAGTCAGCCTAACACAATATTCTTCACAAACACCACAAGTCAAATGCATCATTCCTTTTCTGTCTTCTTCTTCTTTTTTTTAGATTGTCACGTGCATATGCAGTGATTGAAAAGACCATGACTTGGGTCAGGAGCACCAAGTCATCAAAGTGACATCTTTGCTTTAAAACTTTAAAGAGGCCTTTTGTAGCAGATATGCCCAACACAATAGAGAGACCCCCCCAAATAAAATGAAATAAACCAAACCCACTGCCTTTGAGTCAGTTCTGAGTCACGGCACCCCTAGAGGACAGAGTGGAACTGCCCCACAGGGTCTCCTAGGCTGTCAATCTTCACAGAAGCAAAGCCCAAACCACACTCACTGCCGTGGAGTCCATTCTGACTCACAGCGCCCTTAGAGGACAGAGTGGAACTGCCCCACAGGGTCTCCAAGGCTGTCAGTCTTCACAGAAGCAAAGCCCGAACCACACCCACTGCCGTGGAGTCCATTCTGACCCACAGCGCCCCTAGAGGACAGAGTGGAACTGCACCACAGGGTCTCCAAGGCTGTCAATCTTCACAGAAGCAAAGCCCAAAC
This sequence comes from Orycteropus afer afer, assembly GCF_000298275.1. Taxonomy (NCBI): domain Eukaryota; kingdom Metazoa; phylum Chordata; class Mammalia; order Tubulidentata; family Orycteropodidae; genus Orycteropus; species Orycteropus afer. The sequence continues at coordinate 119,390 of NW_006922145.1, read as the reverse complement.
CACACGCACTGCCATGGAGTCCATTCTGACCCACAGCACCCCTAGAGAACAGGGTGGAACTGCCCACAGTGTCTCCAAGGCTGTCAATCTTTATAGAAGCAAAGGCCAAACCACATTCACTGCATGGAGTTGATTCTGACTCACAACGCCCCTAGAGGACAGAGTGGAACTGCACCACAGGGTTTCCAAGTTTGTAATCTTTATGGAAGCAGACTGCCTTATCTTTGTCCTGCAGAGCAGCTGGTGGGTTCGAACCACGAGCCTTTTGTTTAGTAGCCCAGTGTCTTAACCACTGCACCCCCTGAGCTCCTTGCCATACAGAGCAGTGAGGACTAAATGAAACAGATTATGTACGGGGTGTGCAGGGAGTAGTTTTCTTCTTAGTTTCTGCAACTATAAAGTCATGGGCATGGGTGCGACTGTTTAGGTTAGTCCCCTCTCCATGCTCGACTTCAACAACACAGCCAAAGATGGCTCAAAGAAAATAATCGTTTGAAGTTAAAACTTTTTAGAAAACTGGAATTATAATGAGGTACCTCACTACCCAATAACTACAGCCGAGTACTAAAGTTGAATAAGTATCCTATGTGTAATTAAGGAGCTCTGGTGGTCCAGTGCCTAAAGCATTTGACTGCCAACCAGAAGGTTGGTGGTTCAAACCCACCGGCCGCTCCACAGAACAAAGATGGGACAATCTATTTCCGTAGAGATTTACCACCTTGGACACCCAACTGGGGTCACTATGACTTGGAATTGACTTGATGGCAGTGGGTAAGTGGGTTTTGTGTACAAGTATGTATTATTATTTGTTTAGGTTCTTGTCACCTTCATTAGTTCATTCATCCATTTATTCGATGTGGAAATCCTATCGTTTATCAGGCCCATGGTGGATGGGAGAAGTTCAGAGATGGACTTGACACAGTGTCTCATCTCAGAAAGTTCATGGTCTCTGGGAGAGGGTAGCATCAGGGATGAAGAGAAGCAGAGAAAGGAACGCTGACCATGTGGGAAGGAGAGACCCAGAAGCGGCCTGCCGGAGAAGACAGGACAGGAGTGGCGCTCAGTGGCCTCTAAGTCTCCTCTCCCCAACCTTGCCTGTTTCATGAGGGCTTGGAAACCCGAGCTATCGTTGCGTTCTGACCACTGTGACTCACCCTCGACCCAAACCTTCCCCACCCTGAGAATTTATAGCATGGAAAAAACACTAACCCAGTGTGTTTTGCAGCACTGCTTATACTGATTAAGAAAAAAACACAACCTGGAGAATAAGTCAGAGAATTACTCAATAACTAATTAATTCACACCCATCTCAGGTGATATTTTGCAGCTACATAAAAAGAAAAAAAATGAGAAAAAAAAAATGGAAAAAGTTCTACAAGACAACTGGGTGGATCTGTGCACAAGCTATTGCTGAATGAGGGAAAATGAGGAAACGTGTGTACAATGCTGCTGTTTGTAAAACCATGCAAAAACCTCACGCACAATGCATACGTTAGGTCAGGTGGCGTCCAGTCAGCTCCAACTCCTAGCTACGCCAAGTACAACAGAACAAAGCACTGCCCAGTCCTAGGATGTATATGATGACCTGGAGACCGAGAGAATTCCAAAGGAGCCCTGGTGATGCGGTCGTTAAAGCACTCGGTTGCTAACTGTAAAGTTGGAGGTTTGAACCCAGCAGTCACTCTGCAGAAGAAAGAAGGAGCAGCCTGTTTCCATAAAGATGACAGCCTTGGAAATCCTAAGGGGCAGTTGTACTCTATCGCATAGGGTTCCTATAATTCAGAACCAACTTGACAGCAATGGGTTTGGGTGAGAGAATTGCATGTTTGCAAAGCAATTTGTGGAAGACTGCACCCTCGGTGGTTGTGCAAGTTACTTTCTGTTTGATTTTCAAATCCTATCATTGCCCGTCCCCACTCAGCTCTGTGCCCGAGAGGCTGACCGTTAAGCTATCAGTCCAGTCTGATACACGGTCAGCGAGGACTTCCTGAGTCTATAGTCCTGCACAGCTCTTGGCTTTGGGTTGGTTAATGTGGGACATCAGTGGGAGGATTTACGAGTAATTAAAAAGAGCCAGATTCTAGTGCTGTTCTCAACGATGACTATCAGTATCACTGGGGACAGTTTCTGGTCCCTCAGATCAGCAGGCTTGTCCCACCGCGGGGCCAGCTGTTGGCAGGAGGCAGGAAGTACAGGCAAATTGATGTTTGATAGGGACACGGTCAACAGGGCATGAATTTCCAGCCTTCACTCCCAGTAGGGACGGACTCTTTAGAAAAATAAATTATTTTCTTAAATTGCGATTTGGGTGGAAGTTTACAGAGTGAGTTGGTTTCCATCCAACAGTTCGCACACATTCTGTCTGGTGACACTGATCACAACTCCATAATGGAACAGCCGATTGTTATTGTTCACTTGATCATCCTTGTCTATTGTTTGGCTAAAAGCTGAGCCGTGGGGCTGAGTTCAGTTCCAAGCCTAAAGGGTGTGTACGGATCACAATCTCAGAGGTTCCACCAGGCTCTGTCAGACCAGTGCGTCTGGTCTTTTTTTTTAGGATTTTGAGTTTTGTACCCCATTATTCTCCCACTGTCTCTAGGACCTCCTACTATGATCCCTCTCAGAATGGTCAGGAGTGGCGGCCGGGCACCATCTAGTTCCTCTGATCTCAGAGTTGTGGAGGCTGGAGTTCGCGTGGTCCATTCGTCCTTCAAACTCATTTCTTTGAGTCTTTGATTTTCTTCCCTCTTTTTGGCTCTGGATGGGGAGAGACCAATGGTTGCCCCCTGCATGGCTACTCTCAAGCATTTGAAACCCCAGTCACCAAAGTGGGATGTAGAACATTGTCTTGTGGACTACCTTGTGCCAAGTAACCTTAGTGTCCCCTGAGACCATAGACCTGAGCATTCAGGCCCAGCAACTCACTCCCTCAAGGTTTTTGGTTTTGGCTCAGAAGTTTGCATGACTTCGTCCCCTGCATGGTCTCCTACCTTCATGGACATGTTTGCAGCACATATAAGTATAGAGACAGAGATTTCCTCTGCGGAACCTAGACACATGTATCTGCATGGTGTGGTCCCATTCAGCGCCCACCCCGTCAGCTCAAGCGTCTGTGTCCACTCGGAGATTGTTGTCATCACTGTCACTGAAGGATCGGGTGTGTGACAGGAGTCCCCTTTGTTGTCTCTCTCTTGTGCCCTTCTCTGTCCTGATCATGCTGTGTCCTGATCGACTTCCTCTTATTGGATCTTGTAGATCTGACCCGCCAGAGGTTTGAGGGGAAGGCAAGGTGTTCTAGTTCCCCAATGCTGCTCTGACAGGAATATGCCACCAATGGAATGGCCTTAACAGACAGGAGTTTATTCTTACAATTTGGAGGCGTTAAGTCTGAGTTCAAAGTGCCAGGCTCTAGGGGCGGGTGAAAGCCCCTCAACCTTGGGGTCCAGCTCTGCCCCCTGCTCCCGGCCCACTGGAGCTAGAGGCGTTTCTTCACTCAGACAGCTGCTGGCTGCTGAGGCTGAGAAGCCCAAGGTTGACAAGTCAAAAGGCACAGTCCTGATGTTACCAAACCACACGGCAGGCCATTAACTTAAGTCCATTGTAAGTCCCAAGGTCGGCAGAGCATGGCAGGCTGCTGAACAACGACACGGCTCCATGCAGGGTCCAAGCGTGCCATAGGCTAGAGACCATTCCCCAAGGGTTCTGCTTAAACACAGGAAGCAGGCCACATCCCAAAGGCAGCTACCCAGCTGCTCCCAGTAGATTCCACCATGGAGCTGATTGCCAGTCTCATCATGGGGAATAACTACCACCAGCTGCCCAACCACTCCACCAGGCCCAGCCAAGTTGATGCACAAACATAACCACCACCCAAGGTGACCCACCAACTAACTTGCAAAGCACAGAATGCATTCATTTTCAATGTGCGTTTTCAAGCCGTGGCTGACCCCTTTGCCCGTCCAGACTCAGCCAATGGAAGGGAGTCTGGGAGGGCCGACTCACCCCACTGCAACCCCCTTGGCTGCCCCGCCTACTCACTCATCACGTGGCACAGACGGTCCTGGGTGCACCAACATTCCGAGTTATTAGAGGGATGAGCTGGCAGCTTGGGAAGCATTCACGGCCGGTGGAGGTGGTGGGGTGGAGCCAGGCCCTCACGGCTCGGAGAGGTGGGAAAGCCTAGACCTCCCGGGTTCCCCAAGTCTCCCCAAGGTGACAGAGCTGTAAAGGAATCCTATGGTGAATCACAGTGGCCTTGTCCACTATCGCCAACTTTTATGGCCCATGAGTTCATGCAATTGTTCTGTTTCTTGTGTTTTTACGCCTGCCTCTAAAAATCAACACTTTCATTTTTGGCAGCCTAGTGGTCATTGGGGAGCTCTGGTAGCATAGTGCCTAAGGCACTTGACTGCTAACCAGAAGGCTGGAGGTTCAAACCCACCAGCCACTCCTCAGAAGGAAGATCGGGCAATCCACTTCCGTAGTGATACCATCTCGGAAACCCAAGGAGGGGTCGCTATGAGTCAATTCAAGTCAATGGCAGTGACTTTGGTTTGGGCTTTGCTTCCAGTGGGTGTGGTTTGGGCTTTGCTTCTGTGAAGATTG
>NW_006922145.1:107306-114685 GCF_000298275.1 Orycteropus afer afer | reverse complement strand
AGTTCCACTGTGTCCTCTAGGGGCGCTGTGGGTCAGAATGGACTCCACGGCAGTGGGTGTGGTTTGGGCTTTGCTTCTGTGAAGATTGACAGCCTGGGAAACCCTGTGGGGCAGTTCCACTCTGTCCTCTAGGGGCGCTGTGGGTCAGAATGGACTCCCCGGAAGAGGATTTGGTTTCCTTGTGTCACCTAAGTGTTGTGCCTGGTTTATTTTCCCTACCAGACTGTGACCTTCTGGTGTATGGTGAGTATCTGGCCACCCCCACTCTGCTGTGGAGACAGGAGGTACTCTACACAGATAATTCACATGAGTAATTATGGGGCTGGCCTCTGGAGGAAGGCGTTGACCAGTTTCCTTTGATCTGATGTGTAGGGAGAGCAGACACGCTCGTTAGAATTCAATGTCGAGGGAGATGAGACGTGTCTGGCAGTTAAGTGGACAAGTCGCAGTGCCTGGAGTCTGTGGAAACGTCACTCTGGCATTTTTCCCGTTGCTATAATTGCCAGATGAGCGCCGTCTGGGTACCAGCTGTTAATGTTTAATTAAATGTTTGCTGTACATCAGAGAATATTCTCCGGGCTCTACATGCATTTAGAGGCAGGGAGGGCGGGAGTTCAGTGGTAGAATTCTCGCCTTCCAGGCAAGGGACCGGGTTTCGATTCCCAGCCAGGGCGTCTCATCCACAGCTACCAGCCGTCTGTCAGCGTGTTCCTACGACGTTGAGAGATGTCGGTGGAGCTTTGAGAGGAAGGCATACTAGGGAGAAAGACCTGACGTGGCAATCGCCTTGTGAAAACGAGCCCCGTGGATGACAACGGTCCCTGCACCCGTCACAGGATGGCGCGGGAGCGGGTGGCGTTCTCTTCCACTTTGTGTGGCGTCACCGCGAGTTGGGGGCCGACTGGGCAGCAGTGAACAGCAACAACGTATGCATGGTCTCCTCTCATCCTGACAGTCACGGTGGGCGGTGAGCTCTCCTTACTCCCGTTTGACCGATGAGAAAACTGAGGCACATTAAGTACTGCGTTCCAGGATCACACAGCTCACAAATTAATGGAGTCAGCATTCAAAGTCAGCATGCCGGCTCCAGTCTGATCTTGACCACTGTTAGTGCCTCTCAAAGTTTTTGAACACACCAGTACACCCACACACCCACCCAGCAGCCATAAAAAAATTCTTATTGTTGTTGTTATGTGCCCTCGAGTCAGACCTGACTCGTAGAGACCCCTCCTTGGGTTTCTGAGGTGGTATCACTATGGAAGTAGATTGCCCAACCTTCCTTCCAAGATAAAAAATTTAGGTCTCCTTATTGGGCATTCCTACTTCCATAGTGATACTGTCTCGGAAACCCAAGGAGGGGTCGCTATGAGTTGGGGCCGACTCGATGGCAAATAACAACAACATATATAACGAAAGCATAGTGCCTAAGGCACTTGACTGCTAACCAGAAGATTGGTGGTTCAAACCCACCAGCCACTCCTTGGAAGAAGTTTGGACAATCAACATTATCTGGTCATCAACATTATCTGTTGTCATTGAGTCAATACTGACTCATGTTGTTGTTGTTGTTATTGCTGTCAAGTCAGCCCCCACTCATAGTGACCCCTCCTTGGTTTTCAGAGGCAGTATCACTAGGGAAGTAGATTGCCCAACCTTCCTTCTGAGGAGTGGCTGGGGGGTTTGAACCACCAGCCTTCTGGTTAGCAGTCAAGTGCCTTAGGCACTATGCCACCAGAGCTCCTATTCCAACTCTTAGCAAACCTATAAGACAGAGTAGAACTGTCCCAGAGGGTTTCCAGGGCTGTAATCTTTAGGGAAGCAGACTGTCCCATCTGTCTCCAGCAGAGGGGCTGTTGTTGTTATTTTTATAATGTGCTGTCGAGTTGGCCCCAACTCATAGAGACCCCTCCTTAGGTTTCCGAGGTGGTATCTCTATGGAAATAGATTCACCCAACCTTCCTTGCGAGGAGTGGCTGTTGGGTTTGAACCGCCAGCCTTCTGGTTAGCAGTCAAGTGCCTTAGGCACTACGCCACCAGAGCTCCTTAGCTGGTGGGTTCGAACTGCTGACCTTTTGGTTAGCAGTCAAGCACTTAGCCACTGTGCCACCAGGGCTCTTGTTATCTTGTCATGACCAGAGCTCCTATGCATGGTCACAGTTGTCATAGTTCAACTCCAGGAGTCTTGTGATGCTGTTGAATCCTTCTCAGGACAGACCATGCTTTCTGGGTTTTCTGGGAACCCTCAGCCAGAGTTAGACGTGCTTGTGCTTTGGAAGAACAGCTGTGACTCAACCTATGTGCTGTCCAATGACATGAACGTTCTACCAACGCTTTGGATACATTTTGGTTTTAGTTTCTTCAAAATTGCTTGGAAAACTTTTACTGGCATATTCAAAGAAGGAAAGAGCAAACACTTCATCTTTTGAAGCTTTTTATGAACTGTAATTACTGAGAAAAAAAAGCTTGCCTCCAAAACATCTCGACAAAAGCAAGGGAAAAACAGAACAAGTTAAACAATGGCACTCAAACGTGGGAACGATTTCATTTTCATGGCTGTGTGTGCACTTTGGGGACTATTGAATTGGAGGAGGAATTTTTTGATGGAGCTCGCACTTCAATTAAAAAGTTATCTTCTGTACTGGAATAGAACAGAATGACTTGAGAAGGTCTGTGATTTTCCAGCATCTAAGTTTGGCGCAACCTTGACAAGAATCTTAGTCGAGACAGTGCAGTGGAGGCGTTTGGTCTTTTTGAGATACGTTTGCTAAACACAGAGGCAAAAGACGATTCTTTTTAAAAATCTTTTTAAAAATATGGGCCTGCTTTATTTATGCATTTCAAGGTAAAGAATATTAAAGGACGGACAAAGGATTCCTTGCATCTCCCGCATTGCTCAGTGGTTAAGAGCCAGCTGTTCCATGGGAGAAACATGTGGCAATCAGCCCCCTTCAGATTATCATACAGCCTTGGAAACCCTTAGAAGTTCTACTCTTGTCATAAAGAGTCACTCTGAGTTGGAATTGACTCAACAGCAATGGGTTTAAGCGTGGGGTGCTAGCAGAACTGCTGAAAGAAGGGAGTCAAATTCATGTCCATGATGTGTGTCTGTGTGTGTGAAGACAAGTTACTCCCCTGTGGTGCTAACTGGTTACCCAAGGGGACGGTACCATATTGGGGGCCCAGCATTGGCCTCCGTTTGTGGCAGACTGGCCCTAAGACATGGTGGTAGAAACTTTCTGGGGCCATTGAGGCTGGATAAACCCCCAAAAGTATTGCCTTGAGATAATCTTTAAATCTTGAACCCAAACTATCCCCTGAACTCTTCTTTAAAGCAAACAATTATTTAGCTCAATTAGTAAAGAAAGCCTACCATGACCACTGTGCCCTTTATTGGTTTATATTGTGATTTGGGTGACAGTTTACAGAGCAAATTGATTTTCCACAGGGCAGTTCATGCACATTTCATTCATGACACTGACTACAGTCAGTCCCCCCAATGGAACAGTTCTCTTCCCACTTCCTCCCTGTGGTTACCTCTTCCCTGTGTCCTTCTTTCCTATGCAGGCCTGCCCCCTGAGCTAAGAGTCTTCCTGTGCAAATACTCCCTGTGTCATATACTGAGCCCTGCTCATCTCCCGTGGTTGAGTGTTCTAAGGAGTGCTCCTACCTGGTCAGTGTTCACCTTGTAGACCTGTCTACAGTCTGGTTAGAAGTCACAGGAATGAGTTCAATTCCAGGCTTGAAGGGTGACCAGAGGCCATAGTCTTGGAGGTTTCACCAGTCTCTGTCAGAACATGGTGCTCTTTTAAGAACTATGCATATGCGATCAGACCACCAACGGCAACTCCAAAGGTTCTTTAGGAAGCTTAGGGGACACGGAGTGTTTGTTCCTGGGGAGAAACGACTCAAGAAAGGGTGCTGAGTGGGGCTGTCCAACTCAAGGAATGTCATCAGTTCACTGAACTAATTGTACATGTAGACACTGTAAGTTCTATTGTGGACATTTCCAACACCAATAAATTATAATAAATTATTTTTGAAAAATGCCATCATCTTAGAAATAATGCTTGAAGTTTTTGGAAATGTTGTTGTTGTTGTTATGTGCCATTGAGTCGGCCCTGACCCATAGCGACCACTCCTTGGGTTTCTGAGGCAGTATCACTATGGAAGTAGATTGCCCCATCTGTCTTCCGAGGAGTGGCTGGTGGGTTTGAACCGCCAGCCATCTGGTTAGCAGTCAAGTGCCTTAGGTACTACGCTACCAGAGCTCCTACCTTCACAGAAGCAAAGCCCAAACCTGACCCACAGAGCCCCTAGAGGATAGAGTGGAACTGCACCACAGGGTCTCCAAGGCTGTCAATCTTTATGGGAGCAAAGCCCAAACCACACTCACTGGAAGCAAAGCCCAAACCAAAGTCACTGCCACTGACTTGACCTGACTCATAGCGACCCCTCCTTGGGTTTCCAAGGCAGTATCATTGCGGAAGTAGATTGCCCAACCTTCCTTCCGAGGAGTGGCTGGTGGGTTTGAACCACCAGCCTTCTGGTGTAGCAGTCAAGTGCCTATGCTAGCAGAGCTCCCATTTTGGAAATAGGTGCTTTTTATCAAAGCACATATAATGACCCTATTAACAATCTTGTGAGGCTGCCAACAGGACCGGGATGTGTTTCATTCTGTTGTACATAGAGTTGCTATGAGTTGGAGCTGACTTGGCGGCCCCTGACAACAACATTAACAGTTTTGATTTGTTATCAATAAAATATAATAACAAAAACAGCAGAAAAAGTGGTGGTAGCCAGATTAGATTTCCTGAAGGGACGGCCATTCTGTTAACACACACAGTTTCCATTGAAAAAGTACCAGGGTGCAGGAGGGGCTGTCTTCCCACCTGATTAACCTCCTCCACGGTGAACGTCTCTCGCAGTCATATACTTGAGCCTTAAACATTTTCACACTCTGCTTGTTCTGAAGGTTCCACCCACATCCCTCTCCCCAGACTTCCTCGTCAGTCATTTTTCTATTCTTTCAAAGTCTCTGAGCCAGCAGTCAAACCAAGGGCCATTGTGTATGAGACCTTGTAAACTTGTGTCTCAGGCCACACTCCTACCGTGTGGAGCGGGGGACGCGATGTACCTCTCCGAGTGCTGCCCACCAGGATGATTTTGCTCCGTTACTGCCTTTGGTTGTGGTGCTGGAGCACGTGAAACAATTTTAACCCACCAGCCATTCTGCAGGAGAAAGATGTGGCCGTCTGCTTTGGTAAAGATGACAGCCTTGGAGACCCTGTGGGGCAGTTCCACTCTGTCCTCTAGGGGCGCTGTGGGTCAGAATGGACTCCACGGCAGTGGGTGTGGTTTGGGCTTTGCTTCTGTGAAGATTGACAGTCTGGGAGACCCTGTGTCACGACGAGTTGGAACCGAGTCAATGACACCTAACAACAACAGCGACAACAAATTAATGAAAAAGGAAGACAGAAGCAGCGTGAGTGGTCTGCTTTGGGAAACAAAGCTTCGACTTGGGGGCAAAGACTCTCTGTCAGTTACTAGCTGCATAAAAAAACAAAAAGCAAACCCACCATCATTGGGTCAATTCCGACTCATAGAGACCCTCACTGGGTTTCTGAGGTGGTAAATCTTTATGGAAGTAGATTGATTGCCCCATCTTCTTTCCATGGAGTGGCTGGTGGGTTTGAAGAACTAACCTTCTGGTTAGCAGTCACCAGAGCTCCTTACTAGCTGCATAGTTTCTGGCAAATTACTAAACCTTTCTGAATCTCAGATTCCTTATTTAAAACATATTTTATTAGCAGAAAAAGCATTCTACAAGATTGAACAAAGATTCATGATTAAAACACCAAACCTTTCAGTACACTAGGATTGTTGTTGTTGTCATGTGCCGTTGAGTCGGACCTGACTCATAGCAACCCCTCCTTGGGTTTCCGAGGTGGTATCACTACAGAAGTAGATTGTCCCATTTTCCTTCCGAGGAGTGGCTGATGGGTTTGAACTGCCAGCCTTCTGGTTAGCAGTCAAGTGCCTTAGGCACTACACTACCAGAGAAGAAAATCCTCAGTGTCATCAAGAACACCTACAAGAACCCACAACACACATCACGCTTCCTAGTGGAAGACTCAATGCTCTCTCTTAAGGTCAGCGACAAGGCAGGGGATGTTCACTCTCCCCGCTTACTTCACATAGAACCGGAAGTTCTAGCTACTGCAATAAGACAAGAAAGAGAAATACAGACAGATTATAGAGTCCTTCATTACCCAGAGTGGCTGTAACACTTTACACTGCCATCAGCGAAGTATGAGAGACTCAGTGTCTTCACATCTTTGTCAGTGTTGGGGTCATCGTCACCCACTACTCATTGTGGTCATTCTGCTCTGTGCACGGTGACAGGTGTGGGTGTGACTTTAATTTGAATGTTCTGGTAGCTAACGCCATTGAACATCTTGTATTTGTTTTCTGTCTGCATGTTATTTTCGGTGAAAAGTCTGCATGTCTTTTGTCTGTTTTTAAAATGTGTCTCATTTGTGGTTATTGAGAACACACACAGCAGAATATACATGAATTCAACAGTTTTCACTCATACAACTCAGTGACATTCATGGCGTTCTTCAAGTTGTACGACCATTCTCACCCTCCTCTGTTAGCATCAAGTCAGGGCCCTGAAGTATCCTTTCTAATCTTCCTTGTACCTGTTGTCAATTTGATCTCATGTGAATAGATCTTAAAGGAGCCCAGTGCTTAAGGCAAGTATCCTTTACTGATTAAGCTAAACTGTGGCGTAGTGCCTAAGGCACTTGACCACTAACCAGAAGGCTGGCGGTTCAAACCCACCAGCCACTCCTCAGAAGGAAGGTTGGGCAATCTGCTTCTGTAGTGATAACCCTTCGGAAACCCAAGGAGGGGTCGCTATGAGTCGGGTCCGACTTGACAGCAGTGAGTTTGGTTTTTTGGTTTTGGGGTCTAAATTAATGGGGGTGAAACCACTGGAGCATAAATTACAGGATGCCAACACACTGAAGAATGTAACCAATGACACTGCACACATGTGTGAAAACCAAAACCAAATGCACTGCCATCAAGTTGGTTCTGACTCATAGCGACCCCTCCTTGGGTTTCCGAGGCGGTATCACTACGAAAGTAGATTGCCCAACCTTCCTTCCGCGGAGTGGCTGGTGGGTTTGAACCGCAAGCCTTCTGGTTAGCAGTCAAGTGCCTTAGGCACTATGCTACCAGAGCTCCTACCTTCACAGAAGCAAAGCCCAAACCAAACCCAGTGCCTGGAGGGGATTCTGACCCACAGCGCCCCTAGAGGACAGAGTGGAACTGCACCACAGGGTCTCCAAGGCTGTCAGTCTTCACAGAAGCAA
>NW_006922145.1:99241-106936 GCF_000298275.1 Orycteropus afer afer | reverse complement strand
TTGAACCGCCAGCCTTCTGGTTAGCGGTCAAATGCCTTAGGCACTACGCCACCAGAGCTCCCCCACACATGTATAGACCTGGTTAAACTGCAGCCTGCTTTGATGTGTATAGTTTTCACCCAAAATAAATTGAAACTAAATTTAAAAAAGAAAAAGCGTTGGCTGTAGCCCACCGCGTGAACCTGAAGGTGATGTTCAAATTTCTGCTAATGCCTATTTCAGAGCCTGGAAACCATGTCTGAGTCCGTAATTAAAGTCAATCTTGCTACCATTACCTGATTCATTATAGTGATTTTCGGATTGCTTTTACAGACCATTATAAAACTGGTTTTGAATGAACTACCTCTCCTCACCTTTTCCATCTTAATTTTTAAGAATGCCTCTATTCTTCCGTTGCTAAGTAACACGCCCATGCTGGGTTCTAGCTGAGTGATTTTCGTAAACACGGAGGAGGTTGCTTTAGTCGCGTATCACCTTAAATGGTACGAAATGAGAAATTCGAGGCTCCTTGGAGAAGAGGAAGTTAAGTATTTCCTCAGAGGCAGGAGGCTCGTCGGCCACGGTGCATGAAGACAGAGTCCCTGAACACACGCTAACTCTCCGTGTGGGCTCACCAAGCTTCAGTGTCTCCAGAACGCCCCGTCTGCTGGGATCTTTCCAGCGGGTCAAAAGGGGGGATTTTTTAAAAATGCGTGTTAGTTTCTTACTGCTGTTATAACAGAAATAACACAAGTAGGTAGTGAAGAGATCATTATTTTCTCACTGTTGTCATTGGGTGTCGCCCAGAGATGATTCCAACGCATAGCGCCCCACGTGGCTGAGTAGTTTTGTAACGTTTCCGGAAGCCAATTGCCAGATCCCCCTCCCCGAGCTGCTGGTGGGTTTGAACCTCCAACCGTTTGGTGAACAGCCAGTGTTTAAATACTGAGCAACCAGCGCTGCCCCCCCCCCATCTAGGGGTTAGAATTTACAATGCATTTATTTTGGGACATATTATATGTTCCTAAAGAGACCTCTGGTAGCGTAGTGCCTAAGGCACTTGCCTGCTAACCAGAAGGCTGGCGGTTCAAACCCAGCAGCCACTCCTCAGAAGGAAGGTTGGGCAATCTACTTCTGTAGTGATACCGCCTCGGAAACCCAAGGAGGGGTCGCTATGAGTCAGGTCCAACTCGACGGCACATAACAACAACAACAAAGGAATATATATTTTTTCCTAGTGGCTTACAAAATTGTACTTATGACCTTAAGGAAAGCCCTGGACAGAAGGAAGGTGGAGCTGCTGTGGTTAGGGTGGGAGAAATTGACAAGAGTTTAACGTGGACACAATATCCCTGTCCTGATTGGTGGGAAGGCCTGGATTGGAGACCAATCAGCTTGGCTGCCACTGAACCTCTCTATGCCTCAAAGCTCACCTTTCAAGAAGCCTTGGCCGACCTGGACAGGAGCTGGAAACTTGTGCCTCCATGCCAGGGACCAACCGGAAAATGCTGTCAATATGATCCTCAGACCACAGGCAAGATTTGGGCGGCTCTTAAGTCCAGACCCAGCCTTGACCCTGACCGTCTCATAGATACCTAAGGTCTGGGTTGGTGTGTCCAAATGGTATGACATTCTGAGCAAGCCACACCATAACCTTTCCTTCCCCTCTACTGCCTGACCAATATCCTTTCCTTTTTCTTTTTTTAAATAACCTATTTTTGTTGTTGTTGTTGAAAAGATATACATCGGAACACACACCAATCCAACAGTGTCTACTGTGTCACATCAGTGACAGCCTTCATGTGGTGCACCCATTCTCAGCCTCTCTTTCTGGACTGTGCCTCTGTCAGTAGCTTTAACTCACTGACCCTAATAAGCTTCCCATCTTTTGAAATGCTATGATCAACTTGACTCCATGCAACTAGTTCTTTAATGAGCGCAGTGAGAACCCCTGAGACTGTGGCCTTTAGACACCCTTCAGGCCTAGAACTGAATTCACCTCTGTGGCTTGACCTTCAGCCAAAAATTAGACAGGCTGAACAAAAACACCAGGGAGGTACCCACTCTCACAACAACCAACCCTATCAGATCAAAGCGTCGACAGTTACCCAGGCATAGAGCTCAGAAAGAAAGAAGGACAAACGGAAAGAGGAAACGGAGGAAGTGGGGAGAGAGCTGTTCTGTTGTGGGGATTGCAAAGAATGTCACAAAACAAAATGTGTCGGAACTGGTGAACGGGAAACCAAGTTGTTCTGCAAACTTTCACTCAAGTTCACAATTTGAAACAAAACAACCCCGTAACAAACAAAGAAAAAGAGCACAATGAATTCATAGCGTTGCTGGAGACTCGTAGCACGTCTATGGTCATTGCCTCTTCACAAACTTTGGCAATCGGCAAAACCACGCATGAGCGTGTCTCCATCCCTGTGGGCCAGGCTGCGGTGCAGACGGGTGATGCCTGGAACTCAGTGTCCAGCCCGATGCACCACGTCCAGCAATGAGACCTTGGAGAGCAGTGGTGACGCCTTCAACACCCCCAGTGAGACTGAGGTTGGCAAGCATGGGCCCCAGGCTCTCTGTGTACCTGGAGCCTTGGCACCTTCTGTCATAGATAGGCTAAGAGCTGTCACTTACAGACAGCTCTTTCACCCTGAGCAGGACTTGGCAAGGAAGATGCAGCCAACAAAGATGCCCGTGGCCATCACCTTCTGGGAAGGGGATCATTGGCCCGGCGCTGGAGTAGGTCCGAAAACTGAAAGACCGGAGTGCTGGTCTTCAGGGCTTCCTGATCTACCATAGCTTTAGAGGTGGGTCTGGCCCACGCTTCACCTCCCTGCTGATGGAGCAGACTGCTGTTGACTACGGCAAGAAGTCCAAGTTGGAGTTTGCCATCTTCTCAGCCCCTCAAATGTCCACAGCAGTTGTGGAACCCTTTCACACCATCTTGACCATCACACCACCCTGGAGCTCTTGGATGGTACCTTGTGGTAGGCAATGAGGCTGTCTATGATATCTGCTCTTGCAATTGGACATCGGGTAGCCTACGTGCACCAACCTCAACCAGCTCATCGGCCACACTGCGTCTGCCGTCACTGCCTCCTCATGCTTTGATGGTACCCTCACGTGGACCTCATGAAGTTCCAGACCAATCTGGTGCCTCATCCTTGCTTCACGTTCATGTGCGTGTGACCTACTCACCCATTGTCTCAGCTGAGAAGGCCTCCCGTGAGCAACCCTCCGGGGTGGAGTCTCCAATGCCTGCTCTGAACCCTCTGATCAGGTGGTCACATGTGACCCTCACCACGGCAAGTACACGGCCTGATGCTGGCTGTGCTCCGGAAAAGGGGTGTCCAAGGCCGTGAAAGCCACCACAGCCATTATCAAGACCAAGCACACCATCCAGTTGGTGGACTGGGACCCCACAGGTTTCACAGTTGGCTTCAACTACCAGGCACCCATGGTGGTGCCTGGGGGAGACCTGGCCAAGGGGCAGTGGGTGGTCTGCACACTAAGCAACAGCACAGCCTTCGTGGAGCCCTGGCTCCGCCTTGACCACAAGTTTGACCTGATGTACGCCAAGCAGGCATTGTTGTTGTTGCTATGTGCCATCAAGTCAGACCCGACTCATAGCGACCCCTCCTTGGGTTTCCGAGGCGGTATCACTAAGGAAGTAGATTGCCCAACCTTCCTTCCGAGGAGTGGCTGGTGGGTTTGAACCGCCAGCCTTCTGGTTAGCAGTCAGGTGCCTTAGGCACTACACCACCAGAGCTCCCAAGTAGGCATTAGTGCACTGGGGTGTGGGTGAGAGCATGAGGAAGGGGATTCTTGGAGGCCAAGAGGACCTACCCACCTGGAGAAGGGTCATGAGGAAGTGGCCCCAGAGTCTGTGGACAGTGAAGACGAGGGTGAGGAGTCCCACGGAGTCACGGCACCTGCAGCCCCCGGGTCCATCTCTCTCCAGTTCTGTGTCCGTCACTCCTCTGTTCTCCGAGACCATAATAAATAAGCAAGCACAGTGTTCAAGGTAGACATTCTTCTTTCTTTTTAAATTGTGATTTGGGTGAAGGTTTACAGAGCAAATTCAATTTCCACACAGCAGCTCACATACACTTTGTTCGTGACACTGACTGCCATTTCCCACAATGCAACAGCTCCCCTCCCAACTCCTCCCCATAGTCACCTCTTCTCTGGGTCCATCCCTCCATGCACTCCTGCCCCCTGAGCAGTCTCCCTGTGCATAAGCAGCCCTTCTTTCTCTCATGCTTGTTCTCTCCAAGGAGCGTATCTACTCGAGGTAAATGTTCACCCCATATGCCTGTCTTTTGTTTGGCTGGAGGCTGCAGGTGTGGGTTCAATTCCAGACCTGAAGGGCAGCTAGGGGCCATAGTCTCAGTGGTTCCACCAGGCTCTATCGGACCAGCAAACCTGGTCCCTTCCCCTTTTTTTTTCCCAAATGATTTTGAGTTTTGCTCCACATTGTTCTCCCTCTCTATCCAGGATCTCCTACATAGATCCCCTTCCAAGTGGATGACAGTGGTAGCCGGGCACCATCTAGTTCTTCTGGTCTCACAGTCGTATAGGCTGCAGATCGCATAGTGTACCCGTCGCTGGGACTGATTGTTTCCATTAATTTTGGTTTTCTTCTTTCCTCTTTGCTCCGGATGAGGAGAGACCCATCGTTGCATCTAGATGGCAGCTTGCTAGCTTTTAAGATCCCAGTCACTACTCACCAAAGTAGGAGGTGGAACAGTGTTTTGTATAGTATGTTATGCCAGTTGAGCTTGATGTCCCCTGTGACTATGCTCTCAAGCCCACATGTTCAACTGCTTGGTCCCTCTGGGTAGCTGGCTGTGACCAAGCCGTGACCACAACCTTGCCCCTTGTCAGCTCTATTATACGCCTGGGAATTCTGATCCTTCACATCAACTTAGAGGACCATTGTCTGCCAAGGCAGACATTCTTTCTTTCTTTCTTTAAATTAACTTTTTATTCTGATTTTGGTGGCAGTCTACAGAGCAAATTGATTTTTCCATTCGACAATTCACACACGTTTTGTTTCGTGACATTGACTGCAATCCCCACCATGTAGCAGCGCTCTGCCTGCTTCTTCCCTGGGGTGCCCACTTCCTTGTATCCTTCTTTCCAATCCCTTCCTGCCCTCTGAGCTTTATCCCTGTGCGAACGCTGCCCTTCTGATCCATAGTGTTGACTGTTCTAAGGAGTGCTACCCCCTCCCTGGTTTTGCTGTTCACCATCCAGGCCTGGCTCTCGGGCTGAAAGTTGAGCGGCAGGGAGAAGTGCAATTCCAGGCTTGACGGGACTCTAAGGGCCATAGTCTCAGGGGTTCCACCAGCCTCTATCAGAAGAGTAACCAAGCCAGACATTGCTTTCTGGTTAAGCTGCACTATCCTTTGGTTTAAGGAGTCCTGCTGGCACATTAGCTCAGCTGCTAATCCAAAGTTTGGTGCTTTGAACACACCAGTAGCTTCCAGACCTGGTGACCTTCTTCCATAAAGATCACAGCTTTGGAAACTCTGTGGTGACAGTTCTAATCTGTCACATGGGGTTGCTATGAGACGGAATTAACTTGATGGCACACAAGAATGACACCAGTAACGTTAAGTTCGAAGAAGACTTCAGGGGATGTTTTCAGTTTTGAGTTGAAAGATTATCTCAGAAGATAGTTTCAGGGGCTCATCAGCTTCCGTGGATCCAGAAAGTCTGGATTCCATGAGAATTTATCATCAGACGTTGAGAAAGACGAGGACTGCTTTCATGGTCTACACTCTCTCCCCTCTCGTTCACTCTGGATCCCTCCTCCTCCAACCAGTTAATCACTATTCGGCTCTCCTGAGATCAGTCATGACCTCCTCAATGCCAGACATTGAGAAGACATTGAGAAGAAGAAATTGAAGAAGATCTGAAGTCCTGAAGCATGTCTGCCTCTGAGGCAGAACATTGCTTCCACTTGAAACTCACTTCTCCAATGGTTCTTCTTTGGCCTCTCTGAAAACCCTTCTCTTAATTCTCCTCTTATTTCCTTCCTTGTTTCTACTGGGGAAGGAGCCCTAGTGGTGGAATGGCTAAGCATGCAGCTGCTAACAAAAATTTCGGTGGTTCAAATCCACCAGCAGCTCTGTGGGAGAAAAGACCTGCTAATGTGCTCCCTTAAAGATGGCAGCCTTGGAAACCCTGTGGGGCAGTTCCACTCTGTCCTCTAGGGGCGCTGTGGGTCAGAATGGACTCCACGGCAGTAGGTATGGTTTGGACTTTGTTTCTGTGAAGACTGACAGCCCTGGAAACCCTGTGGGGCAGTTCCCCTCTGTCCTCTAGGGGCGCTGTGAGTCAGAATCGACTCCATGGCAGTGGGCGTGGTTTGGGCTTTGCTTCTGTGAAGATTGACAGCCTTGGAGACCCTGTGGGGCAGTTCCACTCTGTCCTCTAGGGGCGCTGTGGGTCAGGATGGATTTGAGGGCACACACTCACAGTAATGCCTCATCCAGCATTTGACCTGGAGTAAGCGCTCAGCACCTGTTTGCTGAATCGATGAATGAATGATTCACAGTAGGAATAAGGCAGACTAACAATTTTGCTCTGCCTCATTCATCACCCTGATGACGGGAATCAAAGAACCATGTGCAGGTAAGGCCCCCACTCGCTTACCTGACGTGACTCACTTCCTGTCTCCGATGCCATTTGCTGATTTACAGGTCCCCCTTGAGGGGTTTTAATTGATTGAGGGTTTATAAAAGATTTCAGAACACCGACAACTGGGCAAACACGGATGCCGTGATGAATCAGTGAAGTGAGTTAGCCAAGCTCTCACCTGGTTGCTAACAATGTTATTTGTCAAATTAAAAAAGTCCAAACACCACCCCAAGGGCGAAGTCTTGGGTAGTTACTCTTCCTCATGACTAATTTCTTATTAAGAAAGACAAAACAAGAAGTCAGGATTCCAGACTGTGGGGGGGAGGGTGTCTGTCTCGCTCCAGTTCCCATTTTCAGTGTGTTTGCTGCAAAGACCGAGATGCCTGTGTTATTAGTCCCCCAGGGCAGCTCCTGAGAGTGTAAGTGCTGCCTCAACCAGAGGGCCTGGTGCTCAAAGGTCAGGAGGCTGTTTACCACGCTAGTTCCCTTGCTCAGGGGAAGAGTTTTAACTCCAGGATCAGCTATCCGCATCTTGTTGTGAAGGAGGTCTGGCGGTGCAAGTGGTTCAGGCATTCGGCTGCTAAGCGAAAGGTCGGTGGTTCGAAACCACCAGCTGCTCCACAGGAGAAAGATGAGGCAGTCTGCTTCCGTAAAGAGTCACAGCCTTGGAGCCCCAATGGGGGTTGCTATGAGTTGGAATTGACTCAATGGCAGAAACTTTGGTTTGGTTTCTCGTTGTGGTTGGGTGCCATCCTGGTCGTAGTGACCCCATGTAACAGAGTGGAACTTCCCCGCAGGGTTTCCTAGGCTGACTGCCACGGACTGCCTGAAGAATAAACAAGTCTGTCTTGGAAGAAGTGGGACCGGAATGCTGCTTAGACGTAAGAATGGTGACACTTTGTCTCATGTACTTGGGACTTGTTTTCAGGAGGGACCAGTCCCGAGAAAGACAATGTGGTGGTTATGTTTGTGTGTCAACTTGGCTGGGCCTGGCTGAGTGGCTGGGCAGCTGGTGGTAGTTATTCCCCATGATGAGGCTGGCAATCAACTCCATGGTGGGATCTACCA
>NW_006922145.1:97790-99141 GCF_000298275.1 Orycteropus afer afer | reverse complement strand
AGTTATTCCCCATGATGAGGCTGGCAATCAACTCCATGGTGGGACCTACCACAAGCAGCTGAGTAGCTGCCTTTGGGATGTGGTCGGCTTCCTGTGTATAAGGAGAAGCCTTGGGAATGGTCTCTAGCCTGTGGCACGCTTGGACCCTGCATGGAGCCGTGTCGTTGTTCAGCAGCCTGCCACGCTCTGCCGACCTTGGGACTTACAACGAACTTGAATCAATGGCCTGCCATGTGGTTTGGTAACATCAGGGCTGTGCCTTTTCACTTGTCAACCTTGGGGCTTCTCAGCCTCAGCAGCCAGTAGCTGAGTGAAGAAACGCCTCTAGCTCCAGTGGGCCGGGAGCAGGAGGCAGAGCTGGACCCCAACATTGAGGGGCTTTCACCCAGCCCCTAGAGCCTGGCACTTTGAACTTGGACTTAAAGCCTCCAAACTGTAAGAATAAACTCCTGTTTGTTAAGGCCATCCCATTGGTGGTATATTCCTGTCACAGCGGCACCAGGGAACCAGAACAGACGTCGTGTTTTGTAAAGCAGAGGGTCAGCGGAAAGAAGTAGAACCTCCATGAGACGGACTGACATGGAGGTTGCCACCATGGGTTCAATCATGGCAACAACATGAGGAGGACGCAGGACTGGGCAGTGTTTAGTTCTGTTGTCGTGGGTCGCTATGAGTTGGCATCACTGCCACCATTGTGCGAGGAGGAGACTCAGCGTAGTGAAAGGGAATGAGAAGCACATCTTTGGAGCTCGCCTGTTTCTTTATTCAATAGCTGTGCTGTATCAGGGAGACAGCTCGGGGGGCAGGAGTGCATGGAGGGAAGGACACAGGGAAGAGGTGACTATGGGGAGGAGTTGGGAGGGGAGCTGTTGCATTGTGGGAAATTGCAGTCAGTGTCATGAGACAAAGGGTATGTGAGCTGCTGTGTGGAAAGTGAATTTGCTCTGTCAACTTTCACCCAAATCACAATTTAAAAAAAAGAAGAAGCAACAGCAGCTGTGCTATGAAACACCTCGCTCCGTGCAGCTAAGGAAGCTCGATTGGTGGCCCAGTGAACACAACAATTAAAAAGGAAAAAAAAAATCTGTTGGTGAATGAATCACATCCAGGCAAAGGTCTCAAGTAATCTAGACTTGATTTTGCTCTGCTCTCCTTCACAAGCCCCGGCCATCTCGCCTGCGACCCAACACAAAGAGATAAACCAAAAGCCAAATTCACTGCTGTGGAGTCAGACCCAATTCATAGCGACCCCTCCTTGGGTTTCCGAGGCGGCATCACTACAGAAGTAGATTGCCCCATCTTCCTTCCGAGGAGTGGCTGGTGGGTTTGAACCGCCAGCCTTCTGGTTAGC
>NW_006922145.1:95356-97520 GCF_000298275.1 Orycteropus afer afer | reverse complement strand
CCCACAGGGTCTCCAAGGCTGTCAGTCTTCACAGAAGCCAAGCCCAAACCACACCCACTGCCTTGGAGTGGATTCTGACCCACAGCACCCCTAGAGGACAGAGTGGAACTGCCCACAGGGTCTCCCAGGCTGTCATCTTTAGGGAAGTGCACTGTCACATCTTTCTCCTGCTGGTGGAATCAAATTCCCGACCCTTCATCTGGCAGTGGAGCACTTCACCATGCACCACCAGGGCTCCTTCTCCCAAGGCATATGGCTGCTCCTGTGAGAAGAGCATCTGAACTTCAAAGGGAGGAAAGGGCAGGGCAGGAGCAGAGCTGGGGTCTCTGACGCAGACAGTGAAGTGAAGACAACCGAAGACAATTAGATGCTTCTGAAATGCCTTCATTCTCCCGAAAACCAGGGGAAAGCGCCTATGGGATGCGGCTAGCAGATTGCATCTTGTTGCCTAGCGCTGGCTTGAAGTGACTGGCCGTTGCTAGGCAACCATCCTCCTGGGCTTGTTGCTCCAGCAAACCCGAGACAGATGCAGCTCCTCGGCCGCCCCTCACGATTTTCTCATCTGTACGATTCACACCTGATTAATGTTTCCTGGAGATTTTTTTTACCCCCCCCCATGGAGACGTGCAGAACTGCCTGTTCCCCAGTGAGCCTGGCCACCTGCCTGGAGAACACCTCCCTTCAGGATACAAACGATGTTCTGCAGAGTAACGGTGCCCCAGTTACTGCGGGAGTTCCGGCGTGGCGGGCGAGAACCCAGGCCATTTCTTGTCAAAATGACCTGATTACCGTCTGCACCAGAGATGCATGAGTCTGCCACCTGCTGTAATGCCCTGAGACAACTGTGTTGCAAAGTCACAGTCTTTTATTCCCATCACCCTGAACCGTGTGTGTGTGTGTGGGGGGGGGCAGGTGCTTTTCCGGAACGAGTTGCTTCCTGTAATTCATGGGGTTTCCAGCATCTCCCAAATCTGCTTAGATCTGGAGAAAGAGCCGAGTGCAAACAAAAATGAATGATAAGAGCTTACTCTTACCCTCACCCACTCTGCCAAGCGTTTTTATTATTACCAGGATGCAATTAATTCTGGGAGGAGGTAGAGAAAGCCATTTTTCTTCCATTTTTTTCTCCCCCCACCTTTTCTTTCTGTGAAACGTATATCGTGGAAGAAGGGTGTCTGGCTTAGCTGGGTGCAGTGCTACTTCCTGAATCCAAGGAAGTTCTGTTACAAAAGATATTAATGTATTCAAGCTCATATTCCCGTCACATACTATCAAAGCAATCCCTACTTACTACTTACTGTGGTTTTGCTAGGTCTTAGCAGTCCACAGTGATCCAAATGGTTGAACACTCAGCTTCTAACTGGAAGGTTGGCAGTGCAAGGTCATCCAGAGGCACCTTGGAAGAAAGGCCGGACAATCTACTTCCAAACAAGCAAGCACTGGGAACTCTATAAAACACAGATCTACTCTGACACACATGGGTTGTCATAAGTCAGAGCAGACTCAATGGCAGCCGGCCTGGTAGGTTTACTAGCACTTTCTGGGGTAACAGGAGGTGATCTTCCTCCTGTCCTGGGCACTGATTGCTTTTTGTTTCCTTCCATCCATTTGGTGTGTATAACGTTCACAGTGTTTTCACATCGTTATCCCATTGTTCTAGAAACCACTGTGCTGTGTGATGTATGTGAGTGAATGACAATGTTTTTCATCTAAGAGATAAAGAAACTGGAGGAAGTACAGAGTATGTTGGGCCACAGATTCTATTCAATCAACTTGGTTCTGACCCTGCCCCACTGGGTTTATGAGAATTCGGCATCAGCCATTATTGCTGTGGAATTCCAGAGGCTGAGAAGGTGCTGGAAAATAGACAGGACTTCACTTCTTTCTGCTTTGTTGCTGCTAGCACTCCCAATTCCAGCTGTGTTCTGTGATGGCCTGAACTCACCAGCTGTTCTGCAGGAGAAAGATGAGGCAATCTGCTTCTATAAAGATGACAGCCTTGGAAACCCTCTGGGGCAGTTCCACTCTCGTCCTCTAGGGGCGCTGTGAGTCAGAATGGACTCCATGGCAGTGGGTGTGGTTTGGGCTTTGCTTCTGTGAAGACTGACAGCCTTGGAGACCCTGTGGTGAAGTTCCACTCTGTCCTCTAGGGGCGCTGTGGGTC
>NW_006922145.1:92699-94611 GCF_000298275.1 Orycteropus afer afer | reverse complement strand
CACTCTGTCCTCTAGGGGCGCTGTGAGTCAGAATGGACTCCACAGCAGTGGGTGTGGTTTGGGCTTTGCTTCTGTGAAGATTGACAGCCTTGGAGTGTGGTGCAGTTCCACTCTGTCCTCTAGGGGCGCTGTGGGTCAGAATGGACTCCACGGCAGTGGGTGTGGTTTGGGAGCAAGTTTTCTTTGTTATGTGAATGAGGCCATATCAGTGTAGGATATATCTTGAATCTGACCATTTGGAGATATGAGAAGAACTGATAAGGTACAGAAACAAGCATGAATGGGAGCAGAGAGATGCTGCAGTATGTGGAGACCACCAAGGAACCAAGGAAAGACACAAAGACCCTCCCCAAGAGCCAGAAGAGAGAAAGCAGCGCCCTGCAGTCGGACTGCTTGCCTCCTGAGGTGTGAGAAATGAGTCCGGGTGGTGCAGTGGTTAAGCGCTCAACTGCTAGCTGCACGATTGACAGAACTGACCCATGGCACACAACAAGAAGCTGTGAGAAAATACATTTCTCTTTGTTAAAGCCACCCCCACTTGCAGCATGTTCCGGTTCCCTGGTGCCACTCTGACAGGAATAGAGCACGAGTGGGACGGCCTTAACAAATGAGTTTAGTCTTACTACCTGGAGGCTTTAAGTCCGAGTTCAAAGTGCCAGGCCCTAGGGGCTGGGGGAAAGCCCCTCAACCTTGGGGTCCAGCTCTGCCTCCTGCCCCCGGCCCACTGGAGCTAGAGGCGTTTCTTCACTCAGACAGCTGCTGGCTGCTGAGGCTGAGAAGCCCAAGGTTGACAAGTCAAAAGGCACAGTCCCGATGTTACCAAACCACACGGCAGGCCATTAACTTAAGTCCACTGTAAGTCCCAAGGTCGGCAGAGCATGGCAGGCTGCTGAGCAACGACATGGCTCCATGCAGGGTCCAAGCGTGCCATAGGCTAGAGACCATTCCCAAGGCTTCTCCTTAAATACAGGAAGCAGACCACATCCCAAAGGCAGCTACTCCGCTGCTTGTGGTAGATCCCACTATGGAGCTGATTGCCAGTCTCATCATGGGGAACAACTACCACCAGCTGCCCAGCCACTCAACCAGGCCCAGCCCAGTTGACACACAAATGTAACTACCACCGTCAGTGAAAAACGGGAAGGCCCTCAACGAGTAAGAAGCTAGAGACTATCCCCAAGGCTCCTCCTTATACACAGGAAGCAGACCACATCCCGTGGAGTCCACTCAGCTGCTTGTGGTAGATCCCACCATGGAGTTGATTGCCAGTCTCATCATGGGGAATGACTACCACTGGCTGCCCAGCCACTCAACCAGGCCCAGCCCAGTTGACATACAACTTTAACTACCACAGCGCACAACAAGCTGTGAGAAAATAAATCTCTCTTTGATAAAGCCGCCCCCACTTGCGGTATTTCTGGTCCAGCAGCAGTAAGCAGCCAAGACTCGGCCTGGAGAAGCGCTTGGCTCTGACTTGCAGGGGAGATGTGAGCACCTTTGCCGAGTCGGGGGAACCAGAGGCCCAGCCACTCCTCTGAGGGCCCCACGCCCTCCACTCTCTGCTCCCTGTCCGCTCCCGTACTTCCCTCCCTTCTCGATTGACCCCCCTCTGCCCCATCTCTACCCATCCTGCCTCCTGTCTTCAATGGCTTGACGCTGTTGTTAGCGGCTCTGTAGTTGGTGTCGACGTGAGGCCACCCAGTGCTCCACAGAACGCAATACCGCTAAGCCCTGCACCAACCCCGTGACGGGCTGAGAGTCAGGCCGTTGAGAGACACCAGGTTTTCACTCACTGACTTTCAGAAGTAGAACCAGACAGAGTCTTGTGCATAGAAGGTGTGTTTTGGTTTGGATGATCTACTTCCGTAGAGATGTTGTTGTTGTTGTTGTTAAGTGCCGTCGAGTCGTTTCC
>NW_006922145.1:91129-91979 GCF_000298275.1 Orycteropus afer afer | reverse complement strand
GCCTTGGAAACCTAAGGCAAGGTCGCTATGAGTCGGATCCGACTCGATGGCAGTGAGTGTCTTTTTGTTGTGGTTGTTCATGCTGCTTTAACAGAAAATATACCACAAACGGGACGGTTCTAACAAACAGGAGTTTATGTTATGCTGTTACAGTTTTGGAGGCTAGAAGTCTGAGTTCAAAGTGCCAACCTCTAGGAGCTGGGTGGAAGCCCCTCAGCCTTGGGCCTCAGTTCTGCCTCCTGCTGCCGGCCCACTGAAGATGGAGGCTTCTCTGGACTCAGACAGCTGCTGGCTGCTGAGGCTGACAAACCAAGGTCGACAAGTAAAAAGGCACAGTCCCCATATTACTAAACCACACGGCAGGCCATTGATTCAAGCCCATTAAGAATCTCAGAGTCGACAGACAACATGGCGGGCTGCTGAATAATGACTCAGCCACATGCAGGATTCAAGCTTACTAAAAGCTGCAGGCCATTCCTAATTCTCCTGACGCACTAAGAGCAGACCACGTCCCTAAGACACCTACTCAGCTGTTTGTGGCAGACTCCACCATGGAGCCAATCACCAGTTTCATTGTGGGGAATAACTACATCCACTTGCCCAGCCCCTCAGAGCCAGGCCCAGCCAAGCTGACACAACCTTAACTCCCACAAGGTGACAACTGTACCACTGAACCCCCAAGGTCCTCAGGCTTTATCTGTTGCTGTCGAGTTGATCCCAACTCAAGGTGACCCCGTGTAACAGAGTGGAACTGCCCCATAGGATTTCCCAGGCTGTCGTCTTGATGGGGGCAGGTGCCAGCTCTTGCTCCTGTGGGGCTGCTGGCTGGTTTTGAACCAATGACCTTTTG
>NW_006922145.1:88530-90384 GCF_000298275.1 Orycteropus afer afer | reverse complement strand
GGAGCAAATGGTCTGGTCCTTGTCCCACAGGGCACCTAGCTGGATCTGACCCACTGACCTTTTGGTAAGTATCCGAGCACTTAACCATTGTGTCACCAGGGTTCTTCCATTGTTAAAATGGTCTCCTTACAAGTTTGTTGCTTTTGGAGAGCAGTTTTTGATAACATTTGAATGCGCTAGTGCCTGGACACAATACACACAAATCTGTACACATACATGCACACATGTGTAAACATATACACACATGTACATACATACATGCACCCACATGTACATATGCATGCACACACGTACACACATACATACACTCACAAAGGCATACATGTACACACATATGCTCATGCACACATGTACACACACATACACATGTACACAATACAGATATTCATGCATGCATGCATGCACACACACATGCACCCAAGCACATATTCACACATACATGCACACGTGCATGCACAGGACACACATGCATACATCCATACGTGCATGCACACATGTCCACATACACACATATGTTTATACACATGTACACATACATG
Source organism: Orycteropus afer afer (assembly GCF_000298275.1). Taxonomy (NCBI): domain Eukaryota; kingdom Metazoa; phylum Chordata; class Mammalia; order Tubulidentata; family Orycteropodidae; genus Orycteropus; species Orycteropus afer. The sequence goes on along the minus strand of NW_006922145.1, from coordinate 89,845 downwards.
CATTCGTACATGTATGTACACATATGTGCGCATGCACACATGCACACATGTACCCGTACGTGTATGCACATGCACACATGCACACATCCACACATCCATGCGCAATGCATGCACAGCACACACATGCATATATCCATACATGCGTACACACACATGCACATGCACATGCACAATACATACATCCATACACACATGTACAATACACGTATTCATACACACGTGTACACATATGTGCGCGCACACATATACGTTTACACACATGTACTACCCATACAGACGTATACATACATATGTACATATATAAGCACACACACTCGTACACACATGTACACACACCATGACTTTCCTGCGCCCATCATCTGTAAAGGGTGCTCTGGACGGCACTGGTTCTTCAACTTTAATTGGGGAGAAGTCATGTCGTTCAATTGGAGATTCTGACTCCGCGTGTGGGGGTGGCCCACGACTCGGCCCCGGTGACGAGCTCCCAGGAGCTGCTGCTGCTGGCCCCAGAACTGCACCCTGCGTAACGAGGCTGCAGACATTGCCTGTCAGCAGTAGAAATGGGAGCCGAGGACGCCAGAGGCCTTCCTGGCTTTGAGATGCTGTTTGAGATCATGGTGTTGGGTCAGTTCAAACCATCAACGCTGCAAACGCTGACAGGCTCCTTGAATTCCAGCGCGGAGACCATGCCCTCTGCTCTCTGTCAGCTTCCTGTCAGCAGTGACGCTTGACGTGGTGCTGGACACCCCGGGACGTGGTCTCTGAATTCTTGTTTGGATTTTCTAAGTGAGGGAACGGAGGCAATCCTTGGGAAGGGCTAGGATCAGGGCTAGGCCGGGTCACGTGCTCCAGGTCCTTGGCTATTCCCCCTGCACCACATGTGACCACATCATGTGTGGTTAGTCACCGTCAAGTCAACTCCAACTCATGGTGGCCCCCTGGATAATAGACCGAGGCATTGCCTGTCCTGCACCATGGCCACCATTGTTCGTACGCTCCATCCATTGTGGCCGTCACCGTGTATTCTGAGTGCCTTCCAGCCTAGGGGGCTCACGTTACACCACTATATCAGACAGCCGCCACTCCTCTGTCAGTCTGTCATACCGTGGTGGCTTGCATGTAGCTGTGAGGCTGGAGGCTATGCCAGCGGTGTTTCAAATACCAGCAGGGTCACCCATGGTGGACTGATTTCAGCGGGGCTTCCAGACTAAGACAGACTCGGAAGAAGGAAGGGGCCATCCACTTCTCAAAGTATTGGCCAGTGAGAACCTTATGAATAGCAGTGAAACACTGTCTGATATATTACCAGAAAGCT
>NW_006922145.1:86529-87812 GCF_000298275.1 Orycteropus afer afer | reverse complement strand
CCCTGTGGTGCAGTTCCACTCTGTCCTCTAGGGGCGCTGTGGATCAGAATGGACTCCATGGCAGTGGGTGTGGTTTGGGCTTTGCTTCTGTGAAGACTGACAGCCTTGGAGACCCTGTGGGGCAGTTCCACTCTGTCACATGGCGCTATGAGTCAGAAGTGACTTGAAGGCACCCAACAGCAACCACTATGATAAGACATACATACTCTGTTGCTCTTTCCAGAATAACTAGGAGGCTAGATGAAAAGCAAGCAGGGAGCTCTTGTAGTGTAATGTCTAAGGGGTCGCTATGAGTTGGGTCTGACTCCACAGCACAGAACAACAATAACAACAAGATGCAAAGCAAGTGTTCAGCTTCCAGAGCAGAGTTTGCCACCGTGAAGCTGAAGAGACTTGCGTCGGTGTGTAAAGAGAGTTGGGTGGTTGATCCAAGGTGCTCACAGCCAACTGAACACCCATCCATCCCCAGCAAGGCCAGCCTGGGTGGTGGGAGAGGGCAGGACCCCGGCTTCCCGGAACTCTTCTAAACACTCTTTGAAAGACTATTGACGTCATTTGAAGAAATAATAATACGTGATAAGAGTTTACTCAGATGGGTCTGACATGGCCAGGAACGATGGGGCACAGAAGAAAGGAAGTCAACACTGATTAATCGCATGTCTGCCAGCCTGCTCCAGGGACCGTGATTACGGGTTTTTTTTTTTTTTTTTCTAACAGCCTCATTAATGATCTAGGGGAGGTAGACGCTAATAGAACTTTAATTCAATTCATGGTGGATGTTAAATTGGAAGGGATTGGGAGTCTGGGGAAGCCAGAGGCAGCCTAAGAGCACGACATCAGTAAGACAGCCCGCACAGAGGAATCACTCGTGGATGTGACTGGCATGGGGACAGCGAGGGGTCCAGGCAGCTGCCGACTGCGTGCCAGGCGCTGGCCCAATGCTTGCAGCCCTACATGCATTCATTCTTTTCAACTCCCCCGCGAGGTGGACGCGTTGTCACTCCCATTTTGCAGATGAGGAGGTTGAGGCAGGGAGAAGTGAAATGTGTTGCACGAGACACTCGTGCTGGTAAGTGATTAGAAATTAAAGAAACATAAATCCCTTTGAGCCTTTCTGCTTTGCAATTTTCCCTCTAGAATTACAAATGAAGGAGCCCCGGTTAAGCGCTTGCCTGCCATCACAAAGGCTGGTGGTTTAAACCTACCTAGCAGCTCTGGGGCAGAAGCTCTGGTGGCATAGCGCCTAAGGCATTTGACTGCTAACCAGAAAGCTGGCAGTTCAA
>NW_006922145.1:80679-86233 GCF_000298275.1 Orycteropus afer afer | reverse complement strand
TGTCCTCTAGGGGCGCTGTGGGTCAGAATCCCCTCCAGGCACTGGGTTTGGTTTGGGCTTTGCTTCTGTGAAGGTAGGAGCTCTGCTAGCATAGTGCCTAAGGCACCTGACTGCTAACCAGAAGGCTGGCGGTTCAAACCCACCAGCCAGTCCTCGGAAAGAAGGTTGAGAAATCCACTTCCGTAGTGATACTGCCTCGGAAATCCAAGGAGGGGTCGCTGTGAGTCGGGTCCAACTCAATGGCAAACAACAAACAGCAGCAGCTCTGGGGCAGAAAGACCTGGTGATGTGTTCCCATAAAGATGACAGCTTAGGAAATCTCACACGGCAGTTGCACTTTCTCACACATGGGGTCGCTATGAGACAGAATGGTAAAGCGATAGTGACGGCGTGCGTCTAAAAACCTTCTAAGGAGCCTGCTGGAACAGGCTTACAGTTCTCTTACAGTGAACAGCTCGGCTGCTGACCCAGAGCTCAGTAATTCAAACCCACCAGCCCTGGCAACCTGCTCCTGGAAAGATTACAGCCTCCAAAGGCCGATGGGGCAGTTTGACCCAGTCCTACAGGGTGGCATTGTTGGGAATCGACTCATGACCTCAACCACCACCACCCACTGCTTCTGAGTATTGATTTGGGTTTAGTGGCAATGTGTATTTGTGTATCAGCCTAATGATAAGCTACCTAAAGAATCACTTTTTAGAAAGAGATGAGAACGCTATTTGGTATTAGGTTCTTAATTGTAACAGAAATATCACAGTGGGGGCTTTAAAGAACAGAAATTTATTTTCTCACTATTCTGGAGGCTAGACATGCAAATCATGGCCTTGTCAATTCCTTCCTTGTAGGTAGTTCCAGGCGTTCCTCGGTTGTTCAGATGCACCTGTCGTTTGACACCTGTCTTCCACCCATGGGTGGCTATCTCTGCGCCTGTTGTTGTTAGGTGCCATTGAGTTGGTTCTGACTCATAGTGACCACGTGCACAACAGAACGAAACCCTGCCTGGTCCTGGGCTGTCCTTACCGCCATTTGCAATGTTTGAGCCCATTGTTGCAGCCACGGTGTCAATCCATCTCGTCGACCCTCAGATATCCTTCTGCACGGCCTGGTCCTTCCAGAGAACATGTCCGAAGTACACGAGATGAAGTCTCACCATCACTGCTTTCAAGGAGCATTCTGGCTGTACTTCCTCCAGGACAGATTTATTCATGCTTCTTGCAGTCCGTGGTAGATTCAGTATTTTTCCCCAACACCATGATTCAAAGGCACTCACTCTTTTTCAGTCTTTCTTCATCATCCAGCTCTCACATGCATATGAGGCTGTTGAAAATAATATGGCTTTGGTCAGGGACATCCTCAAAAGTCCTCAAAGTGACATCTTTGCTTAGGTAGATTTGCCCGATGCAATATGTTGTTTGATTTCTTGACTGCTGCTTCCTTGGGCGTTGATTGTGGATCCAGTAAAATGGAGCCCCCGATACCTTCAGTCTTTTCTCCATTTATCATGATGCTGCCTATTGGCCCAGTTGTGAGGAATTTTATTTTCTTGATGTTGAGGTGTAATCCATACTGAAGGTTGGAGTCTTTGATCTTCATCAGTAAGTGCTTCAAGCCCTCTTCACTTTCAGCAGCAAGGTTGTGTCGTCTGCGTATCGCAGCTTGTTAATGAATCTTGCTCCAGTCCTAATTCTATGTTCTTCTTCATATAGTCCAGATTCTCAGATTATTTGCCCAGCATACAGATTAAGTGCAGTGAAAGGTCACAACCCTGATGAACAGCTTTCCTGATTTTATACCATGAAATACCCCTTATTCTGTTCAAACAACCACCTGTTGTTATTTCTACAGGTTCCACATGAGCACAATTAAGTGTTCTGGAATTCCCATTCTTCACAGTGATATCCCTAATTTGTTGCGATCCACACGGTCAAATGCATTTACATAGTCAACAAAACACAGGTAAATATCTTTCTGGTATTCTCGGCTTTCAGCCAAGCCCCATCTGACATCAGCAACGATAATCCCTCATTCCACATCCTCTTCTGAATCCATCTTGACTTTCTGGCGGTCCCCTGTCCATGTACTGCTACAAGCATTTTTGAGTTATTGTCAGCAAAATTTTACTTGCATGTGATATTAATGATAGTTGATCATTTCCGCATTCTGTGGGACCACCTATCTTTGGAATGTGCACACATGTGGATCTCTTCCAGTCAGTTGGCCAGATAGTGTCTTCCAAATCTCTTGGCATAGACGAGTGAGTGCCTTCAGTATTGCGTCTGTTTATTAACACATCTCAGTTGGTTGTCCGTCCATTTGTGGAGCTTTGTTCTTGGCCAATGCCTTCAACGTGGTATAGATTTCTTCCTTCAAAGCCATCAGTTCTTGATCACATAATGCCTCCGGAAATGGCTGAATGTCCAAGTCCTTTTGGGACAGTGACTCTGAACTGTTGCTGTTGTCGTTATGTGCCGTCGAGTCGGACCCAACTCATAGCGATCCTTCCTTGGGTTTCCGAGGCAGTATCGCTACGGAAGTAGATTGCCCCATCTTCCTTCCGAGGAGTGGCTGGTGGGTTTGAACTGCTAGCCTTCTGGGTAGCAGTCAAGTTCCTTAGGCACTACGCCACCAGAGCTCCCAGTGAGCAGTCCTTCCATTTTCTGTTGCTGCTTCATGAATTGTTCAATATTTTGCCCATAAAATCCTTCAAAACTGCAACTCAAGGCTTGAATTTTTGTTTGTATCCTTAACTGCTTTCAGCCTGAGAAACGCCAAGCGTGTTCTTCCCTTTCAGTTTTCTAACTCCAAGTCTTTAGATTTCCTTAGAGAGATCTTACTTTGTTTCTCGAGCCACCCTTTGAAATACTCTGTTCAGCTCTTACACTGCATCACTTCTTCCATTCACTGTAGTTACCCTACGTTCAAAAGCAAGTTTCAGAGTCTCTTCCGACATCCATTTTGGTCTTTTCCATCTTCTCTGTCTTTTTAATGATCTTTTGCTCTCTTCGTGTACGGTGTCCTTGATATCATCCCACAACTCCTCTGGTCTTCGGGCTTCAGTGTTCAGTGCGTCAAATCTATCGTTGGGATGGTCTCTGAATCAGGTCCACATGGTGGCCTCTTGGTTAATGGACAAGTGCTTAACCCCTGTGCCGTCAGGGCACCTGGTTGGCCTGCTGGTGACAGGGCAGCCCCATGGGCTCTGCCCTCGGAATTCACCCTCAAAGAGGGCCAAGGCCTTATCTGCTTTCTTCATCCCTGTATCACATGCCCCTGCAGAGTGCCTAGTGGACACTAGACTTTCAAGACGCATTTCTGTTAGCCCTTGCTGAGGCAGCATCTGCCTTACACACGGGGTCTCCATGAGTCAGAACTGACTCAATGGCAGTGGGTTTGCTTTTTTGTGTTTGATTTGGAGTTCAGAAAAGACGAGGTAATGGTTTACATGGCAGAGACCAGGGGTGTGCTGTCAGCTACTAACGCATTTCTGCTGCATGGACTTGGAGGCTGGCTCTGTGGTACATTTATATTTTTTTTCTTTTTTAATTATTTTTTTAAATTGTGAGTTGGGTGAAAATTTACAGAGCAAATTCACTTTCCTACAACCTTGTCCCTTGTCAGCTCTACTATATACCTGGAGATTCAAATCATACAAATAAACTTATAGGACCGTTGTCTGCCAACCCTATACACAGTCTTGGGCACACTCCCTGCTTCATAGGCATACCTACTAGTTCAGCCTGTCCACCCGTCTATCCACCCGTATACCCATGTTTGCCTTCACTGACCACGTAGTACTGTATGTTCTGTGGTACATTTCTAATAAGGAACCCTAGTGGTGTAATGCTTCAACGCTCAACTGCCAACCAGAAAGTTGACGGTTCAAACCCACTCAATGGCTATGTAGGAGAAAGACCTAGTGACCCGCTTCTGTAAAGATGACTGCCCAGAAAACCCTATGAGGCAGTTCTTCTCTGTCCTGTGAAATCAGCTCCATGGCACCTAATTACAACAACAATGATCTTGGACAAGCACCTCATCAAGGTTTGCTTGCAAATACAGAGGAGACTGAGTGCATCCGCTCTCTTGACTTCACAGAGTTGGGACATGTCAGCGAGAAGATGTGGGTTAAGCTACAAACATCAGTTTTCATCACACAATTGTATTAGAAATTTGATATCATCCTCAGGCCAGTGTTTGGAAAACAATTAACCTTGTGTAACCACTCAACTAAATTTACTATCAATCACATGCAGATAGTCCAAGAGCGTGTGGCGTTGTTCAGCCATTGTTGGTTGCAGATGGCAACCTTCCCAGGGTGGACTTCAGAATCGTCAGGGATAGAGCTCTGGGACTGCTACTACTAAAAACGGCGCCCTGTGGCATAACGGTTGGTCTCCATTCACCTGGAGCAATAGAGGAAGAAGGGGAGCCAGCCATCAGAGAAGAAGATGGACTGCAGGTCTAACTGCCTCCGTGAATTACGGTCCCCTTCACCACGAGACAAGAAGACGTGGATGGTACCCGGACACGTCGATCAGGGAGCCCATAAATCAAAATGAGGAAAAGCGAGGAACAGAATTTCAAGGTCTTACTGGAAATCATACTTTCTGGGCACATTTGGAGGGACCCCCAAATCTATTGCCTGAAACAACTTTTGAAACTTGAGCTGAAACTAAATAACAATTTCCCTTGATAAATAATGAATCTCTCTCTTGAACTTGGCGCCCTATTGAAAAATAACCTATCCAAAATTGATACTACGACAGTACCCTACAGCACAGACAAGAACTTCAAGGGGCAGAAAGTCTAAGTTAATGGTGGTAAAACACTGGTGGGTTTGAACCGCCAGCCTTCTGGTTAGCAGTCAAATGCCTTAGGGAGAGGAAGGTGACACAGTGTGAAGTGTGTAACCATTGTCAATAGACCATACATGTAAAAAATGGTTGATGGGGTGTATGTTTTCTTGTATATATTTTCACACACATACACACACACACACACAAGGCGCCGTGTGATTGTCATCTGAGAATGACAATTTGAAGAGAAGTGTCGTCTGTGGGGATAACAGAAAGAGGTAGGAATGGGAGGAAAGGGGGTCCGAAGGCAAGTAAGTGGTCAAAGGGTGTCACAGTCTGGGGAAGAGTGAGGAACCCTGACTTTTGGCTGGGAGGTTGCCAAAGCCAAGGTCAAAGAATGTATCTTGAGTAGAAAGGGCAGGGGCTCCTGTTACTGAGCCAAAAGTGAGGGTGTTAAGTGTCTGTATCGGGTGAAAGTCATGGTGAAGATCAAAGACTCCAGCCTTCGGTGTGGACCACACCTCAACATCAAGAACATAGAATCCTCACCACTGGACCAGTCAGCAGCATCAGGATAAACAGAGAGAAGATTGATGTGGTCAAGGATTTCATTTTACTTGGATCCACAACCAACACCCATGGAAGCAGCAGTCAAGAAATCACATGATGTATTTCACTGGGCTAATCTGCTGCAATGAGAGCTCTGGTAGCATAGTGCCTTAGGCACTTGACTGCTAACCAGAAGGCTGGTGGTTCAA
>NW_006922145.1:64949-80054 GCF_000298275.1 Orycteropus afer afer | reverse complement strand
TGGAGACCCTGTGGTGCAGTTTCACTCTGTCCTCTAGGGGCGCTGTGGGTCAGAATCCCCTCCAGGCACTGGGTGTGGTTTGGGCTTTGCTTCTGTGAAGGTAGGAGCTCCGGTGGCATAGTGCCTAAGGCACTTGACTGCTAACCAGAAGGCTGGTGGTTCAAACCCACCAGCCACCCCTCGGAAGGAAGGTTGGGCATTCCTACTTCCGTAGTGATACGGCCTCGGAAACCCAAGGAGGGGTCGCTATGAGTCGGGCTGACTCGACAGCAAATAACAACAACAACAGCAATCTGCTGCAAAAGACATCATTGAAGTGTTATAAAGCACATGTATCACTTTGAGCACCAAGATGTGCCTGGTTCAAGCCCTTCGGTCCACTTCATGGTAATACATCCACCACCCATCTGTCAAGTTGTCCATTTGTCCTACTGTGGTGGCTTGTATATTGTTATGATGGTAGGAACGATACTACCAGTATCTCAAATGCCAGCGGGGTCGTCCAAGGTGGACAGGTTTCAGCAGCGCTTCCAGACGAAGACAGAGCAGGAAGAAAGTTCTGAAAATTAGCCAGTGAAATTCCGTGCATCAGCAGGTTCTTGTCTGCTATAGAGCTGGAAGGTGAGCCCCCGGGATGGAAAAAAAAAAAAAAAACCCTAACTCACTGCCGTCGAGTCGGATCCAACTCATAGCGACCCCTCCTTGGGTTTCCGAGGTGGTATCTCTACAGAAGTAGATTGCCCAACCTTCCTTCCGAGGAATGGCTGGTGGGTTTGAACTGCCAGCCTTCTGGTTAGCAGTCAAGCGCCTTAGGCACTATGTGACCTAGGATGGAAGGCACTCAAAATACACAGTGACCACAACGAGGGACTTCAGCCAACCAAAGGCCATGAAGATAATACAGGACCAGACAGCATTTCATTTTGCTGCACGTGGGATCTCTGTGAGTCAAGCCAACTCAACAACTAACTGCTCCAACGTGGTGATACACTGGTTACTGTCCCATGTCACCTTGTAAAGAAATAGTCCTTACAAAGAGGGGATGACGTGCGTTCTACTTAGGACACTGGTGGCGTCCTTGCTCTTCTCCAAATTTGAAACAATACAATCAGGCAATGCAGGAAACCTCTTGAGATCTTCCTAACCTCATGAGTTTACATATCTCCCATGGCATTTTGAAATCTGTATTATTTATTTACTGTGGGCATTGAGCCAGTGGGAGGACAGTACCCAGGACTGGGGAAGTGGCACTTTTGAAGCCCTAATGGCCAAAGCGTCACAGAGAGGCTCACACCAGGGACAAGTTGGGGAATCTGAAATAATATAATCAAGCAACTCTTCTGCAACACATGGGGAATATCTCACCATCTGTTGACTGTTGACTGCAGCATTGGCTGAAGAAAGGGGTCACCCGGTGTATGTGCACGTGACCTGTTGAGCTTCACCGATTCCTGGAATTCTGCAGTCGCCTTCTGGAATTAATCTTTAACTTATCTAAGTTTGTTTCTCCAAATAAAATTTCCATCTTGCTGAGGAAAAAAAAAAAGAGAGAGAGAGAAGGGAGTGGAGATTACTTTATCCTGATGGCCTGAAGGAACCACCAGGATAAAGTGCCTAAGGCACTCGACTGCTAACCTGAAGGCTAGAGGTTCAAACCCACTAGCCTAAGGCACCTGACTGCTAACCAGAAGGCTAGAGGTTCAAACCCACCGGCTACCCCTCGAAAGGAAGATTGGGCAATCTAATTCCGTAGTGATACCGCCTTGGAAACCCAAGGAGGGGTTGCTATGAGTCGGGTCCAACTAGATGGCACATAACAACAACAAACAAAATATGAAGCACTGGTGTCTTTATGAAGGGGAAGTGTTATCTAGAAGGTTGAACCAGAGGCTAAATGATTAGACTGCACCACAAGGCATTTCGACTATAAGGACGGAAAGCCTTCCAGCTCAGAGAACTGTGATGTGTTAGGAACAACTGGTGAGAAGGAAGAGCTGTGTCTTCTCATACAAAGGACTTTAAACTCAAATGGGCTGTCAGCTTTCTTGCAGTTCCCTTGGGGTCCTTATCTGAGGACCTGCCTCCTAAATTCTGTTGTTGTGGGGTGCCATTGAGTCAGGACGTGTGGTGACCCCATGCTCAGTGCAGTGAAACGCTGCCTGGTCCCACACCATCCTCATGAGCGGCGAATATATCCTTCAGTCCTGAGATGGGGGATTTGGACGGCACAGCACTACATCTGTGAAGTCCACTCCTTGCGCCTCTTGGACCCTTTTGTTCTCAGTGCATTCTGGGAATGGGTCCTCAAGACTCTTTTCCTGGGCAAAACTGCAAAGAGGAAGAAAGTTTGTGGACTCAACCGTCCCCCTCACTGAGCAACTGATCTCAAGGCTGCAATACTCATTGTTTGTAGATGCCCCTTAACCCCCAGCTAGTTCCTCTGGTGACCTAGGACCTCACCTGGTGGGGGACCCAGCCCTCACCCCTGACGGATGCCTACCTTTGCCTGCATTCTCTTCTAAGGCCACAGTTGCCGTACTTGTTCACTGACTGTCCAGTTGGCTGAGTGTGATAGTTGAGGTTGTGCGTCAACTTGGCTGCACCACGATTCTGAGTGGTTTAAGCACCTGTGATGTGGTTGTTCCCATGACGAGATCTGATGTGTATGCTCTGAGCAGTCCATCTGTTGAAAAGGGAGTTTCCCTAGGGGTGTGGGCTGCTTCCAATATATGGACCTCCTGGGAAAATTCGAGAACCTTCTGTGGACCTGGCTCCTATGGTGGTGCCTACAACTGTCCGTGAGTGAACAATCCACCATTCTAGGTCATGATCTTGGATTTGTCATCTGCTGAAGTCAACAGTCGGTACGCTGCCTGCCAACCTGGAGCTCATCAGCCCCTGCAGCTGCGTGAGTTGGAAAAAGCCTCCAGGTTGATGTTTGATCCTGGAACTTGGGACTTGCCAGCCTCTATAAGTGTGTGAGCCATTTTCCTAAGATAAATTTCTCTCTCTATATATAAGCTTTACTGGTCTATCTTCCCTAGAGAACCCAGCCTAACACACTAAGGGAGGATCCCAACACTCCCAATTGTAGCAGCAGCCCTACCTCTTCCTGAAAACGAAGACCCATTCCCTCTGTGAGAATGGGTGACATTCTCACAATGTGTGAGACACTGTCAAGGTGTCTGGGTGACAGCTGTCACTTAAAGTTTCATGAGATTCTTGGTGCGTTCCCCGCCCAGAGCCGGACCTGCTAACCACCAGAGCTGAGAGGTACAGGGCCAGGAAACATGGGCTCCCCAAGTGGTGCTGAGAAGGGGTGCTCCTGAACCCAGCCCTTGGTTCCAGGACCCATGTGTTTTTCCTCCTGAGGACAACAAACCCCATGTTAATCATTGGTTTAGCGTCTACGCTGTGTCCTGTAGGATGGCACCCATCACACAGCTGCAGCTTCAACAAGAGTGTTCTGTCCTCTATCAGACCAGCTTAGGAGCCCAAGTGTTTCAACGGTTAAGGACTCGACTGTGAACCAAAAGGTTGGTGGTACGAACCCACCCAGTGGCTCCATGGGCACAAGACCTGGCAATCTGCTCCAGTAAAGATGACAGCCTGGGAGACCCTGTGGGGCACTTCCACTCTGTCCTCTAGGGGCGCTGTGGGTCAGAATGGATTCCACGGCAGTGGGTGTGGTTTGGGCTTTGCTTCTGTGAAGACTGACAGCCTTGGAGACCCTGTGGGGCAGTTCCACTCTGTCACACAGGGTCTTAGGAGTTGGAATGGAGTCCAGGGCACCTGACAGCATCAAACCAGCTGCTCCTGGGCACAGTGGCGTCACTAGGAGGGTGCAGAGCTGTGTGGCTCACACTAGGTGACACAGAGGGGATAAGACCAAAGTGACTGTCTATGAAATTTTTGTCTAGTGCTTCAGCAGAAATTGATTACTTTTTATCATAATATCCCTGTAGTTAGTTATAGCAACAAAAACATTTTTCTTTCATGTGTAAGCCCAGCTTACATGTATCAATGTATCCACAAGGCTAAAACTCGGTCCTGATTTACTTTGTGAAACTGCTAACGCTCTCAGGTCAGAGCTGCCATTAATCTCCCAGTAAGAAGGACGCTTCCAATCACGTCATTCCATCTGCGCCCGCTACAAGCGTTCGCTGTGGCTTGCATCGCTCCTGGTGTCTTCATGTTGCTGATTCTGCCAAATTTTCTGAGTTTTATTACAATCTTGTGGTGAGTAGTATTCATGAACCCGTACCAAGAACTTTGTTGAGACTGAATGAAGTAAGAACTAGAGGAAAAGGAGGAGAAAAATCCAAAATGGCTTCCACTCAGTGACTAATAATGTCGTAAGTCAATGTAGAAAGGTCATACAAAATAATTTCGTTATTATATATTATTTATTTATACATAATGCTGTTAATTCAATGTAGAAAGATCATACAAAATAATTTCGTTATTATATATTATTTATTTATAAATAAGGTTGTTAACTCAATGTACAAAGATCATACAAAATAATTTCGTTATTATACATTATTTATTTATACATAATGCTGTTAATTCAATGTAGAAAGATCATACAAAATAATTTCGTTATTATATATTATTTATTTATAAATCATAATGTAATTCAATGTAGAAAGATTATACAAAATAATTTCATTATTATACATTATTTATACATAAAGCTGTTAATTCAATGTAGAAAGATTATACAAAATAATTTTGTTAGCATTCATATAATCTAAGAAATATTATATTTAAGCAATTGACAACTATATGTATCACAGATTAGTCTACGATTAAAATCGATAGTAAACATTGCTAAGGATTCTGCATGGTCCGCTTCAAGAGGAGGTCCATTGGGGCAGGTGACACCATGAGTTACTGCCCTGGGTGACACCAACCCTAGTGACGTCACTGCCTGGGTGATGCTTAGGTGAGAGGACCGTGGGTCTCAGGTTCATGGGTACACTGCCACTCCTTTGCTGTAAAGTGGGGCTCTTGACGTGATGGGGGGGTGCTACGACTGTAGGTTGGACCATCTGTGTGCTTTCAGATAGTGGTGTGTGCTGAGTAAGAAGGGCAAACGCATATTGGTATAATGCCAACTCTGTCTAAATGAATTGTGACTTGCTGCCCCTTCTGTGTTCCAGGGGTGTCCCGTACAGTCATTTTGCACCTTGGGAGGTCATTCTTCTCACGGGAAGGTGCCATGTTGGGGCCAGTGTAGGCTTGTGTTGCTGGCAGATTGTCACTCAGCAGGTGGCATAGCCAGGTCAGCCTCACCAGGAGGGAGACTGTGCTGTTGGGTCCACCTGTGGCCCATGACCACTCTGTCCATATGAATATTGTGACGGCACAGCTAAGAAATCAATGCTTTAACATTTGCTCAGCTGAGTTTCACATACAGTTGTAGTTACTAGCTTCCACGGATGGGATTCCGACTCACGGTGACCCCATACACGTGAAAGAAATGTCGCTGGGTCCTGTGTGAGCCTCACAATCGTAGGATGTTCAAGTCCATTGTTGTAGCTATTGTGTGGATCCACCCCACCAAAAGTCTCCTTCTCTCTGGCTGGCCCTCTGCATCACCAAACATGACAACCTCCTCCAGTGATCAGTCCCTCGTGAGGACATGTCACAGCAAGTGAGCTGGGTAAGGTTCTCTTGTGACCCACAGGTTTTTCACTGGTTGGTTTTCAGAAGCCTTTCCTTCTAGTCTGGCTTAGTCTGGAAGCGCCACCAAAACTCGTGCACCGTGGGTGACCCTGATGATGTTTAATATACTGGTGACGTAGCCTCCAGCATCATAGCAACATGCCACCCACCAATGGACGAGTGGTGGGTAAATACAGTTATTATCGATAAATGTAACACACAGTTGAAAGCCCTTTGGGGTCCTCAATGATTTTTAATAGTGTAAAGGGGCCTTGAGGCCAAAATGTATAAGAGCTTAGACCTATCTCTGAAGATCAGGACTGGGTTCATACTCTTCCTCCTCTCTCCATGGGCCAGGGATGAGGGAACTGTTAACCCTGCTTAGAGCTCTGTGGACTGTGAATGGGCACCAAGTGACTAACCAAAAGACGCGCCAGAAGTTTGGTGATTAGCACCTGGGGTCTTAAAAGCTTGCAAGCAGCCAACCAAGATATGATAATAGGTCTCTATCGCCTGGAACAGCAGAGGAGGGGGGCCCAAGAGTCAGAAGAAAACGGACTGCAAGTCTAAGCATCTCCTTGAACTATTATGTCCGTTATTATGAGACCAGCTACCATTACTGAGCATTTTGATCAAAGATCCTATCAAAGAATCATGATCAAGAGGGGGAAAAGTGTGGAACAGAACTTCAAATTCATATGAGACCAGACTTACTGGATCCATTGAGACTGGAGGAACCTCTGAAACTAATACCTGGGGGAAAAAAGAAATCTTTAAACATGAACCAAAAATCCCATGAAGCCACCATTAAACGACACAACAGGTTAGCCAAATTAATAAAGATTGTTTTGGAAGCAATCAGCCTTGGACACAGTGGCTCTCGAGACCAGAGGAACTAGATGGTGCCTGGCTACCAATGCCAACCACTTGGGAAAGGATCAAATCTGGAGATCCGGGATAGAGTGGGAGGGAAAACGTGGAACAAATTCTAAAAATTCAATAATGACCAGAATTAGTGGTCCGATGGAGTCTGGTGAGACCCCCAATACTATGGTCCTGGGACATATTCTAGACCGGAATAAAGCTCACTCCCAAGGGCTGGCTCTCAGCCCAATAATAAGCAAGATGTAGATGCAGACCACTCAACCCAGGCTGACGCACCCACATACTCTATGGAAATGCATCCCTTGGAGCAAATGACCATGGGACACCAGAGGGGTAACATTTGCACAGAGGAAATGCTGGACACACAGGAGTGCGTAACTATGAGTGGCACGGTCGGGGGGCTACTGGACAGGGAGGGGAGGAGACTGGGTTAGAGTTGGGGATGGCAAATGGGGAGTAAAACTAAATGTACACGTCAGGTTGAATGTAAAACAAACTCTTAAAATAAAAATAATAAAAAAAATGTTTTCTGTGAGCATAGTGCTTGTTCTGGGTCCCTAGTGCCGCTCTGACAGGAATAGACCACAAATGGGACACTTGAACAAACAGGAGTTTATTCTCTAACAGTTTGGAGGCTTTAAGTCCGAGTTCAAAGTGCCAGGCTCTAGGGGCTGGGTGAAAGCCCCTCAACCTTGGGGTCCAGCTCTGCCTCCTGCTCCCGGCCCACTGGAGCTAGAGGTGTTTCTTCACTCAGACAGCTGCTGGCTGCTGAGGCTGAGAAGCCCCAATGTTGACAAGTCAAAAGGCACAGTCCCGATGTTACCAAACCACACGGCAGGCCATTCATTCAACTCCACATGAAGTCCCAGGATCGGTAGGGTAGGGCAGGCTGTTGAACAACGACTTGGCTACATGCAGGGTTCAAGCGTGTCAAAGGCTAGAGACCAATCCCAAAGCTTCTCCTTAAGTGAGGGAAGCAGACCACATCCCTAAAGCAGCTGCCCAAAGCACACTGAACCATGGAGTTGATGACCCGTCTCATCACGGGGAATAACAACATGCAGCTACCCAGCCACTCAGAACCAGGCCCAGCCAAGTTGACAACGACCTTAACCACCACGGTGCCCTTATAAAGAATTCTCTACATGAGTGTAAACTGACAACAGTTAACCTAAAATACAGATGAGGGCGGAAGGGGCGGAGAGCCTGAATTAATGGGGTGAAGTGACATGGGTAGAGAGTAAGCATGGAGACAAAACGTGATGTTTTAACCAACGTTATTGAAGCGTATGCGTAGAAATTGAGATTGGGTGTATGTTTGGGGGTGTATATTTCAACCATAAATAAGTAAAATGCCTTTAAAAAGGATAATCTAACAGCTAGGATCAGCCAAAAGGTAAATGCTTGTTGTTGTTGTTGTTGTTATGTGCTGTCAAGTCGCCCCGACTCATAGCAACCCCTCTTTGGGTTTCCGAGGCAGTATCACTACAGAAGTAGGATTGTCCAACCTTCCTTCCGAGGAGTGGCCGAACAAAAATGAAAACAACACCACGAAACCAAACCACAGGTGTCTACCACATTACGGATCTTGGTTTCATTGTTTTTTCAGCCTTTAAGGCCTAGCACCGTTCAGGACAAATGGTGTTTGTTCAATGACTAAATGAATGAGTGGGTGAATGACTGACCCAAGGCTGGGGAAGGATCCAGGAAACCTCTTGAGATCTTCCTCATGAGTTTATATATCTCCCACGGCATTTTGAAATCCGTATTATTTATTTATTGTGGGCCATGAGTTGGTGGGGGGACAGTAACCAGGACTGGGGAAGTGGCACTTTTGAAGCCCTGACGGCCAAAGGGTCACAGAGAAGTTTGTGCCAGGGACAAGTTGGGGGATCTGGAGGTGGGGACAGCAGCAGGGGTGGTCTCAGAGCACAGATCCTGGTGAGGGGGGCTGCAGGACTGGTCAGCTCTGGAGGAGGCCCGCAAGTTCCTAGGAGAAACGACAGCATGGAATAAGATAGCAAAGAAAGATATGGCTATTCCACTTCCTAGTTCGTTGTGTAGTTTCTGGGCTCTTAAATGCTTACAAGTGGCCATCCAAGGCACAACAATTGGTCTCTCTTTGCCCGGAGCAACAGAAGAAAAGGAATAGACTACGTGGCTCATCGTCTTCACAAACAACTGCCTCCTTTGCCATGAGACCAGAAGAACTAGATGGTGCCTGGCGACCATTACTGAATGTCTGGATCAAATATTCTGTAGAAGAATCTTGACCAAAAGGGGGGTAATTGCAGAACAGAATTTCAAATTCTCATGGAATCTAGACTTTCTGCAAACGTTACGGCTGGATGAACCCCTGAAAACTACTGTTTTGAGATAATACTTAAACCTTAAACCAAAAATATTCCCTACAGTCTTAAAACCATCTCCTCAGAAGGAAGATGGGGCAATCTACTTCCGTAGTGATACTGCCTCGGAAACCCAGGGAGGGGTCGCTATGAGTTGGGTCCGACTCGACAGCAAACAACAACAACAAGGAAAGAATATCTGATGTGAGCACTGTGCTTTTAAAGAACTATCCGTGTGGGATCAAATTGATAACAGCTACTCGAAAGGCTAGCTGGGAACCTCAGGGGTCAATAAGTTTATGTTAACAGAGGATGGACAATTTGAAAAAAGAGGGTGGGAATGGTTGCTGCACAACTCAATGCACGTTTGAGCTTTTTTTTTTTTTTTTTTTACCATATTTTGATGTCAATATCATGTGCCTGCCTTCTGTGTTTGTTTGTGAACCATGTCCTCCCTCTGTGAGGTATTTTCGTAAGTGGTATGCTAAGTTTTTGCATGTTGCTCCAAAAAATTAGCATGTCACACTTACAAATATACCTGGGGGGAGGGAAGGAGAGAGAGGCTGGCAAACACACACAGAAGACTCGTGTTAGCTGAGTAATCAACATCGCTGAGTGGTGCATGTTGAAACTGTTGAATTGGTGTATTTTCTAAGGTGCAGGGGACAGTGAGTGGGCAATTTTTCCGGAGTGTTCCTTCTTTATTAATAAAAACTCATTGACCACCTAAGGTTCCTGTCTAACATTTTAAGGAGGCATTTAGGCACAAATGTCTTTCAGGAGCATTGAGTGATCTGTGTATCTGAAGGCTGGTGTTGTTAGGGCTGTCCAGTCGATTCCGACTCATACCAACCCCATGTGACAGAGGGGAACTGCCCACAGGGTTTCCAAGGCTGTCAGTCTTCGCAGAAGCAAAGCCCAAACCACACCCACTGCCGTGGAGTCCATTCTGACCCACAGCGCCCCTAGAGGACAGAGTGGAACTGCCCCACAGGGTCTCCAAGGCTGTCTTCACAAGAGCAGATCACCAGGTCACCAGGGAGAGACCCGTGGATTCCTGGTGGATTCACAAACCTTTCAGCTAGCAGCTGACTTCTTAACTACTACTGCACCATCAACTCCCTCCCCACCCCTCCAAAAAAAAAAACAACCCTGTAGATTGGCTTGAACAACCAGTCTTTTAGTTAGCAGCTGAGCACGTAACCGTTGCACCATCAGACCTCCTTGGAAACCTCGGTATTTATGTCTGTTTCCTCATCATCTCTAACAGGCAATGCTTGTTCTCTGAGGGCAGAGATCAAGGTGGGAAATCGCATAGGTATCCCTGTGCGTTTCAGTCATCCAGCTCTGTGTGCCCTGCAATGTGGCCATACACGAGCCGACACAACACTCCATCAGTGCACGGCCGTTCACCCTCCCCTGCCTGCCTCCTCCAGCGTTCATCTGTAATGGGAACCGTTAGGGACTGAATTATATCTTCAAAAAAAATGTGTTGTAAATCCAACCTGTTTCAAGTGCTGAGGAGCAAGGATATCTCCTTGAGGACTAAGGTGCGCCTGACACAAGCCATGATATTTCCAATCACCTTGTATGCATGTGAGAGCTGGACAATGAATAGGGAAGACCGAAGAAGAGTTGATGCTTTTGAGTTGTGGTGCTGGCGAAGAATGCTGAAAGTACCATGGACTGCTAAAAGAACTAACAGATCTGTCCTGGAGGAAGTGCAGCCAGAATGCTCCTTGGAAGCAAGAATGGCCAGACTTCGTCTCACCTATTTTGGTCATGTTGTAAGAAGGGACCATTCCCTGGAGAAGGATGTCATGCTTGGTAGGGTGGAGGGTCGACGAAAGAGGGGGAGGCCTTCAACGAGATGGATTGATACAGTGGCTGCGATGATGGGCTCGAGTATAGCAGGGATTGTGGGGCTGGCGCGGGATCGGGCAGTGTTTCGTTCTGCTGTGCATGGGGTCGCTATGAGTCAGAAACGACTCGACGGCACTTAACAACAACAACAACAAATCCAACCTTTATACCTGTGGTTATAATCCCATTTGGGAATGCCTTGTCTTTCTTATGTTAATTAGGCAGGACTAGTGTAGGGCGTGTCTTGAGTAAAACTCAAGCAAGACATAAACAGCAGAGATGGGGTAGGACACAAGCCAAGCCACATGGGATCTCCAGGGAAGCAGGCAACAGAAGTTGAAGAGGGAGGGACCTTCTTCCAGAGGCAACAGAGAGAGAGCGAGCCCTGCTTCAGAGCCCATGCTCTGGATTTGAACTTTTAGCCTCTGAACTGTGAGAAACTAAATTTCTCTGTGTTAAAGCCCACCCTTGTGTTATTTCTGTGAAAGTAGAAAGCGATAATCAAGACTGGAGCCATCCCTACAGGGAGGTCCTCTGCCCAGGGCACCCACAGTGCAATTACTGGCTAAAAGCATTTCTGCCACTTTCCCCCAAGCTGCTTGGCACCTAGCCAGCTCTTCAGGGCACTATTAGTTGCAGTTTTTTCTGAGTTTCTGGAAATTCAGCCTTAAATGTAGATATCTAACAGTCAGGAGGAGCTCTGGTGGCACAATAGTTAAGCACTCAGCTGCCAACCACAAAGGTTGGTGGTTCAAACCCAGCAGTGGCTCCATGAGAGCAAGACTTGCCAATCTGCTCCAGTAAAGATGACAGCCTAGGAAACCCTGTGGTGCAGTTCCACTCTGTCCTCTAGGGGCGCTGTAGTGGGTTTGGTTTGGGCTTTGCTTCTGTGAAGACTGACAGCCTTGGAGACCCTGTGGGGCAGTTCCACTCTGTCCTCTAGGGGCGCTGTGGGTCAGAATGGACTCCACGGCAGTGGGTGTGGTTTGGGCTTTGCTTCTGTGAAGACTGACAGCCTTGGAGACCCTGTGGTGCAGTTCCACTCTGTCCTCTAGGGGCGCTGTGGGTCAGAATGGACTCCACGGCAGTGGGTGTGGTTTGGGCTTTGCTTCTGTGAAGACTGACAGCCTTGGAGACCCTGTGGTGCAGTTCCACTCTGTCCTCTAGGGGCGCTGTGGGTCAGAATCCCCTCCAGGCACTGGGTGTGGTTTGGGCTTTGCTTCTCTGAAGGTAGGAGCTGTCCTGGCATAGCGACTAAGGCACTTGACTGCTAACCAGAAGGCTGGTGCAGCCGCTCCTCGGAAGGAAGGTTGGGCGACCTACTTCCGTAGTGATCCTGCCTCGGAAACCCAAGGAGGGGTCACTATGAGTTGAATCGACTCAATGGCAGTGAGTTTGGGTTTTTCAGTGTGTTGATAGTTAAAAGATTTTAGGGGGTATTTTTGGTTTAAGGTTTAAAGATTGTCTCAGGGAAATAGTTCATCCAGGCTCAATGGAACCAGAAAGTCTGGATTCCATTTTTGTTGTTGTTAGGTGCCGTCGAATCATTTCTGACTCATATTGACCCCATGCACAGCAGAATGAAACACTGCCCGATCCTGCATCAGCCCCACAATCCCTGCTATACCTGAGCCCATCGTTGCAGCCACCATGTCAATCCATCTCGTTGTAGGCCTTCCCCTCTTTCCTCAACCCTCCACCTTACCAAGCATGACATCCTTCTCCAGAGAATGGTCCCTTCTGACAACATGACCAAAATAGGTGAGACGAAGTCTGGCCATTCTTGCTTCCAAGGAGCATTCTGGCTGCACTTCCTCCAGGACAGATCTGTTAGTTCTTTTAGCAGTCCATGGTACTTTCAGCATTCTTCACCAGCACCACAACTCAAAAGCATCAACTCTTCTTCGGCCTTCCTTATTCATTGTCCAGCTCTCACATGCATACGAGGCGATTGGAAATATCATAGCCTGTGTCAGGTGCACCTTAGTCCTCAAGGAAACATCCTTGCTCCTCAGCATTTGAAACAGTTCCTTCACAGCCAACCTGCCCAGTGCTACACGTCGTCCAATGTATTGACTGCTGCTTCCATTGGTGTCGATTGTAGAACCAAGCAATGTGAAGTCTTTGACAACTTCAATCTTTTCTCCATTTATCGTGATGCTGCTTATTGGTCCAGTTGTGAGCATTTTTGTTTCCTTTGTATTGAGATGTAATCCATACTGCAGACTATGTTCCTCAGTCTTCATCAGTAAGTGCCTCGAGTCACTTCCTCACAGTTGTATCATCAGCGTATCTCAGGTTGTTAATGATTCTTCCTCCAATCCTGATGCCACGTTTTTCTTCATATAGTCCAGCTTCTTGGATTATTTGCTCAACATATGGATTGAATAAGTATGGGGAGGGGATACAACCCTGATGCACTTCCTTTCTTGATTTAAACCATGCAGTGTCCCCTTGTTCCGTTAGAATGACAGCCTCCTGGTCAAGGTACAGGTTCCTCATGAGCACAATCAAGTGTTTAGGAATTCCCATTCTTCTCAATGCTATCCATAATTTGTCATGATCTACAAAATCAATTATGGATTCCATAAGACTTTGAATTTCTATTCTTTATATCTCCCCTCTTGCTCAGAATTCTTCCTACAGAATCTTTTTGCTAGAAATGTTCAGTAACGGCAGTCAGGCACATCCAGGTCGTCTAGTTTCTGGCAAAGGAGGGAGCTGTTCATGGAGGCCATTAGTCATGCCTTCCCTTTCCTGACTCTTTCTTCCCCTCTTACTCCATGTGAATGGAGACCAATTGTTGTACCTTGGATGGCCTCTTGCAAGCGTTCAAGACGTCAGGTGCTGTGCAATGAGCTAGGAGGGGAAGAGAAGCACTAAACATGTTATTAGGCCGGTTAACCATGATGTCCCATGAAACCATGACGTCCCATGAAACCATGACCTTAAACCTCCAAACCAAGGAACCAAACCCCATGAAGTGTCTGGTTGTATATAAGCAGACTCACCAGCTTTTTTTTATTCTGTTTTGTTGTTATTATATATATATATATTCACACAACATTCACCAATCCAACTTTTTACAGGTGTTCAACTTGGTGCCATCAGTTACATAAACCGGCTGCATAGCTCTTACCCTTACTCAGTGGGACTTTTCCAACAACAGAAGCAGAAATGCAATGCTCTGTAAGCACTAACTCTCTTGTTTCTCCAGTTCTCACCCCTTAAGATATCATCAGTGCAATTATTTTATCTACCAATTTCAGAAAAGAGACCAAAATCTCTCGACCATGTTAGACATTGGCAGAAATCGCCTAACAAATGAAGGGGCATCGAACATAAAGAAAGTGACCTGTTTTGAAGAACATAGACTGTGTGTTAGCCTGGGTTCTCTAGAGAAGCAAAACCAGTAAAGCTTATAGAGAGAGAGAAAGAGAAATTTATCTTAGGAAAATGGCTCACACACTTATGGAAGCCGACAAGTCCCAAGTTCTTGGATCAAACGTCAAGCTGGAGGCTTTTCCCAACTCACACAGCCGCAGGGGCTGAGGATCTCAAGGTTGGCAGGCAGTGTACTGGCTGTTGACTTCAACGAATGACGAATCCAAGATCTCCAGGCCGAGTGGTGGGTTGTTTGCTCACGGATAGTTGTAGGCAGCACAACAGAATTCCGATCCACAGAAGAGTGTCTCTTTTCCCAGGATGTCCATAGATATACTGGAAGCAGGCCACACCCCTAGGGAAACTCCCTTTCAACGGATTGGCTGCTCAAAACATATTCATCCGATCCCATCATGGGAATAACCCACACACGAAATTGTGGTCCAGCCAAGTGGACACAGAGCTCCAACTATCACAACTTGTAACAAAATGGATCTCCTGCCACCAATCAGCCAGGAAAGGACGTCAAAGATCCCACCAGGATGAGCCCATTTCCTGCTCTTGAATGACAGAAACCATGTGGGCCTTGACCAAGGCCTGTGCCATGAACGTTGCAGCGACCAGTTTCGTAACGTAACAAGTCTTGGAACTGTGACCCCTGCCCTGCCTCTGGTTCGTTAATGGAATATTAGAATGAAATTAACAGGGTAGGATGAGCTCCGAGGACATTTGAGGTGAAGGTGACACGCGTGCAGGACTGAACCAGCTGCAAAGAAAACAAACATTAGCATGCGTACATGCACTGTAGCTTTTTGGGTTCTCAGTTGGGTACCCCTTCATCTTAGTTGACAAGGGTGGCTGCTATTGCTGTGGTGGGTAACCTTTGAAGCCCTGGTTCCCACAAGCGGCTGGATAAGCCCCTGAGTGACGCTGTCCCTCTCTGTTCTCTGAGCAC
>NW_006922145.1:62319-64049 GCF_000298275.1 Orycteropus afer afer | reverse complement strand
GGAAACCCAAGGAGGGGTCGCTATGAGTCGGGTCCGACTTGACAGCACATAACAACAACAACAACAATGAAAATTTTAAATTCTGTTCTGCAGTTCCCCCCTTTTGATCAGAATTCTTCTATAGCATCTTTGATCAAGATGTTCTATAAGGGTTGCTTGGCACCAACCAGTTCTTCTGGTTTCGTGGCAAAGGAGGCAGCTGTTCATGGAAGCAATTGGCTGTGGGTTCCAGTCCTTTTGCTTCTCTTTCTAGGTGAATAGAAACCAATTGTTGTACCTTATGTAGTTGCTGATTTAAGACTATGGTCTGCAGTATGGATTACACCTCAGTATAAAGAAAACAAAAATCCTCACAAATGGACCAGTAAGCAGCATCACAATAAATGGAGAAAAGATTGAAGTTGTCAAAGACTTCATATTACTTGGTTCCACAATCAACAGCAATGGAAGCAGCAGTCAAGACATCAGACGACGTATTGCATTGGGCAAATCTGCTGCAAAAGAACTCTTTCAACTGATGAAGAGCAAAGATGTCTCCTTGAAGACTAAGGGGCACCTAATCCAAGCCGTGGTATTTTCAATCACTTCATATGCATGTGAGAGCTGGACAATGAATAAAGAAGACTAAAACAAGAGTTGATGCTTTTGAGTTGTGGTGTTGGCGAAGAATACTGAGCGTACCATGGACTGTCAAAAGAACTAACAGATCTGTCCTGGAGGAAGGGCAGCCGGAACTCTCCTTGGAAGCGAGAATGGCCAGATCTCGTCTCACTTACTTTGGTCATGTTGTCAGAAGGGACCATTCCCTGGAGAAGGATGTCATGCTTGGTAGGGTGGAGGGTCGATGAAAGAGGGGAAGGCCCTCAATGAGATGGATTGACACGGTGGCTGCAATGATGGGCTCAGGTCTAGCAGGGATTGTGGGGCTGGCGCGGGACCAGGCAGGGTTTCGTTCTGCTGTGCATGGGGTCGCTATGAGTCGGAGACATCTCGATGGTACCTAACAACAAGCGGTTGCTTCCATGGCAGAATTCTTAAAAAAAAAAAAAAATTCATCTATGCATTCATTTATTCAACAAACATTGGCTGCCTACACCTGTGCTAGATAGTGGCAGGAAGAAGACAACGATAGAGTTCCTGCCCTAGAGAAGGGCTCATGAGAGTCCATGGAGCTCGGTGTGAGCTCCGTCCCAGCATCCTCTACATTAACTGAAGCTACTTAGCCCACAAATATCTGTCATTTCTTCTGCGTCAAGCACAGATCTACACAGTCCCTTCCCAGGGCTGTGGTGAGGATTAACCAAAGCCAAACCAGTCACTGTGGCGCTGACTCCAACTCATGTTGCCCCCTGTGAGTCAGAGTAGAACTGGGCTCCACAGGGCTTTCAAGGGCTGATTTTATGGAAATGTATCACCAGGCCTTTCCTCTGAGGCACCCCTGGGTGAATTTGAGTCACCAGCCTTTCTGTTAGCAGCTGAGTGATTTAAACTTTGTGCCACTCACAGATTCTGTGGTGAAGATAAAGTGGGTCAAGACAAGTAAATTGCTTAGCACATACCTGGGACATGATCCATTGCTACCTCACCGATTCTGACCCACAGCGCCCCTAGAGGACAGAGTGGAACTGACCCATAGGGTTTCCCAGGCTGTCAATCTTCACAGAAGCAAAGCCCAAACCACACCCACTGCTGTGGAGTCCATTCTGACCCACAGCGCCCCTAGAGGACAG
>NW_006922145.1:60771-61754 GCF_000298275.1 Orycteropus afer afer | reverse complement strand
GCTATTGCTGTGGTGGGTAACCTTTGAAGCCCTGGTTCCCACAAGCGGCTGGATAAGCCCCTGAGTGACGCTGTCCCTCTCTGTTCTCTGAGCACGTTCAGCTGCAAGTTAACTTCGCATTGTCACAGTCTGTGGAACTGCATAAGGGTATCACTTCTTGGCTGGGAAATTGCTATGGAACTTTGTGATCTTAACGGATTGCAGACTGCCTCTTCTTTCTCCCATGGAATGGCTGGTGGATTGGAGTCTCTGAACTTTCAGTTAGCAGCTGAGTGCTTAACCACCAGGGCTCCTAGCTGGGGCGTAGACATTACTTAAGGTGTTTGATGACTGACTGAATGCCCAGTGGGCAGTTATTGCTGGGACAAGATTGATAGTGCCACAGTGGAGATGGATGCCAATGCTTTCTGTCCAGAGGTGATGAAGAAGTGTCTGAGGCCTTGAGTGCTGCTGTGACCAAAACACCACAAACTGTGTCTTCAACAAATAGAAACTTATCCCTTCACAGTTCAGGAGGCCAGAAGCCCCAGCCCAGGGCCCCAGCTCGAAGGGAGGGCTTTCTCTGCTCTGGGGGATGGTCGTTGTCTCTTCGCAGCCGAGATCCTTGGCTCCTTGAGGATTTTCACTTGGAGTGGCATCTGTCCTCCCCGTGTCCGCTCCCTGCTTGGCTGCTACTCAGTCTGCTCTTTTGTGTCTCAAAGGATTTAAGACACACCCTACACTAATCCTGCCTCATCACATCACAAGGAAAACGCTTTTCTGAACGGGATGGTAGCCACAGGCTTGGGGTTCGGATTTACAACACATATTTTTGGGGACACGATTCAATCCATGATGCCACAGGATCCAGGCTGTCACCTCTGGTGGCAGTAATTCTCCAGTATTTCCTGCCCTCACATTCTCACATTGTGACCTTCTGGAACAAGATATATATATATATATATCAAGCAGAGGTCTACACAGTCCCTGTATATATATATATA
>NW_006922145.1:53178-60526 GCF_000298275.1 Orycteropus afer afer | reverse complement strand
TGTTCTTCCCTCCATGCACTCCTGCCCCCTGAGCTGTCTCCCTGTGCATGCATAGCCCTTCTATTCTCCCATGATTATTCTCTCCAAGAAGTGTATCTACCTGACGTCAATGAGGAACCATCTGTTTTTGCTTAGGATTCTCCCTTGTTCCTCTGTTGCTTTGTGGCTTTCTCGGAGTCTCGTATTCGTGCTGTACATACTATTTCCATGAAACCCAAGCACTGTTTCCCTCCACCAAGTGTGTTCATGGTGGTAGGAGAGCGGGCATCGGGGGATTAGGTCGCCTGGAGGACCCACTAGGGGTAGCCAGTCACTGGCCTGTGAGTGCTACCGCAGAGGGCCTGTGAGCCCCTGTGGGGTGGGCTACCTTGAGGACACATTGCTATTGCTGTTGGTTGCCATGGTGTTTGTTAGCTCTCAGTCATGGTGACCCCATGTCCAACAGAACAAAATGTTGCCCAGTCCTGCGCCATCTCCATGACGTTGGTACATCGGCATTCATTGTTCTGATTATCGTGTTAGCCCATATCATTGAGGTTCCCCTCATTTTCGTTGGCATTCAGGGATACTTCCGTAAGTGGAATTTTAACCAATTGATATGCTTTCTGATAATGGAGTCCACTGTAAGTAATAATTGCTTGTGAAACTCAGAGTTCACAGGATGATACCCACTGTGAAGGCCCTGTGATGGCTGGGCCATGACTCTCAGTGGTTTGGCAGTTACGATGGAGTCACCCCCACAACGGGATCTGATACGATGTAATCATCTCTGCTTTGAGTGGAAAGGGAATTTCCATGAGGGTGTGGCCTGCTTCCAATATCTATCAACATTCTAGCAAACCTCTCTGGCCGTTACTCCACCTGGCTGCTTCTCCTCATCATCTGACCTCCACGTCTTTGGACTTGAACCTGCAGCCCAACATATTGCCTGCCCATTTGAGATTATTGCATTTGCAGCCTACGAGCCAGCAGCCTGCCATCTTACCTCATTTGTCAGCCTCTGCAGCCAGCAGCCTGCCATCTTACCTCATTTGTCAGCCTCTGCAGTCAGCAGCCTGCCATCTTATCTGATTTGTCAGCCTCTGCAGCCAGAAGCCTGCTGTCTGATCTGCCAATTATGGGATCATCAGCCCTTGCAGCTACGTGAGTCAGGAAAAGCTTCCACCCTGACATCTGATCCATGGACTTGGGACTTGCCAGCCTCTACAGTCACATGGGAGCTGTGGTAGCGTAGTGCCTAAGGCACTTGACTGCTAACCAGAAGGCTGGCGGTTCAAACCCACCAGCCACTCCTCGGAAGGAAGACGGGGCAATCTACTTCCGTAGTGATACCGCCTTGGAAACCCAAGGAGGGGTCGCTATGAGTCGGGGCCAGCTCAACAGCAAATAACAAAAAACAGTCACATGAACCATTTGCTTGAGATAAATCTCCCCCATATATATGCATAGATAAGCTTCAGTGGTTTTGCTTCTCTAGAGAACCCAACTGAAGACACCCACACTTCTACAGGGAATTCCATGGAGAAGGCTCCAGGCTGGCTGTTACTATGGTGATATACTATATTATAAGTGGGCTCAGTTTCAGGCTGCAGGGGTGGAAGGATTGATTAATTATATGGGAGAGATTAGGAAAGAAAACAAAACCCTGACTGCAGCTTAGAGAGAATAGTTTTCTAGTGTTATCATCACAATATAAGTGACCATAACCCAAGGTATTTGAGTAATCTCTCTGGATGTATGGAACCCAATGAGATGAATGCAGGCTTAGTTTACTGACTGCCTTGAATACATCCTGATTAATTATGTGGTGATTGGGTTTAAATCAGATCAAAATATGCATGAATGGCAAAGAAGTCGAATCAGCATTTCTTTCTAAGAAACAGACACATTCTAGGAATCAGAGAAAAATGTAATGAAGTCTGAAAGAAAATTCATTGGCAAAGAATACTGAAAACACTATGAACTGCCAGAACGAACAAATCTGTCCTGGAGGAAATGCAGTCAGAATGTTCCTTGGAAGCGAGAATGGCCAGACTCCGTCTCACCCACTGTGGTCGTGTTGTCAGAAAGGACCTGTCCCTGAGACGGATGTCATGCTGGGTAAAGTGGAGGGTCAGCAAAAAGGGGGAAGCCCCTCAACAAGATGGACTGACACGGGGGCTGCAGTGCTGGTTCCAGTATAGTGAGTGTCGTGAGGCTGGTGGGGGACCAGGCAGTGTTTGATTCTGCTGAACGTGGAGTGGTTATGAGTCGGAAGTGACTCAACGGCTCCTAACAACAACAAAAGAAACCTTAAAAAGTTAATACAAAGGGAAAATAAGATCTCAGAATTGTATCTATCAATAAATACTGGATGACATTGGTAAGTGGTTGATAAGCTGATGTGACCTGATGGATTTTCCTCCCCATGAAATCTCTTCCTTGATGTTATGTTACTGTTGTTGCTGTTAGTTGCAGCGATTTGACGCCTACTCACAATGACCTTTGGGAGCTCTGGTAGCTTAGTGCCTAAGACACTTGCCTGCTAACTAGAAAGCTGGCGGTTCTAACCCACCAGCCACTCCTCAGAAGGAAAGTTGGGCAATCTACTTCTGTAGTGATACCGCCTCGGAAACCCAAGGAGGGGTCGCTATGAGTTGGGTCCAACTCGATGGCACATAACAACAACAACAACAACACAATGACCTTATGTACAAGAGACCAAAATCTCTTGACGGAGATTTTGAGGACGGATGTTGCCTCATTCTGAGTCATCCTCACAGTCTAGTCCACTCCTGTGGCCATAGAGCCCACCTATCTCTCCGAGGGTCCCGTCCCTTACTGCTCCTTGACTTCACATGGGTCCCACGCCTTTGCTGGGCCATGACTCCACCACACACGACGCCCTTTTCTAATGTGATCTGTCCAAAGAGACCAACTGTTGTACCTTATGTAGTTGCTGGTTGAGGGGGGCCACGTTGCACCGTGGTCCATGAAGTTTTTAGTGGCTCCTGTCCAGAAGTACATCACCAGGTCCTGCTGCCCAGCCTGTCTTCGTGGGGAAGTTCCAGTGAAACGTGCCCATGACGGGTGACCCTGCGGAAGGCTGAGCTGTAAGGCGGAGTGGGCCCCTCGCTGAACATTCCAGGACTGTAACGGACCAGCAGGCGTGATTATAGTCGACATTCATCACAGTGACTAACTTGATATTTTTCCCTCCCTTTTGCTTTCTTTTTTTTATTTTTATTTTTTTTTTATTAGGATTTGGGTGAAGATTTACAGAATAAATTCACTTTTCATACAGCAGTTTACATATACTTTGTCTCATGTCATTGACCAAAATTTACAATGCAGCAGCTCCCCTCCCACTTCCTCCCCATAGTTACCTCCTCCCAGTGTCCATCCCTTCATACTCTTCGAGAGGCCCATTGTCTGCCAACCCTGTATATGATCTTGGATACACTCTCCATTTAGACATACATAATTGTTTAGCTTGTTCACCCATCTATCCGTCCCTATACCCATGTTTGCTTTCATTGACAACTCAGTATTGTATTTACAAAGGGGTTCATATTTGTTGTTTGTACTGCCCATGTAACTCTCTCTGTCTTTCTCATCCTCAATGATGCCATATTGGTCACTCACATTTGGTACATTGCCCTTCTCTTCACCCAAATCAATATTTATCTCTATCTATCTAACAGCATTCCCTCCCCTCCCCTCCCACCCCTGGTAACCAACAAAGAAAATGTCCTCTAATATATAAACCTTTCCTTAACTTTCACAATAACGGACTAATACAATATTTGTCCTTTTGTGACTGACTTATTTCGCTCAGCATAATGTCCTCCAAGTTCATCCACGTTATGCGGTGTTTTGCAGATTCTACATTATTCTTTAGCGTTGCATAGTATTCCATTGTGTGAATGTACCAAAGTTTGGTTATCCATTCCTCAGTTGTTGGACATCTAGGTTGTTTCCAAGTTTTGGCTATTGTAAATAGTGCTGCGATGAACATCGGCGTGCATATATCTGTTCTTGTTATGGCTCTCACTTCTTTAGGGTATATACCTAGTAATGGGATGGCTGGGTCAAATGGTATTTGTATTTCCAACTTTTGAAGGAATCGCCATACTGCTTTCCACAATGGTTGTACCATTTTACAGTCCCACCAGCAGTGTATGAGAGTCCCAATCTCTCCACAACCTCGCCAGCATTTGTTATTTTCTGTCTTGTTGAACTTTGCTACTAGTGGTGGAGCAAGATGGTATCTCATTGTTGTTTTGATTTGCATCTCTCTAATAGCTAATGATCGTGAGCATTTCTTCATATGTTTGTTGGCCGCTTGAATATCCTCCTTGGTGAAGTGTCTATTCATGTCTTCTGCCCATTTTTTAATCGGATTGTTTGTCTTTTTGTTATTGAGGTGTTGGAGTGTTCTATAAATTCTAGAGATAAGTCCCTTGTCAGATATGTTATTACCAAATATTTTTTCCCAATCTGTAGGTTCTCTTTTGACTCTTTTGGAGAAGTCTTTGGAAGCACATAAACATTTAATTTTTAGAAGGTCCCAATCATCTGGCTTCTCTTCTGCTGTTGGTGCATTTTAAATTATGCTTGGTAGTCTATTTATACCAAATATTAGGGCCCTTAAGTTTGAGCCTAAATTTTCCTTGAGAAACTGTATAGTTCTAGGTTTCACATTTAAGTCTTTGATCCATCTGGAGTTTGTTTTTGTGTGTGGTGTGAGGTACAGATCTTGTTTCATTTTTCTGCAAATGGATCTCCAGTTTTGCCAGCACCATTTATTAAACAAACATTCTCTTCCCCACTTAATGGATTTGGGGCCTTTGTCAAAGATCAGCTGACTATAGGTCGATGGATCTATACCTCCTTTTGCTTTCTTTTAAGTAAATAGAATCGCCACCCTCTTTATGGACGCTGAATTCTATAGGTTTGTTATTTTCAATTATACATTCTCGTAAGTGTGACCCTCTCCCATGAGTGGGTTCAGACGAGAACCGTCGCCTATGAAGCAAGACGAGCCTGGGGAGAGGGCCGCTGAGTCCCAGGTAATCAGAGACGGGAAGGACAAAGGGCGTCCTGGCCGCCCCAGGGATCTTCAGCGCCCTCCTGATCGAAGGAAGCTTTTGGGAAAAATATTTTTAAAAAGCCCTTTCTTCTGTGCGCAGATTGAATTGTGTCTTCTAAAATACCTGCTGGAAGCCTAACCCCACACCTGTGGATGCAAAGCCACCAGGGAATAGGGTTTTCTTTGTTATGTTAATGAGACCATTTCTTTGCAGGGCTTAAACCCAGTCCCTTCTGAGTGAACATGTGTGTGTGTGTGTGTATACATACGCACATGTTTATACACATATATATGTAACTATATGCATAAAGGAGCTCTGGTGGCATAGTGGATAAGGCATTTGGTTGCTGACCAGAAGGTCAGCAGTTCAAATCCACCTTGGAAACGCAATGACGGTCAGTAGGAGTTGCAATGCAGTGGATGGCAGGGTTCTTTTTTCTTTTTAACACACACACACCCATCTTTCTTCTGTAAAGATTACACACAACTGGGACTGGGTTGTCTGCAGTCTTTACAAAAGCCAATCACCAGGCCGAATTCTTCTGCAATGCCACCGGGTGGGTTCCAACAGGCAACCTGTGAGTTAGCAGCTGAGTGCGGATCACCTACACCACCAGGGGCCTTCTTCCTTAGCCATACGGACAGCAGCCTAGACAGAGACACACACAAATGGGGAGGATGGAGATCATGTGAAGGTTGCCACGGAGCTGAGGAGCAGAAGCTCAGAGACATGGACCTTCCCCCAGAGCCCCCAGAGAGAGGGGGGGCCTTCCCCAGAGCCCACAGGGAGAGGGGGCCTTCCCCAGAGCCCCCAGAGAGAGGGGGCCTTCCCCAGAGCCCCCAGAGAGAGGGAGCCTTCCCCAAAGCCCACAGGGAGAGGGGGGGCCTTCCCCAGAGCCCCCAGAGAGAGGGAGCCTTCCCCAGAGCCCACAGGGAGAGGGGGGGCCTTCCCCAGAGCCCCCAGAGAGAGAGGGGGGGCCTTCCCCAGAGCCCCCAGAGAGAGGGGGGCCTTCCCCAGAGCCCCCAGAGAGAGGGAGCCTTCCCCAGAGCCCACAGAGAGAGGGGGGGCCTTCCCCAGAGCCCCCAGAGAGAGGGGGGGCCTTCCCCAGAGCCCACAGAGAGAGTGGGAGCCTTCCCCAGAGCCCACAGAGAGAAGGGGGGCCTTCCCCAGAGCCCACAGAGAGAGAGGGGGGGCCCTTCCCCAGAGCCCACAGAGAGAGGGGGGGCCTTCCCCAGAGCCCACAGAGAGAGGGGGGGCCTTCCCCAGAGCCCACAGGGAGAGGGGGGCCTTCCCCAGAGCCCACAGAGAGAGAGGGGGGGCCCTTCCCCAGAGCCCACAGAGAGAGTGGGAGCCTTCCCCAGAGCCCACAGAG
Source organism: Orycteropus afer afer (assembly GCF_000298275.1). Lineage (NCBI taxonomy): Eukaryota > Metazoa > Chordata > Mammalia > Tubulidentata > Orycteropodidae > Orycteropus > Orycteropus afer. The sequence continues at coordinate 54,082 of NW_006922145.1, read as the reverse complement.
AGAGGGGGGGCCTTCCCCAGAGCCCACAGAGAGAGGGGGGGCCTTCCCCAGAGCCCACAGAGAGAGGGGGCCTTCCCCAGAGCCCACAGAGAGAGGGGGCCTTCCCCAGAGCCCACAGAGAGAGGGGGGAGCCTTCCCCAGAGCCCACAGGGAGAGGCGGGGCCTTCCCCAGAGCCCCCAGGGAGAGGGGGCCTTCCCCAGAGCCCACAGAGAGAGAGGGGGGCCTTCCCCAGAGCCCACAGAGAGAGGGGGGGCCTTCCCCAGAGCCCACAGAGAGAGGGGGGGCCTTCCCCAGAGCCCACAGAGAGAGGGGGGCCTTCCCCAGAGCCCACAGAGAGAGAGGGGGGAGCCTTCCCCAGAGCCCACAGAGAGACGGGGTGCCCTTCCCCAGAGCCCACAGAGAGAGAGGGGGCTTCCCCAGAGCCCCCAGAGAGAGTGGGGGGCCTTCCCCAGAGCCCATAGAGAGAGAGGGGTGAGCCTTCCCCAGAGCCCCCAGAGAGAGGGGGGGGCCCTTCCCCAGAGCCCCCAGAGAGAGGGGGGAGCCTTCCCCAGAGCCCCCAGAGAGAGGGGGGGCCTTCCCCAGAGCCCCCAGAGAGAGGGGGGGCCTTCCCCAGAGCCCACAGGGAGAGGGGGGGCCTTCCCCAGAGCCCACAGAGAGAGGGAGCCTTCCCCAGAGCCCCCAGAGAGAGGGGGGCCTTCCCCAGAGCCCACAGAGAGAGGGGGGGCCTTCCCCAGAGCCCACAGGGAGAGGGGGGGCCTTCCCCAGAGCCCACAGAGAGAGGGGGCCTTCCCCAGAGCCCACAGAGAGAGGGGGGGCCTTCCCCAGAGCCCACAGAGAGAGAGGGGGCCTTCCCCAGAGCCCACAGGGAGAGGGGGGAGCCTTCCCCAGAGCCCACAGAGAGAG
>NW_006922145.1:46738-52852 GCF_000298275.1 Orycteropus afer afer | reverse complement strand
GCCTTCCCCAGAGCCCACAGAGAGAGAGGGGGGGCCTTCCCCAGAGCCCCCAGAGAGAGGGGGGCCTTCCCCAGAGCCCACAGGGAGAGGGGGGGCCCTCCCCAGAGCCCCCAGAGAGAGAGGGCCTTCCCCAGAGCCCACAGGGAGAGGGGGGGCCTTCCCCAGAGCCCACAGAGAGAGGGGGCCTTCCCCAGAGCCCCCAGAGAGAGGGGGCCTTCCCCAGAGCCCCCAGAGAGAGGGGGGGCCTTCCCCAGAGCCCACAGAGAGAGAGGGGGCCTTCCCCAGAGCCCACAGGGAGAGGGGGGCCTTCCCCAGAGCCCCCAGAGAGAGGGGGGAGCCTTCCCCAGAGCCCCCAGAGAGAGAGGGGGGCCTTCCCCAGAGCCCCCAGAGAGAGGGGGGGCCTTCCCCAGAGCTCACAGGGAGAGGGGGGGCCTTCCCCAGAGCCCTCAGAGAGAGGGGGGGCCTTCCCCAGAGCCCAGAGAGAGAAAGGGGGCCTTCCCCGGAGCCCACAGGGAGAGGGGGGGCCTTCCCCAGAGCCCCCAGAGAGAGGGGGGAGCCTTCCCCAGAGCCCACAGAGAGAGAGGGGGGGCCTTCCCCAGAGCCCCCAGAGAGAGAGGGGGCCTTCCCCAGAGCCCACAGGGAGAGGGGGGGCCTTCCCCAAAGCCCCCAGAGAGAGGGGGGGCCTTTCCCAGAGCCCAGAGAGAGAAAGGGGGCCTTCCCCAGAGCCCACAGGGAGAGGGGGGGCCTTCCCCAGAGCCCACAGAGAGAGAGGGGGGAGCCTTCCTCAGAGCCCACAGAGAGAGGGGGCCTTCCCCAGAGCCCCCAGAGAGAGTGGGGGGGCCTTCCCCCAGAGCCCACAGGGAGAGGGGGCGCCTTCCCCAGAGCCCACAGAGAGAGGGGGCCTTCCCCAGAGCCCCCAGAGAGAGTGGGGGGCCTTCCCCCAGAGCCCACAGGGAGAGGGGGGGCCTTCCCCAGAGCCCACAGAGAGAGGGGGCCTTCCCCAGAGCCCACAGGGAGAGGGGGGGCCTTCCCCAGAGTCCACAGAGAGAGGGGGGAGCCTTCCCCAGAGCCCACAGGGAGAGGGGGGGCCTTCCCCAGAGCCCCCAGAGAGAGGGGGGGCCTTCCCCAGAGCCCACAGGGAGAGGGGGGGCCTTCCCCAGAGCCCACAGGGAGAGGGGGGGGCCTTCCCCAGAGCCCCCAGAGAGAGGGAGCCTTCCCCAGAGCCCACAGGGAGAGGGGGGGCCTTCCCCAGAGCCCCCAGAGAGAGGGGGGGCCTTCCCCAGAGCCCCCAGAGAGAGGGGGGGCCTTCCCCAGAGCCCACAGAGAGAGGGGGAGCCTTCCCCAGAGCCCACAGAGAGAGGGGGGCCCTTCCCCAGAGCCCACAGAGAGAGAGAGAGGGAGTCTTCCTCAGAGCCCACAGAGAGAGGGGGACTTCCCCAGAGCCCACAGAGAGAGGGGGCCTTCCCCAGAGCCCCCAGAGAGAGTGGGGGGCCTTCCCCAGAGCCCACAGAGAGAGGGGGAGCCTCCCACAGAGCCCACAGAGAGAGAGGGGGCCTTGCCCAGAGCCCACAGAGAGAGGAGCACCTCCCTGGGAATTTAAGGGAGGAAAGGCTCGTGTAACCTGTGAGCTTGTTCAAGGGGAAGGTGACTCAGCATCTATGAGAAGGACATAAGGGTCCCCAGAAGGGCACACAGGTGCGGGCGGGTGTGAGAGAGCAAAGCGCTGGGAAGGATGGGCCTTGGGAACCCTCGGGGGCTCCGCTCTGTCACACGGGGTCACCATGCTTCAGAATTGACTCCTTGGCACCCAACAAGCCAGTGGGGAGAGAAAAATGATACAAGACGGAAAGGCATGGGCGAGGGTGATCGGAGGACCTCGGGCATGTGAGGGACAGAACCCGCAGTGGCAACAACGGTCTGCATTCTTTGTGGGCTCCCAGGCTAGCTCAGCACGATCCACCAGTCACCATGTGTGACTGTCGAACACTCTCATGTCATCAGCCCAAAGGAGATGTGCAAAATACATATTGCATTGGATAGACTTAGTACCAGAAACAATGGTCATAATCAATAATTTCTATATTAATTCCATGTTAAAATGATAATATATTGGATATAGTGGGTAAAATGAAGCATGCTATTTAAATGAATTCCACTATTTGGTTTTGTTTTTCTCCTTTTTTTAATGTAGCCACTAGGCAATTCTAAGGAGCTCTGGTAGAGTAGAGCCTAAGGCATTTGACTGCTAACCAGAAGGTTGGTGGTTCAAACCCACCAGCCACTCCACGGAAAGAAGACTGGGCAATCTACTTCCATGAAGATTTACCGCCTTGGAAACCCAAAGGGTGACACTATGAGTTGGAATTGACTCCATGGCAATGAGTTTGGTTTTTGCCTGGTGAGGCAATTTAAGGAGCCCTCATGGTACAGCTAACGGCAAAGAGGAAGAAATTGAAGCCTGGATTGTTTTAAGGATCTGAAGTTCTGCTCCACATGTTGCCTCCGTTCTACTAGGAGTCGTCTATCGTGGCCCTGAATAGAGCGTCGGTAGTGGTAGCAGGGCACCATCTATTTCTTCTGGTCTCAGGGTAGAGAAGGGCATGGTTCATGTAGGCTCTTAGTCTTGTACACTATTTTCTTTGAGTCTCTGGTTTCCTTCTTTGTCTTTTGGTTGGGACTATTAGGGATCCCTAATTGTATCTTAGATGGATGTTCACAAGCTTTTAAGACCTGAGACACTACTCACCATCATATGTAATTCTTGATTCCACTGCCATGGCTACAGGTATATTCCACAGACATGAGATTACCACACACAGATGGTATTCACCTCAAGTTTGATGAGTGGAAAAGGACATTAAAGCATGAGATTCTCTGTCTTCTTTAGCAGTTACAAAAGCCACATGGATACACTATCCCAGCTTTTCCAGGTTATTCTGTCTTACTGCCATGCCTCTTCCTTCCTTTTCCGTTTTCAATATAACACAGTTATGGAAATTTACCTGGGATCCAAGCTGCTGAAAATTTTCCATATACAAAGTAATAATTATCGTGTTTTGATTCTTGAGTATTTGCAGAGAACAACTCTTTAAATGAGTTTTCTATTTCTTTATGTTTTGACATCTGTAAGTGGCTTTCCATAACAATAGTCCAAATAGTGAATTCAACACGCTTGTACACTGTGAAAAAGAATTTATTTCTGATCAGAGGTTTACAGAAATATTCCTATTATCTCACTAGGTGCTATTGTGTTCTTTTTCTCTTCTACATAACATTTTCTGTACCTTCAGTTTTAGAAACACTCTCTGTGTCTCTTTTTAAGCAAACCCACCAAACCCTGGCTGACTCATTATTATTCAGTAGATACATCACAACCTTGATTTCTCACCACTTGTTACAGATTGAATTGTGTCCCCAAAAAACATGTGTTGTAAATCCTGACCCCTGTACCTGTGGCTATAATCCCATTTGGGAACTGTGGTAGTTAAGGTTGTATGTCACCTTGGCTGGGCCTGGTTGAGTGGCTGGGCAGCTGGATGTAGTATTCCTCACAATAAGACTGGTCATCAACTCCATGGTGGAATCTACTGGGAGCAGCTGAGTAGCTGCCTTAGGGAATGTGGTCTGCTTCCTGTACATAAGGAGAAGCCTTGGGGAACGGTGTCTAGCTTATAGCACACTGGGATAAATAATTAATAATAATAATAATCAATAATACCATTTAGCTGAGTCTTTTTTCAGCAGCCTGCCATGTTGCCTGATGATCTCGGGACTGTTTCTGGACTTGACTTCGTGGCCTGATGTGTTGCTTAATAATCCTAGGACTGTGCCATTTTACTTGTCGACCTTAAGTTGGTCAGCCTCAGCAGCCAGTAGCTGGCTGAGTGAAGAGATGCCTCCAGCTTCAGTGGGGCTGGGAGCAAGAGGCAGAGCTGAAGCCCAAGGACTAGGGGCCTTTACCCAGCCCCTACAGCTTGTTGTTGTTGTTTGCCATCGACTCGGCCCCGACTCATAGCAACCCCTCCTTGGGTTTCCGAGGCAGTATCACTACGGAAGTAGGAATGCCCAACCTTCCTTCCGAGGAGTGGCTGGTGGGTTTGAACCGCCAGCCTTCTGGTTAACAGTCAGATGTTAATGGGCAGTGTTAGGGTAGGATGTGTCTTAATTCCATCTCTTTTGAGATATAAAAGAGCAGATTGAGCAGAGAGGATGGTGCTAGCCATCTGATCACCAAGGAACCAGGGCTCAGAAGCTGGAAGAGACAAGGACGTTCCCCCAGAGCTGACAGAGGAAGAGAGAGAAAGCCTCCCCCTAGAGGCGGCACCCTGATTTTGGACTCCTAGCCTCCTAAACTGTGAGAAAATAAACTTCTGTTTGTTAAAGCCCCCTCCTTGTGGTATTTCTGTTACAGCAGCACTGCATAACTGAAAGAACGCTGATTTTCTAGGGAGACAGAAAACACACACATACAATGCTTCCTTTCCTCATCTGTGGAAGAAAGACCTGATGACTGGTTTCCGTAAGGACGGACAGCCTTGGAGTCCTGAGCTCCAGCAGGGAGGGGCTCAAGAAAGAGTATGATGAGAGGACCAAGGACCAGGCAGAGGAGGCAACAGACAATAACCAGACCAGTTCCATCAAGTTGATTCCACGTCATGGTGAGCCCCTGTGTCTCAGAGCAGAGCTGTGCTCTGACAGGTTCATTCTTCCTCTTTGTTTTGAGGAACAGTCACAGAACAGCCACCAGTTCAACAATGTCAACATGTACAATCCAGTGATACTGGTTACATTCTTACAACCATTCACCCTTTCTTTTCCGAATCGTTCCTCCTCCATTAACATAAACTCACTACTTCCTCAGCTTCCTGTCTAACCTTTCTTTTGAGTTGCTGTTGTCAATACAACCCCATATAAACAGATCTTAAAAGACCATAATGCTCAAGGAAGAATTCTTTACTAGTTAAACTAGACTATCGTTTGCTTTTAAAAATTCAAGAGATTTTTTTTCTTTCATTTAAAGTTTAAAAATTTTCTCAAGGCAATATTTTCAGGGCTTCATGCAGCTCCCAAAAATCTGGATTCCACAAGGACTTGAAATTCTGTTCTGCATTTTCCCCCTTTTGATCAGCATTCTTCTATAGAATCTTTGATGAAAACATTCAGTAATGGTTGTCAGGCACCATCCAATTCTTCTGATCTCATAGCAAAGGAGATAGTTTTTCAAGGAGGCAGGAACAGGGTTTTCAGTGGCTGGTTATTTCAACGTAGATCACTATGCCACTGTTGTGATACACCCCTGGGTGGCTTTGAACCCCAACCTTTAGGGTTAGTAGTGACAGTTAACACTTTGCACCCAACAGTTTTTACCACCCAGGGACTCCCAAACTAGAATCTCAAAGCCCAAGTTTCTCTCCAGAGAAAGTGACCATAGAGATTAAAACTTTGGGACCACATAGAGGGTGCATGCTGAGAAAACAAGATCTTTAGACTCTCTTTTGCAGAGAGAGGTGACCAAAAAAGCATGGGTATGTCATCAATACATTAGTGTAAAGAATTTCAGGGGACGCTGGTGTCACTTGATGAAGGGTTCTGACCTCACATCCTCATTTTATTAGTCACACTTGGGGAATGATACATTCTCTGTTACTTTCCTAAGCTGGCGATACATTCCAACTAATTAGTTGACACTCTGCTCTGACCAATGCAACTGATGACTCGGGACACCCATTTCTAGCCTATGGCCAGGCACAGGGTGGCCGTCTGGGAACGGTGCATCTGTGGGATGCTAATTGGGCCATCGAAGCACTGCACTGTTGACCTTGGTCCTAATTAACACAAGGAACTGCTCCTACTCAAGGAAACGACAAATTTGGTTTTGTGTTATGTGCAAAGTTTATCTGTTTTGGGATCTCAGTGAGAAATTGGACACAAAATGGTGGGTTTTAAAATGCAGGCATATGGACCAACCAAAATAGTGCACAAGGTATTTGAGATGTTGTCTTGTGTGCTGTCAGGTTGATTCCAACCCACAGCGCCCCTAGAGGACAGAGTGGAACTGCCCACAGGGTCTCCAAGGCTGTCAATCTTCACAGAAGCAAAGCCCAAACCACACCC
>NW_006922145.1:44257-45443 GCF_000298275.1 Orycteropus afer afer | reverse complement strand
CACTCCTCGGAAGGAAGGTTGGGCAATCCTACTTCCGTAGTGATACTGCCTCGGAAACCCAAGGAGGGGTCGCTATGAGTCGGGGCCGACTCGACAGCACATAACAACAACAACAACAAGGGCTGCTGCCACAGAGGACCACAGATTGGTCAGCTTCAAACAACAGATATTTATTCTCTCACAATTCTGGAGGCTAGAAGTTGCAGATCAAGGTGTTGGCGGGGACGTCCTCCCTTGGAAGTCTCTAGGGTTGCTCCTCCAGCTTGTGGTGGCCCCAGGCATCCCCTGGCTTGTGACACATCACTCCACTCTCTGCCTCTGTCTTCATACGTCCATCTTCCTTGTCTGTGTCTCTATCTCCTTTATAAGGACACCCATCACATTGGATGAGGGTCCACCCTAATGATATCATCTTAATTCGATTACATCTGCAGAGACCCTCTTTCGAAACAAGCCCACGTTCACAGGCACCTGGGGTTAGGACTTCAATATATCTTTTTGATGGACAGTCAGCCCTATCTTTGCTTTTCATGTACTAACATTTCTCACTGTCCGTGAAAGAGTATGGTCTCTTACTCTCCTCGTTGTGTTGGGTGTATTTTTGAGAGAAGAATAGAGAAGCAACATCTTGATTCCAGAAACCCGATGCCTGGCTTCTGGACATGAACCTTGATCTGATGTGGTTGGTGCCCACATTGCTTCCAGGCAGGGCTACTTAGCAGGGCATGGGAGTGGGCAGGGTACAGCCCTCTGGCTCCCTGTTGGTCTCGGAGTGATGACGCCATCCAGGACGGGTCAGACTCCAGGGATGCTAAAACCACCAGAGCTCAATCCAGTGATACTGATGCTTATTCTGAGTTCTCTAGAGGAGCAAAAACAGTGAGACATCTTTATCTATATCAATATCTACATCTACATCTACATCTATATCTACATCTACATCTACATCTATATATATATGGAGTGTAGTGCCTCAGGCACTTGACTGCTAACCAGAAGGCTGGTGGTTCAAACCCACCAGCCGCCCCTCGGAAGGAAGGTTGGGCAATCTACTTCCATAGTGATACTGCCTCAGAAACCCAAGGAGGGGTCGCTATGAGTCAAGTCAAGTCAATGGCAGTGACTTTGGTTTGGGCTTTGCTTCCAGTGGGTGTGGTTTGGGCTTTGCTCCCATAAAGACTGACAG
>NW_006922145.1:36157-43722 GCF_000298275.1 Orycteropus afer afer | reverse complement strand
TTTGCTTCCGTGAAGGTAGGAGCTCTGGTGGCGTAGTGCCTAAGGCACTTGACTGCTAACCAGAAGGCTGGCGGTTCAAACCCACCAGCCACTCCTCGTAAGGAAGGTTGGGCAATCTACTTCCATAGTGATACCACCTCGGAAACCCAAGGAGGGGTCGCTATGAGTTGGATCCGACTCAGCGGCAGTGCGTTTGCATTTATATATATATATGTATATGTATATATCTATATATATCCATATATAGATAGATAGATAGATAGATATAAAATGAGAGAGACTGGCTTCATGAACATGGCTTATGCAATTGTGGGGGCTGGTAGATCCCAATCCATAGGTCAGGCAGCAGGCTGGAGGTCTCTGCTGGCTCATAGGATTGCCAGAGACTTCTGCAGGCTTATGTCCCAAGAACCAGAGATCAGAAGACGAGAAGAGTGCAGGATCAAGAGAGGGGGCTTCAACAGAACATCTATTTATATGCTGGAAGCAGGCCACACCCCTAAGGAAACGCCCCTTTCAACTGATTGGCTCCTCACATGAGGTCACATTATGGAAGGTGATTACATTATAGCACATTAGGGAAGAGCACCCAGTCCAGTGTGTCCCAAACCACTGAGAATCACAGCCGAGCCAAGTTGACACCTAGCATCAAATATCACAGGCTGCAAGAGCTCTGCAGGTTCTCAGGAGCCCAGCACAGTTGTCTTGAAGGCTTTCTTGAGCTCCTTCTTCTCATATCTTTTTGTCCAACCCCGCCCCCCCCCCCCGATGTTCTTACTTAGGCCTCCTCCACAGCTGTGCTATTGCCACTGTCTGCTCTTGCTTTTCTGTCACCTTACTGCCTCCATGTTTCACATCTTGGCACCTTAAACATCTATAATCAGCCACTTTAGATCACAGCTGGAACCAGGAAGGACATCTTGAGTCATCTTTCCCCCACAAACTCCCAATTCTCCTCCTTCACCTTCCCTTCTCTGCACAGATATGTGCAGAGTTCCTGTCCATTCTTACTTCTCCCACTGACCAACTTCTTAGAAGAATGTGTACTTACGACCTGGTTTTCCCACCTCCCACTGACTCTCGTTAATAGTTCACATTGCCAACAGGCTTCACCCCCGTTACAACTCAAAAAATCTGTCTCTAGGGTCACTGGATGATCTAATTTCTAGGTCAGTTGCTTCTTCTTATCAAGTTTACTCATCTCTCCTGTTTAAAACACTCATCTCCTTCACTTGAAGAGTACTTGATACTGGGACTTATGTGTGTGTGTCATCCTTCGTTCCCACCACCCATCTGTCCATCTGTCATACTGTGTTGTTGTTGTTGTTATGTGCCATCGAGTCGGCCCCAACTCATAGCAACCCCTTCTTGGGATCTACTTCACTATGGAAGTAGATTGCCCATCTTCCTTCCGAGGAGTGGCTGGTGGGTTTGAACCACCAGCCATCTGGTTAGCAGTCAAGAGCCTTAGGCTATACGCCACCAGAGCTCCTACCTTCACAGAAGCAAAGCCCAAACCACACCCACTGCCTGGAGGGGATTCTGACCCACAGCGCCCCTAGAGGACAGAGTGGAACTGCCCACAGGGTCTCCAAGGCTGTCAATCTTCACAGAAGCAAAGCCCAAACCACACCCACTGCCTGGAGGGGATTCTGACCCACAGCGCCCCTAGAGGACAGAGTGGAACTGCCCACAGGGTCTCCAAGGCTGTCAATCTTCACAGAAGCAAAGCCCAAACCACACCCACTGGAAGCAAAGCCCAAACCAAAGTCACTGCCATTGACTTGACTTGACTCACAGCGACCCCTCCTTGGGTTTCCGAGGTGGTATCACTACGGAAGTAGATTGCCCATCTTCCTTCCGAGGAGTGGCTGGTGGGTTTGAACCGCCAGCCTTCTGGTTAGCAGTCAAGTGCCTTAGCCACTATGCTACAGCATGCATGTTGCTGTGTTACTGGAAGCTATGCCACCAGTATTTCAAACCCCAGCAGGGTTGCCCATGGTAGACAGGAAGCAGAGCTTTCCAGACTAAGAAAGACCTGGAGATCTCCTGAAATTCAGTCAACAAAAACGCTATGGATCACAACAGAATGTTGTCCAGTACAGTGCTGAAAGATGAGCCCCTGTGTTGGAAGTCACTCAGAACACACAGTGGCTGTCATAATGCACTCGAGCAACCAATGGTCGTGGAGATGGTGCAACATTATCTCCTGTTATACAACCAAAAGTCATCAAGACCATGCAACATTATCTCCTGTTGTACATGAGGTTGCCATGTGCTGACTCAAGGCAGCTAACAATAATCCCTGCTCCACACCATCCACCACAATAGATGGAGACACATATCAAGGCTCAGGCCTTGGCTTTCAATTCTTGTATTGTTTTATACCATTATCTTATCCACTGGTATCAACATTTCTGCTCCAAATCTCCAGTCTTTCACTGCTTCCTGAGTGTCAGTTCTATATCTCCAATCAAGTGTTTAAAATCTTCACATACATCTTTAACTGACACTTCAAATTCATATTTCACTCTTCCCCCCAATTTAATGACACCTCCCCTTCCTGATGTATTTAGGCATATCTACTCCTCAGAAGGAAGATGGGGCAATCTACTTCTGTAGTGATGCTGCCTTGGAAACCCAAGGAGGGGTCGCTATGAGTTGGGTCTAACTCGACGGCACATAACAACAACAACAACAACATGGCCGTATCATTTTTCCTGTCAATTAATCCCAGAACATACAGTCTGTCCTCTCTTTCGCCGTCCATTCTCAGTTCACCTACTTTAGTATTGCCTTCCATCTTTCTTCATGTTTTTCACCATGGGACACAGAAGTCTTCCTTTCGTCATCATCCAAGTTGCTACTGTTGCTTCCAAAGTGGTCCTCCAGGCTCGCTCAGTCTCTCATCCTTCAAGTAATCTTGACCAGTTGACCCTTTCGTAAAATAAATTATTTTATAAATTTAATATTTTTATCAATTTATTTCTTAAAATAAATTAAAACATCTTGCCCTTTGCCATTGTAATTCGTCTCCTCAAACACTTCCAGTGGCTCCTAGTCGGGCTGGGCTACGGAAGCCTTTGCAGATCTTGAAGTCCAGCTCTTGGGTTGTAAGTTGCTTTCCTTTGTTTTGCTTGCAAATAAGCAGAGCAAGGATACTCGTGAGTGGCCATGGCTGCCACTTCTTCTACTGTTCTTCATAAAGGTGGTCTGCCGTTTTGTGGATCTGAGAACCTCTGGAGTGGGGAAATTTGCTAGAGCAGAGAATCTAGTTCCAGGGTCGCTGTCTTTTAAATCCTTCTGGGCTTGCTGAGGATGTACCACGGGAAGAGAACTGTGGTGATCAATGTTATGTGTCACTTGGCTCGGCTGTGTGTTTTGCAGTCGTTTGACAGACACTGGACTGGGTGCTCTTCCACAATGTGATATAATGTAATCCACGTCCCGTGCTGTGAGCTGATGTGAGCAGCCAATCAATTACAAGGGGAGTTTCCTTGGGGGTGTGGTCGGGCTGCAGTATATAAATGGATGTGCTGGCAAAGCACCGTCTCTCTCTTGACCCTGCGTTCGTCTTGTCACCTGACTTCCTGTTCCTGGGACACAAGGCTGAAGAAGTCTCTGGCCTGCGGCCTGACCTGTAGATTTTGGGTTTGCCAGACTCCATAACCCTGTGAGCTAGCAGAGGCCTCCAACCTGCCACCAGACCCACAGATATGGGATTTGCCATCCTCTATAAATGCAAAATCCATTTCCTTGAAGTAAATTCCTGTATATATACATACATACATATATATATATGTGTGTGTGTGTGTGTTTATTTATTTATTATTTTATCTATTTATTTATTTATTTTTATTGATTTATTGATTGATTGCTCTGGGTTTACTCCTGTAGAGAACCTACACTAAGACATGAGGTATGCTGGCACTTAAGCTCTTCCTCCGTTGCACAGTTTTAGGTTCTATTCCCTTCTCATCAAACCACTTGAGGTCTCAGGAGAGTAGGCTTGGGCCATAGTCTGTTGTTGTTGTTGTTGTTATGTGCCGTTGAGTTGGACCCGACTCATAGCGACCCCTCCTTGGGTTTCCGAGGCCTTATCACTACGGAAGTAGATTGTCCAACCTTCCTTCCGAAGAGTGGCTGGTGGGTTTGAACCGCCAGTCTACTGATGCCACCAGAGGCCATAGTCTACCATAGGATATATTTAGGATGGTGCTGTGTGACCACGTCCCATTCTTGTCTGGAAGACATTACTAATCAATCACAGCTGCTTTTCCTAAGCCCAGATGTGGCTTCAAAATTATCATGCTCCATCCCAGCCGTCCTGGACCAATGGCTCCATTTGCTCCAGAACTCTGTGTAGAACACCTACAATGTGCAGGCAGTACTCCATGGGCCTGAGCCGTTGCAAAGAATAAGCCATAGGCCTCTCATCATGGCGCTTACATCTGTTGTTACTAGGTGCTATCAAGTCATTCTATGGGAGCTCTGGTAGCATAGTGGCTAAGGCACTAGACTGCTAACCAGAAGGCTGGCGGTTCAAATCCACCAGCCACTCCTCGGAAGGAAGGTTGGGCAATCTACTTCCGTAGTGATACTGCCTCAGAAACCCAAGGAGGGGTCGCTATGAGTCGGGTCCTACTCGATGGCACATAACAACAACAACAGCAACATCAAGTCATTCTGATTCACAGCAACCCTGCGTACAACATGACAAGACACCTCCCCAGTCCTGCACCATCCCCACAGTCGTTGCTGTATTTGAGCCCATTGTTGCATTGTTGCGGCCACTGTGTCATTTCATCTCAGCGAGGGTCGTCCTCTTTTTCTCTGAACCTCTACTTTACCCACCAGGATGTCCTTCTTCAGGGGCTGGACCCTTCTGACAACATGACCAAAGTCCATGAGACAAAGTCTGGCCATTCTGGCTTCTAAGGTGCATTCTGGCTGTACTTCCTCCACGACAGACTTGTTCGTTCTGGCAGTCCACGGGAGACTCAATGTTCTTCGCCAACACGGTAATTCAAAGGCGTCAGTTCTTCTTCAGTCTTCCGGAGTCACTGGCCAGTTTCACATGCATATGAACCACAGGTCCAAGAGGCAGAAAAACCACAGCTTGGGTCAGGCGCACCTCAGCCCTCAAAGTGGCATCTTTGCTTTTTAACTCTTTAAAGAGGTCTTTCGTAGATTTGTCCAATGCGATATGCCATCTGATTTCTTGACTGTTGCTTCCATGGGAGTTGATTGTGGATCCAGGCCAAAGGAACTCCTTGACAACCTCGATCTTTCCTCCATTTATCGTGCTTTGCTTATTCTTACTCTCACTGCTTAGTCTTTGATCTTCATCTTTCTTTCCCTGCAAATAAGAGTTTGGGCTTTGAATCTGAAGGTGAAGTTCCTGATGCATCAAAGGAAATTTGAAATTTTACTAATATTTCTTGTCGTGATGGTTTTCAACAACCTGAAGGTGGTCAAAAAATCTCTGGTGGTATAGTAGTTAAACACTCGGCAGTTAACTGGAAGGGCAGCTGTTCGACCCCACCCAGTGGCTCTGTGGGAAAAGATGCCCATCATCTGCTCCCATAAAGATTACAGTCTATAAAGTCTCAAGGGTTAGCAACCCAACTCTGTCCCGTGGGGTCTCTGTGAGTTGAAATCCACTTGACGGCAATGTGTTTTTTGATTCCTAGTTTTATTCTTTACGGATCTCTCATGGCATAGTGGATAAGGTATTTAACTGTTAACCAGATGTTCAGCAGTTCAAACCCACCAGCTGCTCTGTGGAAGGAAGATGGGGTGATCTACTTCTGTAAAGATTTACAGCCTCGGAAACCCAACAGGGGTCGCCATGGGTAGGAATCGACTTGAAGGCAGTGAGTGAATTTTATTCTTTAAGCCCCAGATGTTGTCCTGCTCAATTTATAGCGTGATCGTGCATTTGTGTGGTGTAAGTTTCCTAATTGCCAAAGTGCCCTTATTTCTCATTTGATATTTACTGCAATACATCTATGGCCATACCTAGCAGAATACCTGTAAACCTCTGTTCCAGTCAGGCGGTTTTATGTTACTAACCCTGCTAACAGATGCGAGCTGCAGTTAGGAATATTTAATAAAATACTCCAAGAACTGTGTCGTGCTTAGCTGGTAAGGGAATTAATAAAAGCACTTCATGTGCAACATTTAAAACTGCATTAATTTTAACATAGGATGACACAGTGACAAGATGATCATTGGGTGGGAACAGATTGTACCTTTGTGAGGAATTCACTCATCCAACAAACGTGTAGATGTGTCAGCTCTGAGGCACAGACTACTGGTGAGGGAAGCCAAGGTATTAGCCAGCATCCTGGCAGCACAATGGGTAAATGCTTGGCTGGAAACCGAAAGGTTGATGGTTTGAACCCATGCTGCAGCTCCGTAGCAGAGAAGACCTGGCATTCTGCTGCTGTAAAGATCACAGCCTAGGAAACCCTATGGGGCAGTTTCACTCTGTCACATGGGGTCACTATGAGTTGGCATCGAGTCAGTGGCATCCAATGGTGACAACATTATTGGGGGCTTGCCATGCTTAAGCGGCTTGGGTGCCCATTTTCTCATTTGACCTTCACATACTTCCCAGGTGGTGGGCAAAGCCTGCTTCCCCATTACACAGATGAGGAACCCTTGGCTTAGCGAGATTGACCTGCCCAAAATCACTCCCCACCCAAACGCATGTGTTACTCACAGATCATTCGTACACATCCAAATGCATGTCTGATGCCACAGCCTCTGTCAAAGGGGTGCTGGGCCACACCACTGTGGCTCTGTTTGTCCTGGGGGATGGGGGGAGTGCTTATCTGACTCAGTTGCTTCCCCTTCTGAATCCCGTCACAGTTCCGGTGGCATAAGTGGGACTCGGGGAGCCCAGCTCCAGGCCAGGTATCTTCACAACTTCCCATAGAGCGACGTCTGCTCAATCGGAGGTGAAAACACATGGGATTGTTCATAAAACAGATGCAACAGAATGATATGGTAAATGCCACTGACTCCAAGTGGACACTTCGTTTCTGTTATTTGGTTATGTGTCTGTCTGTGTGTGTGTGTTTAGAAGAACAGTCAACAACTGTAATTTGAAGTTTCCAGGGATTTCCACCAGCTATAACAAAAGAACAAATACTGGGTTGAAATTGTACAAAGACTGCAGACCCACCACCACCCCTATTTGCAGTTCCTCTTAGGCAAAGGTTTCTTCACCTCAGGGGCTAGAGGGGGATTATCCACACTGCAGGGTGTGCCCTGCGCGCGCCTCTCACATGGAGCCCAGCACGGAAGCTCCGTCAGGAGTCATTCTCCTGGACTTCGCCCTCTCCACCTTGCCCTCTCCACCTTGTCCTCCTCTTGAGTGCAGCCAATCCCCAACCTACTCTGGCAGCGTCCATCTCCAGGTTTGCACGGCCTCGGGGAAGAGGATAGGAGAGCAGCCTTCCCAGGCGCCAGGCAGAGAACCCCACACCAGAGTGCGAGGAAGTTGCTTAGCCCTGTTCTCCCTGGAGGGCCCGTGGATGGAAGGGAAGGTGGCACCC
>NW_006922145.1:29023-35457 GCF_000298275.1 Orycteropus afer afer | reverse complement strand
TTCTTCTGCTGGCCCTGGGCCGCCGCCTGCGCGCCGAGCCAGGCGACGGCGCGCAGACCTGGGCCCGCTTCTCGCGCCCCCCGGCCCCGGAGGCGGCGGGCCTGCTGCACGCCTCCTTCCCCGACGGCTTCTTCTGGGCCGTGGGCAGCGCCGCCTACCAGACGGAGGGCGGCTGGCAGCAGCACCGCAAGGGTGCGTCCATCTGGGACACCTTCACGCACCACCCCCCGGGCGGCTCCCCGCTCGCGGGCCCGCCGTCGGGCGCCCCGTCGCCGTCCCCACCCGCCACGGGGGACGTGGCCAGTGACAGCTACAACAACGTATTCCGCGACACGGAGGGGCTGCGCGAACTCGGGGTCACCCACTACCGCTTCTCCATCTCCTGGGCGCGCGTGCTCCCCAACGGCAGCGCGGGCGCCCCCAACCGGGAGGGGCTGCGTTACTACCGGCGCCTGCTGGAGCGGCTGCGGGAGCTGGGCGTTGAGCCCGTGGTCACCCTGTACCACTGGGACTTGCCCCAGCGCCTGCAGGACGCCTACGGCGGCTGGGCCAACCGCGTCGTGGCCGGCCTCTTCAGGGACTACGCCGAGCTCTGTTTCCGCCACTTCGGCGGCCAGGTCAAGCACTGGATCACCATCGACAACCCCTACGTGGTGGCGTGGCACGGCTATGCCACCGGGCGCCTGGCACCCGGCGTCCGGGGCAGCGCGCGGCTTGGGTACCTGGCGGCGCACAATCTTCTCCTGGTGAGTGCAAGGAGGGCGCGCCGGAGTGTGTAGAGCGCAGCGCACAGGCCAACAGGGCGCCCGAGTCTCCCTCCAGCCCGGATGGGGCCGCCCTAGCTCAAGTCTGGGAGGTCCCCTGATTCCTGCCTCCGAGAGACTTAAGCAAGTTGCGCTTCCCTTGGAAGGAGTGGAACTGGGAATAGGAGGAAAAAGCATGCAGTGGGCGCCCCAGGGGAAGCCCCGTGGAGCCCAGGTACCCATAAGAAATAGGAACCCGCATCTCTGGGGAGAGAGGGGAGCTCTTTACCCAGGGGCGTGGAGGAATTCCTGGTTAAGGGCAGAAGAACCTATAGCAGGCAATGAAGGCCAAGTGAGGAGGCGGGAAGGAAGGAAAACGCGTCTGGCTGGAAGCCGCGTGTGCAGGCAACTCTGCTGAGGGCCGGAGGTTGTGCGCGCCAGGAGTTCAGTGTGGCGCCCAGAAGACCTGTCCAAAGCTCCATCAAATGTGAGGGTGTCAAAACCGCATCTCCAGAACAAGACTGGCCAGGTGTGCGACCCCACTGCCCAAGAGGGGTGAGCAGTATCTTGAGTGCTTTATGCTGTTCTCTATTTAAGAATCTCCCAAAAGTTCCATAGCAAAAAGTTAACAAAACAAACAAAAAAACACTGCCTTCCGAACAATTCTGACCCACAGCGCCCCTAGAGGACAGAGTGGAACTACCCCACAGGGTTTCCTAGGCTGTCAGTCTTCACAGAAGCAAAGCTCAAACCACGCCCACTACCGTGGAGTCCATTCTGGCCCACAGCGCCCCTAGAGGACAGAGTGCAACTGCACCACAGGGTCTCCAAGGCTGTCAGTCTTTATGGGAGCAAAGCCCAAACCACACCCACTGCCGTGGAGTCCATTCTGACCCACAGCGCCCCTAGAGAACAGGGTGGAACTGCCCACAGGGTCTCCAATGAAAATTTTAGGAAAGGCGACTGCCTCATCTTTCTCCCACAGAGCAGCTGGTTGGTTCAAATCACTGACATTTGGTTAGCAGCTGAATGCTTTAACCTATTTTAACAATAACAACCGAACCCACTTCCATTGAGTCAATTTTGACTCATAGCGACGCCCATTGGGTTTTTAAGGTGGTAAATCTTTACTGAAGTAGATTGCCCCATCTTCCTTCTGCAGAGCAGCTAGTGGATTTGAACTGCCAGTCTTCTGATTAGCAGTCAGAATGCTTTAGGCACTGAGCTGCAAAAATCAAACCAAACCCACTGCCGTGGAGTCGGATCCGACTCATAGTGACCCCTCCTTGGGTTTCCAAAGCAGTATTACTACGGAAGTAGATTGCCCAACCTTCCTTCCGAGGAGTGGCTGGTTGGTTTGAACCTCCAGTCTTCTGGTTAACAGTCAAATGCCTTAGGCACTACACCACTTGAGGAGACTCATTTGTAGTAGTTAGTACAATTTCTATAGATTTTTGTGTCATGATAGAATATTCCATGTCCATGTGAAAAGACTGTAATAAAAGTATTTAAATGTTCAACTCCATTACTGTCTTTTGGTGCATTGTAGGTCTATTCAAAGATGCATTTTTAAATTTAGAATTAAACCACATTTTTGGAACAAATTAAAGGCAATGACCATGACTAAACACTTCTCAGTGATTAGGGAGAAAATTGAGACTGGCCAGCCCTGGGTTATTGAGTTGGTTCACTGCTCAGAGCTGTTTGGTGAACGTGGAGAGCCGGTAATGTGGTTACAATGGCTAAATTCAATTGCATGCCAGCTCCACAAAGCTTATTGCCACCACCCTATGGGTTTGTTTGACAAATTGTGATTTTACTCTGATAAATACCTTTTTATAATGGTCCTTTCACTCAGTGGTTCATAAACTTAGTCTGTTTCTGGTTGGTGATAGAAAAACTATGGAAAGAACTGATCTAGCTTTTGAACAAAAATAATCAAATTATCAATTCATAAACCCACTGCCGTGGAGTCCATTCTGACCCACAGCACCCCTAGAGGACAGAGTGGAACTGCCCCACAGGGTTTCCAAGTCTATCATCTTCACGGGAACAAATTGCCAGGTCTTTTCTCCTGAGTGGCTAGTGGGTTCAAACCTCTAAACTTTCAGTTAGCAGCTACTAGGGCTCCTTTTATAAATTCAAACCAGGCACAAATAAGGGATTTGTGGACCAGCTGGAGGACCTAACAGACCATTCCTGCAAAACCCCAACTTTGTTTATTTATTATTCTATTTTAAGAGTTTGCCTTACATTCACCATTATGTGTACCTTTAGTTTCACTCCCCATTCACCTAACCCAGTCTCCTCCCCTCCCTACCCTGCAACCCTCCCCCTGGGCCCCTCATATTTATACACTCCTGTTTGTCCTGCATTTCCTTACTTTGAATGTCTGTCCTCTGGTGCCCCGTGGTCTATTGCTCTAAGGGATGTATTACCATACAGTATGTGGGCGCATCATCCTGCGTTGAGTGGTCTGCATATATATCTTGTTAACTATTGGGCTGAGAGCCAGCCCCTTTTTAAGTTGAAATAATGCACTCTCTATGTTTAGAGTAAGGCTCTCTGGTGGCGTGGTGGTTAACACTTTCAGCTGCTAACCAAAACACGTTATTGCTGTTACATGCTGTCCAGTAGGCACCGACTCATAGCGAGCCCTCCTTGGGTTTCCGAGGTGGTATCACTACGGAAGTAGATTGCCCAACCTTCCTTCCGAGGAGTGGCTGGTGGGTTTGAACCGCCAGCCTTCTGGTTAGCAGTCAGGTGCCTTAGGCACTGTGCTACTAGAGCTCCTAACCAAAACATTGTTGTTGTTGTTATGTGCCGTTGAGTCAAACCCGACTCATAGTGACCCCTCCTTGGGTTTCCGAGGCAGTATCACTACGGAAGCAGGATTGCCCAACCTTCCTTCTGAGGAGTGGCTGGTGGGTTTGAACCGCCAGCCGTCTGGTTAGCCGGCAAGCGTCTTAGCCACTATGCTACCAGAGCTCCAGGCAGTTCGAAACCACCAGACTCTCTGCTGGAGAAATATGTGGCAGTCAGCTTCCATAAAGATTACAGCCTTGGAAACCCTATGCGTCAGTTCCACTCTGTCCTCTAGGGGCGCTGTGGCTCAGAATGGACTCCACGGCAGTGGGTGTGGTTTGGGCTTTGCTTCTGTGAAGATTGACAGCCTTGGAGACCCTGTGGGCAGTTCCACTCTGTCCTCTAGGGGCGCTGTGGGTCAGAATGGACTCCACGGCAGTGGGTGTGGTTTGGGCTTTGCTTCTGTGAAGATTGACAGCCTTGGAGACCCTGTGGGGCAGTTCCACTCTGTCCTCTAGGGGCGCTGTGGGTCAGAATCGACTCCACGGCAGTAGGTTTTTTGGTTTTTATTTTCAGAGTGCACATAACAAAACCTGTATGTACACAAAAGGAGTCAACTGTTTTCCCTATAGCCTCTAGGATCACTCCATGCCCAGCAAAGGAATTTGGACAGCAGGGGCTATCTGGCATGCTCACGTTTCCAATAGCACAAAACAACAACGACAACAACGTTTTCAATAATCAACAAGCTTGGGAGTCTAGGCCCACTGTCAGCCCTTTGATTAACTTTTCAGTTATATTTTTGAATCCTTACCTACAAAAATTTGCCAAACACTAACTATACTTCCCAGAAAGGCAGTGGACGTTGTATTTCTAAGAAACTAGTAACAGGTGGACCCTTGGTTTTTGCTGATGCTGCAGACAAAATGTCAGTTGCTGTAAAATATTAATTTTGCTTTCAAATGTCTTTGGGTTTGAACTTTAGTTATTCCTGCAGCTTAAAAAGAAGTGGATTGCCATTCCCAAAGCAAGTCTCTTGACTGAATTTTGTTGTGTGAGATACATTCATTCTGTCTTCAGGGTTCTTTCCTGGTGTATGTGTGTGTGTGAGAGAGAGAGAGAGAGAGAGAGAGAGAGAGAGAGAGAGAGAGAGAATAGGGCTGCTTTGAGTTTATTTGTAAAGACAAAACATATTCTGCAAACTTTGGTGAGAATTCTGGTTTTCGTGGTTTGCAGCTGGGTGCTTTCGGTCCCAGGCTGATGAAGGCGGTACCAACAGCTCTCTCCTACTGCTTTTGTGCTTCTATTAGAGTACAAATGGGCTAAGGAGGCCCCCTGGGGAAACCAGTCTTGTGAACCCCCTGATATTCAAAGACCTCAAGTAACTTTTGGCCTGGAGGACTCAGGGATGGTGAAGTGCAGGAAAAAATAATGGGGCCGTGCTCAGAAGGGAGGTCTCTGTTGTTTTGTGGGTTCCCGGTACTGGGGTGAACCTTATCAAAAAGTGGCATGTGTGTGGGCACACGCCTGTGTGTGTGAGAGTGTATGTGTCTGTGTGTGAGAGTGTGTGTGTCTGTGTGACAGAGTGTGTAAGATTGTGTGTGAAAGTGTGTAATAGGGTGTGTGAGACTGAGAGAAAGTGTGTATAAGTGTGTGTGTGTGAGAGAGAGTGTGTGAGAGTTGTGGGACTGTGTGCAAGTGTGAATGTGGAGTGTGTCTGTGTGAGAGTGTGAGAGAGTGTGTGTGAGAGGGAAAAGTGTGTGCATGAGAGAGGGTGTGTGAGAGAGTGTGTCAGTGTGTCACTGTGTGAGAGAGAGTATGTGTGTATCAGAGTGTGTATGTTAGAAAGGGGAGCTCTGGTGCCATAGTGGCTAAGGCACTTGACTGCTAACCAGAAGGCTGGCGGTTCAAACCCACCAGCCACTCCTCGGAAGGAAGATGGGGCAATCTACTTCCGTGGTGATACTGCCTGGAAACCCAAGGAGGGATAGCTATGAGTCGGGCCGACTCGACAGCACATAACAACAACAATAACATGTTAGAGTATGTGTGAGAGAGTTGTGTGTGTCTGGTGAATGTGTGAGACTGTGTGATTCTGTGTGTGTGTAAGAGAGAGAGTGTGTCACAGAATGTGAATATATGTGTGAGAGAGTGTGTGAGTGTGAGAGTTTGTGTGTGTTTCTGTGTATGAAAGTGTGTGAAAGAAAGTGTGTGTGTCTATATTTGTGAGTGTGTGAGAGAGACTGTGTCTATGAAAGTGTATATGAGAAAGTGTGTGAGTGTGACTGTGCGTGAAAGTGTGTGTGTGTGTGTGTGCAAAAAGAGCATATGAGAGTGTGTGTCAGAGTGTTGGTGTGTGTGTGAGGGAGGAATCAGGTGACTGCTTTTGCTATAGTTCCTTATTCTGGAAACTCCTTCATACGTGTTAATAAATTTGGCCTCAGCTTTGACTATGGGCCACCCTCGCCCTGACCTGCAGCCAAGCTGAAGTTCACACTGTTGTTCCTTGAGGGCCTTATTTATTAATCGTTGTTGTTGGGAATGTGCACAGCAGAACGACAGTTGCCTCCTACACAGTTCACTGACGTTGATGACACTCTGTGTCATGCAACTGTTCTCACCCTCCTTTGCTGAGTTGTTCGTCCCCCATGGACATGACCTCACTGCCCCCCAAGCTTCCTAATGAACCTCTCGAGTTGCTCTTGTCAACTGGATTGCACAGAGATAGTTCTTAAAAGAGCAGAGGGCCCAAGGCAGACATTCTCGACTAATTAAACTCAATTGTGGAAGCTCCAGTGGCGTAGTGCCTAAGGCACTTGACTGATAACCAGAAGGCTGGCGGTTCAAACCCACCAGCCACTCCTCAGAAGGAAGGTTGGGCAATCT
>NW_006922145.1:21083-28283 GCF_000298275.1 Orycteropus afer afer | reverse complement strand
GTGGAACCACTGAGACTATGGCCCCTAGCTGCCCTTCAGGTCTGGAATTGAACCCACACCTGTGGTTTCCAGCCAAACCAAAGACAGGCGTATGAGCTGAGCATTTACGTTATGTAGATACACTCCTTGGAGAGAACAATCATGGGAGAAACAAGGGCTGCTTATGCATAGGGAGACAGCTCAGGGGGCAGGAGTGCATGGAGGCATGGACACAGGGAAGAGGTAACTATCAGGAAGAAGTGGGAGGGGAGCTGTTGCATTGTGGGAAATTGTGATCAATGTCATGAGACAAAGTGTATGTGAACTGCTGTATGGAAAGTGAATTTGCTCTGTAAATTTCACCCAAATCACAATAAAAAAAAGAAAAAGAAAAAAAAAAAAGATTATCCCATGCCAATAGTTTTGGGGGTTCAGCCTCAGTGGACCAATACATAACATCACAATCAGTGGAGAAAAGATGAAAGTTGTCAGAGATTTCATTTTATGTGGATCCACAATCAACACTCATGGAAGCAGCAGTCAGGGTTTCAGATGAAGTATTGCATTGGGCAAATCTGCTGCAAAAGACCTCTTTAAAGTGTCAAGAAGGAAGGACGTCACTTTGAGGACTACCGTGTGCCTGACACAAGCAGTGGTATCTTCAGTCGTAGCATATGCGTCTGAAAGCTGGGCAATGAGTAAGGAAGAGTGAAGAAGAACTGAAGCATTGAGTTGTGTTGGTGAAGGAGATTGAATGTATCATGGACTGACAGAAGAACCAACAAATCTGTCATGGAACAAGTGCAGCCAAAATGTTCCTTAGAAGCAAGAATGGCCAGACATCATCTCTTGTATTTGGTCATGTTGTCAGAAGGGACCAGTCCCTGGGGAAGGACATCATGGTTTGTAAAGGACAGAGTCATAGGAAAAAGGGGAAGCCCGCAATGAGATGGACGACACCGTGGCTGTAACAAGAGCGTCTAGCACAGGACTGGGCAGTGTTTCGTTCTGCTGTGCACGTGGGGCTGCTGGGACTCGGGGCCAAACAACAACTGTTTACTATTCACCGTTCCTGAAGATGTAGTTCATATTCCTTTAATCTTTTCCTGGGTGACAGGGTGGAAACGCACACACATATACACACACATCAGTTTTTCTTCAGGTGAAAAGGTGATCTCTACTGTGAGGAAGATAGAATTATTTCAAAAGCAATAAGCAACAAGTGAGTCTAAAATGATCGTTGATCTTAAAAATCTCAGAGAGAATCCACTGGCATGGGATGCTGATATTTCAAAGAAGGAAAATTAGGTGAAGAGGCAGAGGGGGTATTGTTAGGAGCCATTGAGTCCATTGCAATTCACAGCGCCCTTAGGGGACACAGTGGAATTGCCCCACAGGGTTTCCTAGGCTATCAGTCTTTATGGAAGCAAAGCCCAAACCACACCCACTGCCGTGGAGTCCATTCTGACCCACAGCGCCCCTAGAGGACAGAGTGGAACTGCACCACAGGGTCTCCAAGGCTGTCAGTCTTCACAGAAGCAAAGCCTAAACCACACCCACTGCCCTGGAGTTGATTCCTACTCACAGCGCCCCTAGAGGACAGAGTGGAACTGCCCACAGGGTTTACTAGGCTGCCATCTTTACAGCAGCAGATGGCTGGATCATTCTTCCACAGACCACTGGGCGGGTTCAAACTGCCAACCTTTCGGTTAGTAGCTGTGCACTCAACCGTTGTGCCTCTAGGGTTCCTTGTGAGGCAGAGGTAGAACATTTGAAGAATTACGGTAACCATTGGGAAAGAAACACACTTTTCTCATTTTGGTTGAAATCAGTAGCTGTTTCCTGGGAGTGTTCTAGAAGCACTGGTGAGTGTGGTCCCTAATGGCTACTGAGAGGGGTCTTAGTTGGCTGATGAGACACAGGAGAGCTCGAGAGCTTGCGAAGATCCACTTACCTGAGTTCTTTATCTTCTCGCGCTTTTCCCCAGCCTGACAAATGTCTCCCTATCAGTTCCCTCATGGGGGGTTTTTGCAGCATTAGAAAAAGAGACACACACAACCCAGGAATGGCAACGCCTTCCTGTGTGTGTCACATAACGAGGTTGTGATTAATGGACTGGACTGAGTCAGTTTAAAGCATCCACGGGCTGGAAGGACTTGGGTTGTGCATGATTTGGCATTGACTGGAAGGAGCTGACTTGACTGGCGTCAACTCGGTAGTTCTGTACTGACACATTAATGAGGCAAGAGGCTTAATCTCTGAATTATTGACGCATTTATCCCGAGTGAGTTATTAAATCATTTTTACTTCATTCAAAGGAAGTTTTTATTTTAAAACAAATGAGTAAGGCCTTTTATCTAATGTGCTTTGGAAAAGTCCACAGAAAACATTCTCAAGTAACTGAAGTCCAACATTCAACATGGTTTGAAGAAAAACTCAGCCGTGGACTGTATTCTGACTCCTTGTAAGAATGAGACCCTGCCGGGCAGACGGTCAGCACTAAGCTGCTAACAGAAAGGTGGGCAGTTCACACCCACCCAGTGGCATCTTGCATGAAAGGCTTGAGGATCTAATTCCAAAAGGTCCCTGCGGAGCACAGACGCGGTCACCACGGTCAGATGCGACTCTGATTTTTAATAATCCATCTTGCCTTTTATTCTGCTGACTTGTGACAGTGACTCACATCAAAGAGGGCTCTCTTGTTCCTCCCAGCCACCACGCACACACACCTACCACACAGCACGCACACACCACACACAGGCATGCACACACATCCCACGCACTATGTGGACACCACACGTGTACACACCATGCACCCAAACTATCTGCACACACCCACACACCACACACATGCACACACACATCTCACTCACCACACACACACACACGCCCCACACCCAAACCAGCTGCACACACCACACCCAACACCCTCCCACCCAAACCACCTGCACACACCCACACACCACACACATGCACACACATCTCACACACCACACACACACGCATGCCCCACACCCACACCAGCTGCACACACCACACCCAACACCCTCCTCCCAAACCACCTGCATATACCCACACACCAAACACATCTCGTACACCACACACACACATGCCTCACACCCAAACCAGCTGCACATACCACACCCAACACCCTCCCACCCAAAACACATGCACGTGCCCACACACCACACATTCACTACACACATGCGCACACACACAGCTCACACACCATACACACACATCCCACCCAAACCCTGCACATGCCACATGCCACACACACACACTCCAACACTGAAACCACCTGCGTCC
This sequence comes from Orycteropus afer afer, assembly GCF_000298275.1. NCBI lineage: Eukaryota > Metazoa > Chordata > Mammalia > Tubulidentata > Orycteropodidae > Orycteropus > Orycteropus afer. The sequence continues at coordinate 24,995 of NW_006922145.1, read as the reverse complement.
CCACACACACTGACACCCAAACCACCTGCATTCACTGTACTCATACACAACACACACTACATGCAACACACACATACACTATTGCACACACATGCACCACAGCCACATACACAGGGTCCACACAAAATCCACCCCCACACACTTCTTAAAGCCAAGCCATCTGCACACACACACCACACACATGCACATCACAATACATGCAGACTACTTGTACATATACCACCTGCATCCACACCACACACATACGACTACACACATACACACATTACCGCACAGAGATCCACAAGCCACACGTATACATATTACTTGCACACGTACCACTTGTGCACACAATACTACATAACACACACTACTGTACACATGTGTACACCACACATACATGCACACCGCTTACACAAAACCCAGCTGAACATGCATGCACACAACATACCACATGTACACACACCACTGCACACACATGCAAGTGCACATCACATAGATGCACACTACTTACACTAAAGCTACATGCATGCATGTGCACACCACACACCGTGTGTACACACACTACTGCACACACGTGCACACACATCACACATACATGCACACCACTTACACAAAAGCCAAGTCACACATGTGCACACGGCACGTGCAAAACACACCACACGTGCACACACGTGCTGCTCACCTGAGCACCTTTCCCGGCCACGACAGAGGGTCCTTCCCCGTCAGCAACCCCAGATTCACTTCCTTCAGCTGCAGACGGGGGAGGTTGCCTCCAGCGCACTCACCCAGGGACCCCGTCTCTTGCATTTTTCACCTGAACAAGAAGCAGAGGGCCCAGAGGGCTTTCATTTTGCAGTGTCCCTGTATAACTTCTGGATTACAGCTTCCACGAGAGCAGGGTTGGGACTTTATCCGTGTCCAGTATCCTAGAACCTAGGATGGTAGTCGGTCCACAAACCGAACAGCCAAACATACTGCCATCAAGTGGGTTTTGACTCATAGTGACCCCGTAGGACAGAGTAGAACTGCCCCCAGGGTTTCCTACGCTGTCATCTGTAGGAGAGCAGGTCACCAGCTCTTTCTGCCATGGAGCTGCTGGGGGGATTTGAACTGCCGACCTTCCAGTCAGCATCAGCATGCTCAACCGCTGCTTCACCAGGGCTTCTTCTTAGTTCTTTCGAACAGAATAATAAAGATTCTCAGCGCTCACATGCAGCAGTAAGTTTCACCTGGAATATCTTACCAGAGGTCTGAATTAAACGTTGGGATCTTTAACACACCAGTGTGTCGGGGCTGAGTGGAAAGGCCTTACTGTTGGGGTCATCTATTTCCTTTTTGGGTATGTTTTGGGGAACATGGGGGTATGTTTTCTCTATTCATGTTATATGAATATTAAGTAATGTTATGGATGCAGCTGCAAGGGAGAAAGACCTGGAAATCTGCTCCCATAAAGATTATGGCCTAGGAAACCCTGTGAGTCGGAACCAACTTGACGGCACTCAGCCAGTAGTGATGGCGTACCCCTGAGCCCCATGAAGGCAAAGACATTTTTACAGGCCTGACACATGGTTAGTAAATATTTGTTGAATAAATGACTACATTTGTTAGCATAGGTTGTTTGGTGCCATGAAGTCGATTCTGACCCACAGCGCCCCTAGAGGACAGAGTGGAACTGCCCCATAGGGTTTCCTAGGCTGTCAATCTTTACGGGAGCAGATCACTAGACAGTCTTCTGTGAAGCCAGCGGGTGGGTTTGAACTGCTGACCTTTTGGTTAGCAGCAGAGTCCTTAACCATTGTGCATCATTATAACCCCCCTAAACTAGTCACCTTAAAAAATCAATGAAGATTTTGAAGCTGTGGATCCTGGGGAAGAAGCAGCCAGGCTGAATGTGACAAGCAGCCCCACCCCTCCAGGCCGACTCATGTCTCAGTCTAGTTTTCTGTTACATATGAGCTGTCATCTCTAAAACTCCCTCTTTTATTGTCTTGATCGAGTCAGCTATAATGTGATGGGGACTGATTGCATTAATGGCCCCAATTTCATTATCCTTTCCTGTATCCTGTGTGGAGGGCTATTTTTGAAAAATTACATGTTGTATTTGATGGCTGTTTTGTGATCGACTGCTTGAATTCTATCAAAAGGGACTGCAGTTCATCACACATGAAGCAACACAGACAAGAATAAGAGGACTCAACTGGTCTGAAAGTGTGATCACTGGGTAACAATACCAGACAGTGATCTGCTGGGAAACAGTCCTCACCCACTGTGGTGGTGTGTTGGTTAAAACACTCGGCTGCTATCCAAAAGGTCAGCAGTTCAAGTTCACAAGCTCTGCATAGGAGAATGTTTGAGGCAATCTGTTTCTGTAAAGATGGCATCCTTGGAGACCCTGTGGGGCAGTTCCACTCTGTCCTCTAGGGGCGCTGTGAGTCAGAATCCACTCCACGGCAGGGGGTGTGGTTTGGGACTCTGTCCTCTAGGGGCGCTGTGGGTCAGAATGGACTCCACGGCAGTGGGTGTGGTTTGGGCTTTGCTTCTGTGAAGACTGACAGCCTTGGAGACCCTGTGGTGCAGTTCCACTCTGTCCTCTAGGGGCGCTGTGGGTCAGAATGGACTCCACAGCAGTGGGTGTGGTTTGGGCTTTGCTTCCATAACGATTGGGAGCCTTGGGGACCCTGTGGGGCAGTTCCACTCTGTCCTCTAGGGGCGCTGTGGGTCAGAATCCACTCCACGGCAGGGGGTGTGGTTTGGGCTTTGCTTCTGTGAAGACTGACAGCCTTGGAGACCCTGTGGTGCAGTTCCACTCTGTCCTCTAGGGGCGCTGTGAGTCGGAATCGACTCCACGGCAGTGGGTTTAGTCCTCACCCAGTGAGTTGGAGATCTGTTTCTTTAAAGGTTACAGCCGCGAAAGCCCTGTGGGACACAGTGCCACTCTCACGTGGGCTTGCTGTGAGGCAGCATCAGCTTGGCAGCACCTATCAACGTTGTAAGGAGTGCTGGGGCTACAGTGGTTGAACCCTCGGCTACTAAACGAAAAGTTGGTGATTTGAACTCACCCAGCAACTCCGAAGTAGAAAGACCTGGTGATGTGCTCCCATGAAGATGACAACCTAGGAAACCCTCTGGGACAGTTCTGCACTGTCCCATGGGGTCACTATGAGTCAGAATCGACTAGACGGCACAACAGTCTTCATGTAATTGTGATACCTGTTCTTGAAGCTGTGATAAACGGATGCCAGAAAGAAAAAAAAAAAAATCTCCAGTGCTCTCTGAAATTATTCTAGACCTTTGAGTTTTCCCAAGAGGGTGCCTTTCATTTAGAACTAAAGTGACATCGGAGGGGGCATTGGGTGGGGATCAGACCCAGTGAGCCACGTGAATTGTTTTCTGTTTTTCCATCGTTGGTCTCCGTCAGTGTAATTAAGGTATTTGCAGAATTATGTTAATCTTTTAAGAATTATTCCATTTCAAGTTTTTAAAAATTTAAGGAATGGCGACACAAAGGGCAGTGGGGCCTCTGACATGTGCTTGAGTGGTTATAATACACCGTGTCTGCTCACCCAGCGTCTCCACTGGGGTCAAATACAAAGTAAGCACAGGGGTTGAACCCTTGGTTTCCCCAGCCCTCTATAGTTTGGCTTCTCAGTTGTCCTTGAAGCCACACGAAACATCCAATTCATCCAAAAGTCCTTTTGACTCTGCCTTTAACCATAGCCTAAATATGACCAGTTGTAACTCTCTAACCAAACTAAAGTGAAAGCTGTTGCCATCAATTCAATTCCGACTCACAGCGCCCCTAGAGGACAGAGTGGAACTGCACCACAGGGTCCCCAAGGCTGTCAGTCTTCACAGAAGCAAAGCCCAAACCACACCCACTGCCGTGGAGTCCATTCTGACCCACAGCGCCCCTAGAGGACAGAGTGGAAC
>NW_006922145.1:16627-20623 GCF_000298275.1 Orycteropus afer afer | reverse complement strand
CACTGCCATGGAGTCCATTCTGACTCACAGCGCCCCTAGAGGACAGAGTGGAACTGCCCCATAGGATTGCCAAGGTTATAATTTTTACAGAAAGGGGCTCTGGTGGGGTAGTGGTTAAGGTATTTGGCTGCTAATCAAAAGGTCACTGATTTGAACCCACCAGCTGCTCCACAGAAGAAAGATGTGCCAGTCGGCTTCCATAAAGATTTACAGCCTTGGAAACCCCATGGGGGTGGCTATGAATGAGGATTGACTCGATGACAGTGAGTAATCTTTATGGAAGCCGACTGGTACATCTTTCTCCCACGGAGTGGCCGGTGGATTTGAACCGCTGACCTTTTGGTTAGCACTACACCACCAGGACTCGTTACACTGTCATCTTTAGCCCAGAGCACTGTCACCTTCTGCCTGGGCCTTTCACCAGCGGGCCAGTTCCTGTCCTTGCTTCCTCCTTGCCTTCTTAGGGTCTACTCTCCGCCTAGCAGCTGGCGATTGTTAAAAAATCCTAAATTAAATCACCCTCCTGCCACTTGATTAATAGATGCTTCTACGGCACTTACTATGTGCTGGTCACTGCTCCAAATGCTCTCTGTTTATTGACTTGCTGAATCCTCCTATCAGGAGGGATGCAGTTCATCACACAGGAAGAAATGCAGATGGGGTAATAGGAGTCAACTGGTCTGAAACTATGAATGCTAGGTGAACTGACCCCCTGTGTAACAACAGCAGAGGGTAATCTGCTGGCCTGCAGTCCTCACCCAATCTGGTGGTGCAGTAGTTAAAGCACTCTGCTGCCATCCTAAAGGTCAACAGGCAAACCCCTCAGCTGCTCCACAGGAGAAACAGGAGGGAGTCGGCTTCCTTAAATTTTGACAGCCTAGGCAACCCTATGGTGCAGTTCCACTCTGTCCTCTAGGGGCACTGTGGGTCAGAATGAAGATTGACAGCCTTGGAGACCCTGTGGTGCAGTTCCACTCTGTCCTCTAGGGGCGCTGTGAGTCAGAATCGACTCCACGGCAGTGGGTGTGGTTTGGGCTTTGCTTCTGTGAAGATTGACAGCCTTGGAGACCCTGTGGTGCAGTTCCACTCTGTCCTCTAGGGGCGCTGTGGGTCAGAATGGACTCCACGGCAGTGGGTGTGGTTTGGGCTTTGCTTCTGTGAAGACTGACAGCCTTGGAGACCCTGTGGGCAGTTCCACTCTGTCCTCTAGGGACGCTGTGGGTCAGAATCGACTGATACAAGCAACAATAACAGAAGTATTTCTTTAGTCATCGAGACCTTCTATATAACAGAACAGAATATTCCCCTGTCTTGGGTCATCCTCATGATGGCTAATAAATTTGAGGCCCCCGCTGCTGAGGCTGTGTGCTGATCCATCTCCCCCAGGGCCTTCCTCACTCGTTGGGCCTCCACTTCACCAACATGATGTCCTCTAGAGGCTAGACTCCTCCTGGTGACATGTCCAAAGCAAGAGAGTTGGACAGTGTTCTCCTGTGATCCACACGGTTTTCATTGGCTGATTTTTGGGAATACATTTCCAGGTCCTTCCTCCGAGTCTGTCTTAGTCTGGAAGCTCTGTTGAAACCTGTCCACTATGGGTGGCCCTACGGGTGTTTGAAATACCCAAGGCATCACTTCCCGCCTCACAGCAACACACACTCCACCACAGTGTATGGACATAAATGCATTGGAAGACTGGACATTGCTATGGTTTTCAATGTTTTCCTTTTATAACTAGGATGTAACTAAACATTCTTGTTCATACCCTTAATTATTTCCCTAAATCCTTGTTAATAGCTTTATTAAATCTCAATCTTAGGCCACCAAGATTATAAGATTAACGTGCCAGAAATAATTAGAAAGTAACACAAGACCATATCTTTTTTGTTACTTGTCCGCAGCTGTTGCAACATCCCCCCCCCTGTGGAAGTTTACCTCGTTTCTCATTTGACAATTTCCACAGAAGTTATTGAGGGACGTCAGCTGCAATTTTCACCACATGTCAACATTCTCCCTCCCTGTGTCCTGGTGGTTCCATATCCATAATTCTGGGTTTCCTGCTCCCTTACTGCCTCATTTCTGCTGTGCAGTCATTTCTTGGTCTCGTAGAGATGGCGTTTAATGGAGCCCCATGCTCACAAGTGATACACTTTATTTTGTGTGCCAATCAAGCTCTTATTTCACTGAGAGGTGACATCAGGATAGTTTGGGCTCAGGGCGGTCATGTCATGGAGTCCTTCAGTCTCAACCAGCTCAGTAAGTCTGGTTTTTGCATGTTTCCTTCTTTTTTAAGAATTTGACAGAGCTCTGGTGATGCATTGGTTAAGGCATTTGACTGCTTATCAGGAAGTTGGTGGTTCAAACCTACCAACCACTCCATGGAAGAAAGATGAGGCAGTCTGCTTCTGTAAATATTTACAGCCTTAGAAACCCAACAGGGGTCACTATGAATCAGATTTGACTCTATGGTAGTGATTTTTTTGTTTTAAGAATTTGTGTTCAGATCTATGTTTTTCTCCCATTCTATTGTGTGCCTAGGAGCTCTGGTAGCATAGTGCCTAAGGCACTTGACTGCTAACCAGAAGGCTGGCAGTTCAAACCCACCAGCCGCTCCTCAGAAGGAAGGTTGGGTAATCTACTTCGGTAGTGATACTGCCTCAGAAACCCAAGGAGGGGTCACTATGAGTCAAGTCAAGTCAATGGCAGTGACTTTGGTTTGGGCTGTGCTTCCAGTGGGTGTGGTTTGGGTTTTGCTTCTGTGAAGACTGACAGCCTTGGAGACCCTGTGGGGCAGTTCCACTCTGTCCTCTAGGGGCGCTGTGAGTCAGAATGGACTCCACGGCAGTGGGTGTGGTTTGGGCTTTGCTTCTGTGAAGATTGACAGCCTTGGAGACCCTGTGGGGAAGTTCCACTCTGTCCTCTAGGGGCGCTGTGGGTCAGAATCCCCTCCCGGCACTGGGTTTGGTTTGGGCTTTGCTTCTGTGAAGGTTGGGCAATCTACTTCTGTAGTGATACCGCCTTGGAAACCCAAGGAGGGGGTCTCTATGAGTCAGGTCTGACTGGACAGCACGTAACAACATTGTGGGCCTGATCAGAATGATTGGTAGTGGTTGTGGGGCACCATCTAGTTCTTCTGGTCTCAGGGTCGATGAGGCCATGGCTCACGTAGATAGGTAGCCCTGTACACTAGCTCCTTCTCTGAGAGTTTGGTTCCCTTCTTTCTCTTTGGCTCCTGATGATGCTTCGGAGTGTTCGATTGACTGAAATCTACCGATCTGAAAATGGATCCAACTGCCTCTTGAGGAAGAAGGAAGACAGAACTCCATTCCACTTAAACAGACAGTGGGGGCCTCTCTGTTCCCCAGAAGGAGAGAGGGAACTCCTTGGTCTGCTCAGGCTGGGAAGGGAGGCGCCATCTTGACACACACCGAGTGATGTCGTAAAGTGTGTCTAAGACTCTGAGGGTGGCCGGAGAAGGGGCCTGTAGCTCAGTGAGGAGGGCCCAAGGGGGTTGGGGACTTCCTGGAGGAGATGTCCACATGGATGGCCACTCAATCTGACTACTCACCAGCCACTCCTCGGAAGGAAGGTGGGGCAATTACTTTGGTAGTGATACTTCCTCAGAAACCGAAGGAGAGGTCTCTATGAGTTGGGTCCGACTCGACGGCACATAACAACAACAGAGAGTAGTCAAGGAACTCTGGTGGCACGACCATTAGGCACTCAGCTACTGACTGAAAGGTTGGTCGTTCAAAACCACCAAGGAGCTCCATGGCAGAAAGACTGAGCAATTTGCTTTTATAAAGATGAAACACAAACAAACAAACAAACCCACTGCCGTGGAGTCGATTCTGACTCATAACAACCCCTCCTTGGTTTTCCGAGGTGGTATGTCTATGGATGTAGATTGCCCAGTCTTCCTTCCAAGGAGTGGCTGGTGGGTTTGAACCACCAGCCTTCTGGTTAGCAGTCAAATGCCTTAGGCACTATGCCACC
>NW_006922145.1:8744-13342 GCF_000298275.1 Orycteropus afer afer | reverse complement strand
TCTACTTTGGTCATGTTGTCAGAAGGGACCATTCCCTGGAGAAGGATGTCATGCTTGGTAAGGTAGAGGGTTGATGAAAGAGGGGAAGGCCTTCGACGAGATGGATTGACACGGTGGCTGCGACAATGGGCTCAAGTATAGCAAGGATCACGGAGCTGGCACGGGATTGGGCGGTGTTTTGTTCTGCTGTTTACGGGGTCGCTATGAGTCGGAAAGGATTTGATGGCACCTAACAACAACACCCAGGAGTCATCAGGAGCCCTGGTGCTGAACTGGTTAAGTGCTTGTTTGCTAACTGAAAGGCTGGTGGTTGGAACCCACCCAGCGACCCTGGAGGAGGAAGCACTGTTGGTCTGCTCTGCAAAGACTCCAACCGATGGGGAAGTTCTACTCTGTCTTAAGAGGTCACTGTGAGTTGAAATTGAGTCCATGACACCCACCACGACCACCACACTGGTCGGAAAGGAGTTGTTGGGACCAAACTCAAGTTGGTTCACCTCCAAACCCCGGGTAATGCCAATGGCGTCACTGAGCTGCTGTGGGCTGAATTCTGCAGGGGGTGTCTCCAGTGCTGGAATGCTTCTCCCTTTTGGTCTGCTCCTCCTTTTGAATGAGAAGGAATTATTCCTAGATGTCCTACTGTATGCCAACTCAGTGCTAGGTGTTCTACATAAATGGTCTCATTTTCTCCTCATGACAGCTCTAGGAAGAGACACAGGCAACTTCAGCTTGCTCAGGCTAAGTAACATGGCCACAAACTCACAACTAAGAAAGGATGGGGTAGAAATTGTATCTGACATCAAAGACATGTGGGCCCTTCCCTATGGCTCAGGCCATTTGTCATTTCCTCATCAAACAGTCCATGACTCACATCAAAGCACTCAAGAGTGACCAATGACCAAGCCTCATCCACAGTTAGAAAAGTGGTCGATGACCAAGCCATGTCAAAGTGCCCATGGTTGGAGGAGTGGCCCATGACCAAGCCATGTCATAGTATTCAAGGTTAGAAGAGTGGTCCATGACCAAGCCATGTCAAAGTGCCTATGGTTGGAGGAGTGGTCCATGACCAAGCCATGTCACAGTATTCATGGTTGGAAGAGTGGTCCATGACCAAGCCACGTCAAAGTACCCATGGTTGGAAGACTGTACTTGAAGACAGACAATTCTATTTTATAAGTCTTCAGCAACCTGCAAAACTTACCCTGATTAGCATGGGAGAAGGAAGGGCTGCTTATGCACAGGGAGATAGCTCAGGGTGCAGAAGAGTATGAAGGGATGGACACTGGGAGAAGGTAACTGTGGGGAGGAAGTGGGAGGGGAGCTGCTGCATTGTAAATTTTGGTCAATGACATGAGACAAAGTGTATGTGAACTGCTGTATGAAAAGTGAATTTACTCTGTAAATCTTCGCCCAAATCCTAATTTAAAAAAAAAAAACTTACCCTGATTAGGAATTTCTTGGCTTGCCCTCACTCCTGTCTGACCCTTCACCTCTTCACAACACTTGACTTACACAAGGCTGACTGTTATATTTACGCCATGAATGTCCTAATGACTTGATGACCTAATGTCCTTATTACCTCAGATTGGGCCAAATTAAGACACTGCACTGGTCCTAGGTTCCAAGAAGTGGACTCCTGATGACCAGCCTGGACATTTGGTGAAATGAGACAAAGTAGATTCCCACTGAGGAGCCCTGGTGGTGCAACAGTTAAGTGCTCATCTGCTAACCAAGAGGTTGGCAGTTCACAACCCCCTACCAGCTCCATGGGAGAAAGACCTGGTGACCTGCTCCCATGAAGATGACAGCCCAGGAAACCCTGTAGGGCAGGTCTTCTCCGTCATATGGGGTCGCTAGGAGTCAGAATCAACTTGACAACATCCAACAAGAAGAGATACTCATTAACAAACTGAGAAGGAAAGTTAGACATGAAATGTTGCCTCACATTGAAATGCTTGGCGGAACTCCTGAGGATGGTGATGAGGCCATTCTTGGACGTCTGCGCTGGAATGAGTCATGAGAAGAATGTTTAGGAGAAATGGAGATGGTATTTGACATACTGATTAAAGGATGTCTTCAGGCTCGGGGATGGAATGGAAATTGGCAAAACCATAGCGGGAAATGTAAGGACTCCAACAGGGAGTTCGAATGGGTTTTCAAAGAGATCATGCTGGGGGAGAAATAGGCTAAGAAATAGCACTGGACAAAAATTAAAAGACAAACAGTTAGCATTGAATTGATTCTGACTCATGGTGACCCCACGTGTGCACAGTCGGACTGCTCTATAGGGTTAAAGACTAAAGTCTGAAGTATGGATTACACCTCATATTTTGTTGTTGTTGTTGTTATGTGCCGTCGAGTCAAACCCGACTCATAGCGACCCCTCCTTGGAAGAGAACAAAAATACTCACAACTGGTCCAATAAACAGCTTCACGGTGGATGGAGAAGAGATTGAAGTTGTCAAGGACTTCATATTACTTGGTTCCACAATCAACACCAATGGAAGTGGCAGTCGGGACATCAGAAGACATATTGTATTGGGCACATCTGCTGCAAAAAACTTCTTTCAAGTGATGAAGAGCAGAGATGTGTCCTTGAAGACTAAGATGAGCCTAACCCAAGCCACGATATTTTCAGTCGCCTCATGTGCATGTGAGAGCTGGACAATGAATAAGGAAGACCGAAGAAGAGTTGGTGCTTTTGAGTTGTGGTGCTGGTGAAGAATGCTGAAAGTCCCGTGGACTGCTAAGAGAACTAACAGATCTGTCCTGGAGGAAGTGCAGCCAGAATGCTCCTTGGAAGCAAGAATGGCCAGACTTTGTCTCAACTACTTTGGTCATGTTGTCAGAAGGGACCATTCCCTGGAGAAGGATGTCATGCTTGGTAGGGTGGTGGGTCAACGAAAGAGGGGAAGGCCCTCAATGAGATGGACTGACACAGTGGCTGCAATGATGGGCTCAGGTATAGCAGGGATTGTGAGGCTGGGGCAGGAGCGGGCAGTGTTATGTTCTGCTGGGCATGGGGTCAGTGTGGGACAGAAATGACTCCATGCCACCACCAACAACAAGGGCTTTCTTCCAAGGTGCCTCTGAGAGAATTTGAAACACTACCCAATCAGTTGGTAGTTGAGTGTTTAACTGTTTGTGCTCCTTGTACAAAAATAAGAACCAGACTATACCCATTGCCATCCAGGTCATTCCAATTCACAGCAAGAGGACAGAGTGGAACTGCCCAACAGGGTTCCCAGGGCTGTCAATCTTCACAGAAGCAAAGCCCAAACCACACCCACAGCCGTGGAGTCCATTCTGACCCACAGCGCCCCTAGAGGACAGAGTGGAACTGCCCACAGGGTCTCCAAGGCTGTCAGTCTTCACAGAAGCAAAGCCCAAACCACACCTACTGCCTGTGGAGTCGATTCTGACCCACAGCGCCCCTAGAGGACAGAGTGGAACTGCCCCACAGCGTCTCCAAGGCTGTCATCTTTACCAAAGCAGACGGCCACATCTTTCTCCTGCAGAGTGGCTGGTGGGTTAAAATTGCCAACCTTTTGCTTGGCGGCCGAGTGCTTAACCACTGTGCCACCAGGACTCCTTTGTGAAAAACACAGGGAGAACACCTCAAGAAATGTGAAGAGAAAGGGCAACTTAGTTCCACGGTGTACAAACTGTGATCCTCACTGTTCTTTGGTAAATAAAAAGGAAATAAATGAAAATAAGACATTCAAAGTCACTCAGATTTTATAGGAGTATAAAGTTGCTTTGATGGCAGCAAACCGCTTTTCATTCCTATAGACAAAACTCCTGGCCGAGGGGCTGACTAATCACCAAGCCCTAATCTCACAGAGGCTCCTGGCTCTCGGCTTGTGGCCTGAACGGTGGTTTGGCAGGCAGCCCATAGTGGCGGAGAGTTCCAGAAGGTGGGCCAAGATTAAATATTAGAGCTGGTTCTTTAATTTATGGAGCTAATTCCTCTTAGGGAAACACAAAGATTGTGAAGCCACATGTTAGGGTTTTAGTTATAAGAAACGAATACAAAATATAGTTGACTCCAGCAATTTGAATTAACTGAAAAACTCCCCATCTCTTAGGATGAAAACATATAATTCTCCTTAGAAATCCCTGATGTTTTCATAGGTGTGGGATTGGTTCTTTTTTCAAAAATCCATAATTAAAAATTGCATAATCCAAAGTCAATTACATAATAAGATATTATAACAAATTCTTATTTCATGAACTTCTCAAAATGGAAATAGTAACTACACACTCAACACAAGAAATTCATGTTTTTCCCACTGGCTGCTGGAAAACATTGGGAATAACTCTGGTCATGGTGCTGGTGGGGTTTATCCACCGCTGAAAGAATTTATTGGTTCCAGCTCATTTTTACATTCTGAGGTTAACTAACTTGTTGCCCTTGGGTCAATTTTGACTCTTAGTGACCTGATGGGACAGAGTGGAACTGCCCCACAGGGTTTCTTAGGCTGTCAATCTTCACAGAAGCAAAGCCCAAGCCACACCCACTGCCGTGGAGTCCATTCTGACTCACAGCGCCCCTAGAGGACAGAGTGGAACTGCACCACAGGGTCTCCAAGGCTGTC
>NW_006922145.1:5234-8529 GCF_000298275.1 Orycteropus afer afer | reverse complement strand
CCGACTCACAGCGCCCCTAGAGGACAGAGTGGAACTGCACCACAGGGTTCCCAAGGCTGTCAATCTTCCCAGAAGCAAAGCCCAAACCACACCCACTGCCCTGGAGTCCATTCTGACCCACAGCGCCCCTAGAGGACAGAGTGGAACTGTCCACAGGGTTTCCAAGGCTGTCACTCTTTACAGGCGCAGATCACCAGGTCTTTCTTCCGTGGAGCGGCTGGTGGACAAACTCCACCTTTCAGTTAGAAGCCGAGTGCTTACCCACTGTGCACAGGGCTCCATATTGTGAGTGTCCTCATTAGGTTGTGTTTGATGAAAATTAGAAATGACTTGAACTCGGTGGTGTTTCTACCAGGATCAGAGACCCATTCACCGCGGTTTCTCTGTTTGCAGGCTCATGCCAAAGTCTGGCATCTGTACAATACTTCCTTTCGTCCCACTCAAGGAGGTCAAGTGTCCATTGCCCTGAGCTCCCACTGGATCCGGCCTCGAAGAATGACTGACCACAGCCTCCAGGAATGTCAGAAGTCTCTTGACTTTGTGCTCGGCTGGTTTGCCAAGCCCGTATTTATTGACGGCGACTACCCTGAGAGCATGAGGAGTAATCTTTCTTCTCTTCTGCCCGAATTCACAGAATCTGAGAGGAATTTTGTGAAGGGGACAGCTGACTTCTTTGCTCTTTCTTTTGGACCTACCTTGAGTTTCCAACTATTGGACCCTGACATGAAGTTCCGACAATTAGAATCCCCCAGCCTGAGGCAGCTCCTTTCCTGGGTGGACCTTGAATATAACCACCCTCAGATATTCATTGTGGAAAATGGCTGGTTTGTCTCAGGGACCACCAAGAGAGACGATGCCAAATACATGTACTACCTCAAGAAGTTTGTCATGGAGACTCTAAAAGGTAGGATGGCAGGTAAAATTCTAACTTGCTGCCAGAATCCATTGGAAAAACAGCCTTCATGATTATCCACAATAAACTATATGCATTTTTATTGTTTAAGCATTTGTTGTTGTTTGCTGTCGAGTCAGCTCCGACTCATAGTGACCAGTGGGTTTGAATCGCCAGCCTTCTGGTTAGCAGTCAAATGCCTTAGGCACTACACTACCAGAGCTCCATGTTTAAGCACAGCATAGAAATTTGTTTTGTCAATAGCAGGCCTGCTTCTGTGTAACACTTCTCTAAGAGCCCTGGTGCTGCAGTGGTTAAGTGCTGTGCTGCAAACCAAAAGGCTGGCAGATTGAACCCAGCAGCTACTCTGTGGGAGTAAGATGTGGCAGTTAGCTTCTGTAAAGATGACAGCCTTGGAAGCCCTGTGGGGCAGTTCCACTCTGTCCTCTAGGGGCGCTGTGGGTCAGAATGGACTCCACGGCAGTGGGTGTGGTTTGGGCTCTGCTTCTGTGAAGACTGACAGCCTTGGGAACCCTGTGGTGCAGTTCCACTCTGCCCTCTAGGGGCTCTGTAGGTCAGATTCGACTCCACGGCAGTGGGTGTGGTATGGGCTTTGCTTCTGTGAAGATTCACAGCCTTGGAGACCCTGTGGTGCAGTTCCACTCTGTCCTCTAGGGGTGCTGTGGGTCAGAATGGACTCCACGGCAGTGGGTGTGGTTTGGGCTTTGCTTCTGTGAAGATTGACAGCCTTGGAGATCTTGTGGGGGCAGTTGTACTCTGTCCCTACAAGGTAAGTGTGAGTTGGAATTGACTCAACAGCAACAGTTTTTGTTTTTTAACCACCTTTCTAACTTGCGGCCTTGAGGAACTTAAATCAATTTTTAAAACTCCTTTTGCAAGTGAGTAACTGGGTGATAACATGTGGAATTATTTAACTTTCAGAGTGGGTAATCTACATTTTTAGATTATGTTAAGCCTAAAATTAATCCACGTATCTAGCTCTTTGTATATGTCTTTGAGTTCTTACTGTTTTTACTGAATACCAATACTTTTAAAGAAAAATATGCCCATTTTGTAGCGAAAATAATGAATAAGTAGTGCATGCTTTTGAAGCCTTTATTCATTTATGTCATCAGGCACAAAGCCAGACAGACACTGGGGCAAGACGTCCTCCCTGCTCCTGAGGGGCACACGTGGGAAATAAAGAACCATCCAGTTCTTAATGCAGGGGAATCTAAACAAAACCGTACTGCGGGTTAGCGTGTTTCTAAGCCTGTTAACTCTGGAGTCACTTCTGACTTGTGCTGACCCCATGTGTTTCAAACTGCAGCTGAACCCTGTATGGTTTTCATTGGAGTAAGCTTTTGGCAGTCTTTGTTCTGATATTTTTCTGGGTCCATTTGAATCATCAGGTCAGTCAGTAAATGAGTGCTCTACTATTTACGTCACCCAGGGGCTGAGAAAAGCTTATTTTTAAAGACATTTATCGGTAGAGCGATCTTGGTTTGATTAGAGCCTTTGTGAAGGAGAAAAAAACCTTGCTTTGCCAGACAATTAAGTGGTGTATTTAATTTATCTCAGCCAGCAGAAAAGCCTTTGAGTGCTGTCAGGCAGGAGGAGAACGCACAGCAGCGGGTCACGTTGTCCTTGTCCTTTCTTCCCTTTGCAGCCATCAGACTGGACGGGGTCCACGTCATCGGGTACACGGCGTGGTCCCTCATGGATGGCTTCGAATGGCACAGGGGTTACAGCATCCGCCGCGGGCTCTTCTACGTGGATTTTCTGAGCAGGGATAAGGAGCTGGTGCCCAAGTCGTCAGCCTTCTTCTACCAAAAGCTGATAGAGAATAATGGCTTCCCACCTTTGCCTGAAAACCAGCCCTTAGAAGGGACGTTTGCCTGTGACTTCGCCTGGGGAATTGTTGACAACTACATGCAAGTAAGTCGGCTGACAAAACCCACCAGCGCCACCACTAGTAAGTAGTGCTTTCACACCAGGCTGGCTCAGGGCGCACGGTCCAGGCTTCAGTGGGGCACGGTCCTCGGTGAGCTCATCAGGCACAACTTGGAATGCTGCACCCTACTCTCCAGAGATCTCCCCAGCGACATCTGGCACTTGACATCAGAACAAAAGGGAAATTCAAAATATATGCATATTTAAGGTCTGGTGAGAAAGTAAACAAGGAGCCCTGTGGTGCAGTGGTTAAGCACTGGGCTGCTAACCCACACGTGAGAGGGTGGTGGATTTGAACCCAGCAGCTGCTCTGTGGGAGGAAGAGGCGGGAGTCAGCTTCCATAAAGATGACAGCCTTGGAAACCCTATGGGAAGTTGAACTCTGTCCTCTAGGGGCGCTGTGGGTCAGAATGGACTCCACGGCAGTGGGTGTGGTTTGGGCTTTGCTTC
>NW_006922145.1:0-4911 GCF_000298275.1 Orycteropus afer afer | reverse complement strand
CACGGCAGTGGGTGTGGTTTGGGCTTTGCTTCTGTGAAGACTGACAGCCTGGGAGACCCTGTGGGGCAGTTCCACTCTGTCCTCTAGGGGCGCTGTGGGTCAGAAAGGACTCCACGGCAGTGGCTGTGGTTTGGTTTAGTGTGATGCCTAGGAGCCCTGGTGATGGAATAGTCAACCTGACGTTAACTTGTTTGGCTTTTGGATTTGGGGTGTGGCAAGCAGTCAATGAGTGGCTCAGCTGCTCAGTGAAAGACTGGTTTGTGTCCCCCCAGAAGTGCCTCAAGGAAAGGCCAGGCCATCTCCTTCCGAACAACCAGGCTCTGAGAACCTGTGGAGCACCATTCTCCTCAGACACACACGGGGTCGCCGTGAGTCAGTTAGTTTCGTTTTGCTAAAATAATCCTGCGCCCAAAGAGAGCTCTCACGCAAAACCTCTGCCCCGTTGATACTGACATTTCACTCCCTCCCTAACAACACGCAAGCTCACCAGACTTTATAATCTTGGTGTTAGTCGTCTCTGTCCCTCCTTTATTTATTTCCCTTTGAATTCACAAAATATCACTGGAATCATATTAAGCCACTAATATCCATAAGGACATGGAACAAGGGATATCATTGCTGATGCCAGATGGATCTTGGCTGAAGGCAGAGAGTATGAGAAAGACGTTGACTTGTGTTTCGTTGACTACACAAAAGCTTTCAATTGTGCGCATCATAATGAATTATGGATAAGATTGCAAAGAATGGGAATTCCAGAACCCTTGATTGTGCTCATGAGGAACCTGTGCATAGACCAAGAGGCTGTTGTTCGAACAGAACAAGGGGACATTGGTTTAAAATCAGGGAGGGGGTGTGTCAGGGTTGTATCTGTTCACCATACTTGTTCAGTCTCTTTGCTGAGCAAATAATCCAAGAAGCTGGACTATAAAAAGAAGAACATGGCATCAGGGTTGGAGGAAGACTCATTAACAACCTGTGATATGCAGACGACACAACTTTGCTTGCTGAAAGTGAAGATGACTTGAAACACTTACTGATGAAGATCAAAGATTACAGTCTGTAGTATGGATCACACCTCAACGTAAAGCAAAGTAAAATCTTCACAACTGGACCAATAAGCAACATCACGATAAACATGGTAAACAGAGAAAAGACAGAAGTTGTCAAAGACGTCATATTACTTGGTTCTACAATTAACACCAATGGAAGCAGCAGTCAGGCAATCAGTGTTGAAGAGCAAAGACGTCTCCTTGAAGACTCAGGTGCGCCTGACCCGAGCCACGGTATGTTCAATTGCCTCTTATCCATGATCCATGAATAAGTAAGACCAAAGAAGAGTTGATACTTTAGAGTTGTGATCTTGGAGAAGAATGCTGGAAGTACCACGAACTGCCATAAGAACTAACAAATCTGTCCTGGAAGAAGTGCAGCCGGAATGCTCCTTGGAAGCGAGAATGGCCAGACTTGGTCTCACCGACTTTGGTCATGTTGTCAGAAGGAGCCATTCCCTGGAGAAGGATGTCATGCTTGGTAAAGTGGAGGGTCAGTGAAAAAGGGGAAGGCCCTCAACGAGATGGATGACACAGAGGCTACAACGATGGGCTCAGATACAGCAAGGATCGTGGGGCTGGACCAGGACCGGGCAGTGTTTTGTTCTGTTGTACACGGGGTCATTGTGAGTCGGAGCTGACTCGATGGCCCCTAACAACAACAACGTCCTCAAGGAGCCCTGATGACACAATGGTTAAGCACTCGGCTGCTAACTGAAAGGTCAGTCGTTTGAACCCACCTAGTGGGGCTTCAATAGAAAGACCTGTGATCGGCTTGGGGCGGTTCTGCTCCGTCACGCAGGGTCGCCATGAGTTGCAATTGGCTTGAATACACCCGCAACAACAACAACAACAATTACGTACAGGTGTCAGCTGCTCACCCTACACAGTTCAGCGGGGTGTCCGTCCGTCGGGAAGACTCTGAAGTGAACTCGATTGGATTCCTGCTCTCGAGGTGCAGCGTCTGTTGGGGGAAGACCATGGTCACCAGTAACGGAAGGGACTGAACCCCAGCCTGGTGGGAAGTGAGCAGGTTGGTGGGGGGTGGAGTAGAGCGTGACCAGCACAGAGACGGCAGTCAGTACCCACAGACAAGTGGCAGTTTCAAAAGAAGGATCTGGAAGATTAGAGCCCCTGGTGATTCCCATAGTGAACTCACTCAGCTGAAGTACCTTGGTGGGAAAGCCTGGCAATCTGCTTCCAAAACGTTTGCCATCGGAAACCCCGTGGAGCATAATTCTACTCTGATCCCCATGGGGTCGCCATGAATCAGTCGACTCCATGTCCGCCGTCGGAAACCCCGTGGAGTCACTCGACACCATGGCAACTGATTGGTTCAAGTCCTCAACATCTTTAACACTGTGAAATTCTGTGACCCCACGTCTTCTTTCTTTTTTACATTCTCCTTATTGTGTCATTCAAGGAGCGTTAGTGGCACAACTTCTAAGCACCCAGCTGTGAACTGGAAGGCTAGTAGCTCAGACACACCCAGACGTTCTGCAGGAGAAAGACCTTGGCCATTGGCTACTAAAGCATCCGGCATCGAATGCCCTGTGGGCCACATTCTCCGACTCACCCAGGAGACCTCTCTGCACTCGAAGGAGGCAGCTGGGAGTCAGAGCTGCATTTCTCGCTGTGATCAGGGATCGTGACCCAGCACGGAGCCCTCACAGACACGGTCCCAGCAGGGAAAGGAGCAATAGCAGATGGTCTGGAGGTACAGCCAGGACCACGGAATTTCCCGCCCCAAAAGGGGAGGAGTGGAGGGACTGCGTGTTCTGGTCCCCGGTGCCTCTCTGACAGGAATACACCACCAATGGGATGCCTTAACAAACAGGAGTTTATTCTCACAATTTGGAGGCTTTAAGCCCGAGTTCAAAATTTCAGGCTCTAGGGGCTGGGTGAAAGCCCCTCAACCTTGGGGTCCAGCTCTGCCCCCTGCTCCCGGCCCACTGGAGCTAGAGGCGTTTCTTCACTCAGACGGCTGCTGGCTGCTGAGGCTGACAAGCTCCAAGGCTGACAAGTCAAAAGGCACAGTCCCAATGTCACCAAACCACACGGCAGGCCATTAACTTAAGTCCATTGTCAGTCCCAAGGTCGGCAGAGCATGGCAGGCTGCTGAGCAATGACACGGCTCCATGCAGGGTCCAAGCGTGCCACAGGCTAGAGACCGTTCCCAAGGCTTCTCCTTATATACAGGAAGCAGACCACATCCCAAAGGCAGCTACTCTGCTGTTTGTGGTAGATCCCACCATGGAGCTGATTACCAGTCTCATCATGGGGAATAACTACCACCAGCTGCCCAGCCACTCAACCAGGACCAGCCGAGTTGACCCACAACCTGAGCTACCACACTGTGGTTGTGTTTTTTTCGCTTGTCTCCTCTTGCCTTCCCTCGCCTCACCACCACTTCCACCATCTCGGATCCTCCTTTGTCTCAGTTCTCTATTGCTGCTGTGACAGAAATACCACCCATTGGGGCCTTCAACAGACACACTTACTCTCTCACAGTTTAGGAGGGCAGAAGTCTGAGTTCAGTGCGCCGGCTCCAGAGGGAAGCTTTCCCTCTGTCTGATGGCTCTGAGGAAGGTCATTGGCATCACCTTTCCCTGGCTCCAGGAGTTTCTCAGCACAGAGACCCTGGGTCCAAAGGATGCCCTCTGCCCCCAGCTCTTCTGTCTTGGCGGTACGAGGTCCCTCTGATCTCTGCTCGCTTATTTCATCTCTTTTATATCTCAGAAGAGACCGACTCAAGATACGGCCTAAACCTGTAGATCATACACGCCTCATTAACACCACTGCCTCTAATCCTGCCTCATTAACGCCAGCTCAAAAACTCACTGCCATCCAGTTGGTTCCGACTACCCCAGATCCCCCATTGGGTTTCCAAGGCTGCAAATCTTTATGGAAGCAGACTGCCCCATCTTTCTCCCGCACAGTGGCTGATGGGTTCAAACCACCAAACTTTTGGTTAGCAGCCAAGTGCTTTAACCACTGCACCACCAGAGCTCTGCATTATCATAGAGGTAAGGATTTTTAACACACGGCATAATTACATCCAATTACAAAACAGAGGCTCATACAAAATACTGAGAATCCTGGTCCAACCAAGTGCACATATATTTGGGGGGGTACAGTTCACTCTGACAAACTTGAACTACACAGTGGAGTCCAGCCTGAGGAGAGAAGTGAGGGTGCGGAGGTCCCAGGCAGCAGTCGGGTGAGGTGGAAAGGTGGGAAAAGGGTGAGGGAAAAGGGGGGACGGGCGAGGAGGGATGCGCCCGCCAACCAGCAGGATGAGGCTACGCCCGGTGCGCCATTGAGCACTGGTATCCTCGCCATCGCGGCGGTCCTCGGAAGCCTTCTGAGTGGGAGGGGGTATTTCAGGATAGAATGCCTCATCGGAAAGGGACTAGATTGTCTAGAAAATGCCCCAGAATAACTCAAACCAGAAAAACAATTTAGATCATGTTGGTTTATTTCCTTATAAATAAAAGCAGTCAACTTGAAAGAGAAGAAAAAAACGGGCTTTACCTTGATATTTACTTGCAAACAGCAGCGTGTCAACTCCAGGGCCGCTCTGCAGACCCCAGAGGCCATCCTGGTGGAAGCCAGCTGCAGTGGAGTTGGTGGCGACTTGCCAAGGCTCCGTGTCAGGGAAGAACTGTGCTCCACAGGGTTTCTGGGGCTGAGTTTTCACAGTCAGATGGCAGGCCTTTTTCTTGAGGCACCTCTGACTTACAGGAGTGTGTTAACCCTTCCACAGCCACATTCCACAAGGGGTGACAGTGAATAGGGAGGTGGGGAGATGACCCCTGCTCCCTCTAGAAGCAAGGACCAAGGGTTAAGTACTTGGCTGCTA
>NW_006922144.1:1727234-1730759 GCF_000298275.1 Orycteropus afer afer | reverse complement strand
TTGAACCACCAGCCATCTGGTTAGCAGGCAAGTGTCTTAGCCACTATGTTACCAGAGCTCCCTAAGTTTCATTAGAATCCTCCAATATTCTCTGTAAATTTGATCCTGCCATTGTCCCCCAAAAAATTCTCACATGGTGTGGTAGTTGAGGTTGTAGGTCAATTTGGCTGGGCCTAGTTAAGTGGCTGAGCAGCTGGATAAGGTTATTCCCCATGTGAGACTGGTAATTAACTCTGTGGTGGAATCTACTGGAGAAGCTGAGTAGCTGCTTTAAGGATGTATATTGCTTTCAGGAAATAAGAAGCAACTTTGAGGAAGGTCTCCAGCAGCCGGCATGCTTGAACCCTGCCTGTAGCTGAGTCATTATTCAGCAGCCTGCCTTGATGTCCTGCGAATCTTGGGGCTTTTAATGGACTTGAATAATGGCCTGCTATGTGGTTTAGTAATACCAGGACTTTGTCTTTTCACTTGTCGACCTTGGGCTTGTCAGCCTCAGCAGCCAGCCTCTGTCTGAGTGAAGAAACGCCTCTAGTTCCAATGGGCCAGGAGCAAAAGGCAGAGCTGAAGTTGAAGATTGAGGGGCTTTCACCCAGCCCCTAGAATCTGGCACTTTGAACTCAGACTTAGTGCCTCCAAAATTGTAAGAGAATATACTGTTTATTAAAGCCATCCCATTTGTGGAATATTCCTGTCAGAGCAGCACTAGCTAGCAAACACACATGGTATATTTTGTTATCCAAGTTCCTTACTTTCATATTTATGGTAAAACAATACTGATATATTAGTTAAGAGAGAAGCAGAAACTAGTGAAAATAAATTTATGAGAAAATTGAAATCTGCATAAGCTTTAGAGTCAAAATTTAAACCTTTCTTAAGCATAATGAATTCTTAAGAGAATTTCTTAAGCATAATGAAATTATATTTCTCTGTTCTCACTGGTATTTTCTAAACAAATCTTTATTGCAAAAAGCATTTTCATGCATGCTTTGCTGTAAGTTGGTGCAGAAGAAATACAAGTATATGGAAATCCATAAAATTACAACTTAATTTACCTAAGTAATTAAAAAAAAAAAAAAAATCCCGGACACATTCAGTTGGAAAATAAGCACAGGTTTTCTGGATGTAAATATGGTATTAAAACAGATTTGAAGACCATAAAAATGTTTCAGCTGTCTGTTAAAAGAAGTTGTTCAAGACTTGAAGTATCACACTTCTAAATAAAGCAATGTAAATAAATCAGGTCTGAGTATATTTTTCAAAGAAGAGGAAGCAACACTAGCTCACATAAACTATGACATGCATATCCCATCTATCCCTTCTAACTTTGCTTTCTCTTTTTCCCTATTTCCATTGATAAGTGGATGAGTACCTTCTTCTAATATGAATTAATTCATGATTGGTACTGAAGACATGTGTCAATTTATGTTGCAAAAACAAGCTAGTTAACTTTACTAGCCTATTACAATAAAATAGTATGTCCTTACACTCAAATCCACATATCCAGAACTGATCTTAGAAGAATCCTGACTACTACCTGATAATTTGACAGAAAAAATATCCTGTACCTTCAAATATCTTGTCTACAATTTTGTCACTTAAAACTAACTCATTTGCCAGTTTGTCATACTGTGGTCATTTTCATGTTGTTGTGAGGCTGGAGGCTATGCCACCAGTATTTCAATAACCAGCAGGGTCACCCATGGTGGACAAGTTTCAGCAGAGCTTCCAGATTAAGATAGACTCGGAAGAAAGAAGGGGCCATCTACTTCTCAAAGAAATGACCAATGAAAATCTTATAAATAACAGTGAAACATTGTCTCATATGTTACTGGAAAACTTTCTGAATAGCCCTGAAACATTGTCTGAAATAGTGCCAGAAGATGAGCCCCTTAGGTTGGAAGGCACTCAAATAACCACTGGGGAAGAGCTGCCTCCTCAAAGTAGAGTAGACCTTAGGGATGTGGATGGAGGCTTTTGGGACCTCCATTTGCTGATGTGGTGTAACTGAAAATGGGAAGAAATAATTACAAACATCCACTAATAATCAGAACATGGAATGTACGAAGTCTGAATGTAGGAAAATTGGAAGTTTTCAATAATGAAATGGAATGCATAAAGATCAATATCCTAGGCATTAGTGAGCTGAAATGGACAATTTTTGGCCATTAAGAATAAGACAACCATATGATCTACCATGCTGATGATAACAAATTAAAGAGGAATGGCCTGACATTCATCATCAAAAAGAATGTTTCAAGATGTATCCTGAAGTATAATCTGTCAGTGATAGGAAAACAGCCATGAGCCTACAAGGAAGACAGTTAATATTAATATTATTCAAATTTATGCACCAACCCATCAAAGCTAAAGATAAGAGAACTGAAGATTTTTACTACCTTGTGCAGTCTGAAATTGACCAAACATGTAATCAAGATGTGTTGATTATTACTGATGACTGGAATGTAAAAGTTGGAAACAAATAAGCACCACCTGTAGTTGGAAAATATGGCTTTGGTGGTAAAAATGGTGCCAGAGATCACCTGATAGAATTTTTCAAGACCAATAACTTATTCATTGCACATACCTTTTTTCAACAACATAAATGGCAGCTATAAAAGTGGACTGCACCTGATGGAATGAACAGGAATCAAAGCAACTACATCTGTGGCAAGAGGTGACGGGGAAGCTCAATATCTTCAGCCAAAACAAAGCCAGGAGCCAATCATGGAACAGACCATCAACTGTTCATATGCAAGTTCAAGGTGAAGTTGAAGACAATTAGAACAAGTCCATGAGAGCCAACAGATGACCTTGAATATATCCCTCCTGAATTTAGAGATCATCTAAAAAATACATTTGATGCCACCAATGACTGAAAACCAGAATTATTATGGGATGACATCAAGAGCATCGTCTATGAAGAAAACAAAATATCATTAAAAAGACAGGACAGGAAGAAAACACCAAAATGGATGTCAGAAGACACTCAGATATGCCAATGCTTGGATGAATTATTTCTTTCTTTCTTTCTTTTTTTAACACTTATTGTGGTGAAAATATATAAAATAATACATTTACCCAACAAATGCTTGGATGATTTCAGGATTAAAAAAAGAAAAAATAGAAACAAATAAATATTTATTTTAAAAAATTGTCAAGTTATCTCTGTTTGTTTCTTTTATTATTGATTGAATTTTCATGCAACTCAATGACTTTCTGCATTTCAGAATTTGCTTTTCTTTAAGAAGAAATCATTTTGTACTATTATGTCTCTGAATATTTTTCTTCTGCAAGAATATTAATAATTTCTAGTTTTAAAATAATTTATTTTTTTGTTACAAAATTTCCTTGATTTTTTTCATATTTCTATTCAATTTTGTGGTGTGTATTTCATTTTTTATTCTTAATAATGATGACTTAAAACTATAATTATATACATATATATATTTTTTTTTTTAGGATTTGGGTGAAGATTTACAGAGTAAATTCACTTTTCATACAGCAGTTCACATATACTTTGTCTCA
>NW_006922144.1:1717574-1722799 GCF_000298275.1 Orycteropus afer afer | reverse complement strand
CTTCTGTGTCTGTGTTAATTGGTTTCCCTTTTCTTTGTTGAAGAGGGTCTGTGCAATCCTTCTGCCTAGTCCGCCATCTTGCCCCGCCTCCTATAATTTTATTTTACACATCTTTTTTCCTTATTGTGTTCAATTTAAATAAATCTAAGCTTTCTCCTCTAGGCTAGGCATCAAAATCTTATTAAAACAGTGCGTTGCTTATAAATTTCTGACAACATTGAGGAGAGGATGTTTAAATAATACAAATTATATGCATAAGATGTAGTTTACTCACCGTATGATTAACCCACTTAAACTGTACAATTCATTGTTTTTTAGTGTATTCACAGAATTGTGCAATCATCATCACAGTCAATTCAAGAACAGTTTTATTTCTCCAAAAATAGTCTTCATATATTTAGTGAACACTGTCACAAAAATAGTCTTCATATATTTAGCGATCACTATCTGAGCTCTGCTAGCGTTGTGGCTAAGGCACTTGACTGCTACCAGAAGGCTGGCAGTTCAAACCCATCAGCCACTGCTTGGAAGGAATATGGGGCAATCTACTTCTGTAGTGATACTGCCTTGGAAACCCAAGGAGGGGTCGCTATGGGTCAGGTCCGACTTGAGGGCACATAACAACAACGTAACAATCTGTAATTCAGATTATGTGTCAACTTGGCTGTGCCTGGTTTTGAGTAGCTAGGCAGCTGGATGGAGTTATTTCCCATGGTGATATTGGTAATTAACTCCCTGGTGGAATCTAGTGAAGCAGCTGAGCAGCTGCTTTAGGGATGAGATCTGCTTCTAGTTGTTGTTGTTGTTGTTATGTGCCATCGAGTGGGCGCTGACCCCTAGCGACCCCTCCTTGGGTTGCCAAGGCAGTATCACTACAGAAATAGATTGCCCAACCTTCCTTCAGGGGAGTGCTTCTTCCAGTATATAAGAAAAAAAATTGAGGAAGGTCTTCAGCTTTTTGGCATGCCTGAACTCTGCATGTAGCCAAGGTTTTGTTCAGCAGCCTACCATTGCGTGCCGTATCTTGGGACTTTTTCTGCACTTGAATTAGTGGCCTGTCATGTTGTTTGGTAACATTGGGACTTTGCCTTTTTACTTGTCAACCTTGGGTTTCCCAGCCTCAGCAGCCAGCAGCTGTCTGAATGAAGAAAATCCCCAGCTTCACTGGGATGGGAGCAGGAAGCAAAGGTTAAGCCCAAGGTTGAGGGGCTTTCACCCAGCCCTTAGAGCCAGGCACTTTGAACTTGGACTTGTAGTCCCAAAATTGTAAGAGAATAAATCCCTGTTTCTTCGATCCATACCATTTGTAGTATTTTCTGTTAGAGCAGCACAAAGTAACCAAAACACTATTTGTTTTCTTCCACTTTATGTAATTGTAATTTAAAAAAAAGTCACTTTTTTTGTGCTTGACTTCTTTCATTTTAGAATAAAAATTTTAAGTTTAATCCATGTTGTAACATGTATAATAATTTTTGTATTGCCAATGTTGTCAACACTATTTTATTGTCATAATATACCACATAGTGTTGATCAATTTTGATGGACCTTTGGGGTTTTTCCACATTTGGGGGTTTTCCAAAAGTTTTTTCCACTATTTTGGATAATGTTGCTATAAACATACATGTTCAAATTTTAATGTCAACAAGTTTTGTTGAAAAGAATGTCCTTTATATGTTTAGTCTAATTGTTTATAGTATTTTTCAAGTCTCCTATTTCCTTGTTGATCTTCTGCTTCAATATACTATTATTGCATATGGAGAACTGAATTAACCAATAGTTATTGTTGAATTGCCTATTTGTCCCTTTAATTCTGTCAATTCTCCATAAATATTTTAAGTCTTTGTTATTAGCTGCATATATGTTCATAATAGTTCTATCTTACTGTGTGACTGACTGCCACTTTTATCATTATAAAATTCCTGCTTTGTCTTTAGTAACAATCATCATTTTAAAGTTTATTTAGCCTGATATAAGTATGTTGTTGTTGTTATGTGCCATTGAGCCGGACCCTACTCACAGCAATCCCTCTGGGTTTCTAAGGCGGTACCATTACAGAAGTAGATTACCCAACATTCCTTCCGAGGAGTGGCTGGTGGGTTTGACCCACACCTCCAAATAGTCCTATGGTATTGTATGCATACAATTATCTTATCCTTTAATCTTTAACATATTTATATCTTTGAATATAGTGTGTCACTTTTAGGCAGTATATAGTCTGATCCTGGTTCCTTTTTCTTGAGTTTTTTTTTAATTTTTTTAGAGTATTATAATTTCTGCCTTTTGATAAGATTACTTAATCCACTCACCTTTAATATATTATTAATATAGCTACATTATTGTCTGACATTTTACAGTTTTTGTTTCTATGTATCTGATATTGGTTTTGTTCTTTCATTTCTTTTTTATTTTATTTTATTAAATGAATAGTATCTTGTGTAACATGGTGATTTCTCTATTTTTTCACTAACTTTTTTTGTTTGTTTGTTTTAAATCATTTTTAATGGGAACATGGCATCAAGATTGGAGGAAGCCTCATTAAAAATCTCCATTATTCAGACAACACAACTTTGCTTGCTGAGAGTGAGAATGACTTGAAACACTTACCGATGAAGATTGAAGACTACAGCCTGAAGTATGGACTACACTTCAATATAAAGAAAAAAAAAAAAATCTTCACAACTGGACTGATAAAAAACATCATGATAAATGGAGAAAAGATTAAGTTGTCAAAGACTTCATATTACTTGATTTTACAATCAACGCCAATGGAAGCAGTAGTCAAGATATCAGACGACATATGTTGTTGTTGTTGTTATGTGCCGTCGAGTCAAACCTGACTCATAGCGACCCCTCCTTGGGTTTCCGAGGCAGTATCACTACGGAAGTAGGATTGCCCAACCTTCCTTCCGAGGAGTGGCTGGTGGGTTTGAACCACCACCCGTCTGGTTAGCAGGCAAATGTCTTAGCCACTATGCTACCAGAGCTCGGCTGCAAAAGACATCTTTCAAATTCTGAAGAGCAAAGACATCTCCTTGAGAACTAAGGTATGCCTAACACAAGCAATGGTATATTCTGTTACCTCACATGTATGTGAAAGCTGGACAATGAATAAGGAAGACTGAAAAAGAGTCAATGCTTTTGAGGTGTGGTTCTGAGAAAGAATGCTGACAGTGCCACACACTGCTAAAAGAACTAACAAATCTGTCCTGGAAGAAGTGAAGCCAGAATGCTCCTTGGAAGAGAGAATGGCCAGACTTGTCTCACCTACTTTGGTCATGTTGTAAGAAGAGAACATTCACTGGAGAAGGATATCATGCTTGGTAAAGTATAAGGTCAATGAAAGAGGGGAAGGCCTTCAACAGGATGGATTGACACAGTAGCTGCAATTATGGATTCAGTACAGCAGGATTGTGGAGCTGGTGGAGAACTGGGCTGTGTTTCTTTCTGCTATACATAGTCTCACTAGGAGTCAGAGACTACTCACCTGTACCTAAGAACAACAATCATTTTTAGTGACTGAGATTAGAACTTACATACATCATTACTGCTACTCTCTTTTTCCACATTATAACCATTATTTTTATAAACATTATATGTATATATCTAACAGATTCAATAGTAGGTTCTTATTGGTATCATTTCCTAAATTTTTTTCCTAAATAGGAAGATAAAAGAAAAAGGAGAAAATTTGTTTCTATTAATTTGAGTAGTCATTTGGTGTCATTTCTTTCCTCCGACGCTGTTTTGCTTCCTATAGCCACCTTTGTATTTTTTTTTTCTTTTTATTGTGATTTGTGTGAACATTTACAGAGGAAATTGGCTTTCCATTCAACAATTTACACACCTTTTGTTTTGTGACATTCATTGAAGTCCCCACAAAGTAACAGCATAATTCTTACTTCATTGTGTTTACCATTTCCCTTTGTCCTTCTTTCCTATACTTACCTGTCTTCTTACCTTTATTCATGGGCAAATGTTGTCCTTTCCATCTAGTATGCTTAATTTTTCTAATGAGTGCATACTTTTTGCCGATATTATTATTCATCTTAGAGATTGTCTATTGTTTGGCTGAATGTTGAACCATAGACCTTGAATTCAGTTGCTTCTTTGAAGGGCGTCTAAGGGCCATAATCTAGGGGTTTCCACCAGTCTTCATCAGACAAGAAGCCTGGTCTATTTAATGATTTTGAGCTTTGTTCAACATTTTTCTCCCACAATGTCCAGGACCTCCTAATGTGATCTCTTTCAGAGCAGGTAGCAATGGTAGCTGAGTACTATGTAGTTCTTCTGGTCTCAAAGTTATGAAGGCCAGGGTTCATGGGTCCATTAGTTCTTTGAATTGTTTCCTTGCATCTTTGATTTTCTTCACTCTTCATCATTGCTTCTAAAGATCATACTGTCTATATTTCATCCAAGATAGATTTGTTCATCCTCCTGGCAGTTCATGGTACATTTAATATTCCTCACTAATATCACAATTCAAAGGCAAAATTCTTCTTCAGCATTCCTTATTCACTGTCCACCTTTCATATCCATGTAACCTAACCAAACTCACTACCACTGAATTGATTGCAACTCAGACACCACAATTGTGTTTCCAAGGCTGTAAATCTTTTGGAAGCAGATCTCCCCATTTTTCTTCTGTGGAGTGGTTGTTGGGTTAAAATTACCAACTTTTTGCATAGCAATCAAATGACTTAATACCTACCCTACACTACAGGGTATGAATCCGGCAAGCTTTAGTTTTCT
Organism: Orycteropus afer afer; assembly: GCF_000298275.1. NCBI lineage: Eukaryota > Metazoa > Chordata > Mammalia > Tubulidentata > Orycteropodidae > Orycteropus > Orycteropus afer. The sequence continues at coordinate 1,718,050 of NW_006922144.1, read as the reverse complement.
TTGCTTCCTAAAACTTTAGAGGTCTTTAGTAGCAGATTCGTCCATTGCAATATGCTATTTGATTTCTTGAATACTGCTTCCATGGATGTTGACTGTAGACCTAAGTAAAAGGAAATTTTGACAACTTCAATCTTTTATCCAGTTATCATGATGTTGCTTATAGATCCAGAGAGAATGTTTTCTTTATGTTGAGGTGTAATCCATACTGAAGGCTGTAGCCTTTGTTCTTTGTCAGTAAGTGCTTCAAATATTCACTTTCAGCAAGCACGATTATGTCATCTGCATATCACAGGTAGTCAATGAGACTTCTTCCAATTCTGAAGCTATGTTCTTCATTATATAGTTCAGCTTCTTGGATTATTTGCTCAGTGTATAGATTCGTTGTCAAAGAATTCACATTGCTTGGTTCTACAATCGATGCCAACGGAAGCAGCAGTCAGGACATTAGACGACGTGTAGCATTGGGAAAGTCAACT
>NW_006922144.1:1714317-1717069 GCF_000298275.1 Orycteropus afer afer | reverse complement strand
GTTTCGTTCTGCTGTGCATGGGGTCGCTATGAGTCGGAAACGACTCCACGGCACTTAACAACAACAACAACAACAACAACATAGATTGATTAAATATGGTGAAAGGATACAAGCCTAACACACATCTTTGCTGATTTTAAACCATGGAATGTTCCTTTTTTTTTTTTTCCTTTGGGCTGTCTCCTGGTCTATATATAGTGAAGTGCTCTGGAATTCCTGTCCTTCTCAATATTGTTCAAAATTTGTTATAATCAACAAACTCAAATACCTTTGCAAAGTCAGTAAAACATAGGTAAACATTTTTTTGGTATCACTTGCTTTTAGCTAAGATCAAGCTGACTTTAATTATATACCTAATTCCGTGTCCACTTCTGAAAACAGCTTGAATTTCTGGTAGTTTTCTGTAAATGTCCTTGATATCTTAAAATTATCATCAGTAAAATTTTACTTGTATGTGATATTAATGATATTGTTTGATAATGTCTGCATTCTGTTACATCACTTTCCTTTAGAATGGGCACAAATATTGATCTCTTCCAATAAGTTGACCAGGTGTTCTGTCCATTTCTGGAAACTTGTTTTTCACTAATGCCTTCAGTGCAGCTTGGATTAGTCATTCAATATCCCTTCTTAATTATATGCTACCTCCCGATATGGTTGAACAGCTACTAATTATTTTTGTTACAGTTTCTCTTTGTATTCCTTTCATCTTCTTTTAATTCTTGTGTCTTTCAATGTTTTGCCCACAGAATCCTTCAATATTACAACTTGAGGCAGGACTTTTTTTCTTTAGTTCATTAACTTAAGAAATGGCAAACAGGCTTCTGTTTTGGTTTTCTAAGTCCAGATCTTTGAATATTTTATTATAATACTCCCTATGTGTTTGTGAGCTGCTCTTTGAAATCTTCTGTTCAACTTTTTAATTGTTCTGTATTCAAGAGAATGTTTCAGAATCTATTCTTATACTATTATGGTCTCTTCTTTCTTTCCTATCTTTTTAATGACTTTGTTTTCTTCATGTATGATGTCCTTGATGTCATCCCACAACTCATATGATCTTTGGTTATTAGTGTTCAATGTGTCAAATCTTGAGGTAGTCTCTAACAGCAAGTGGGATATACTCAAGGTCATACTTTGGCTCTTATATTTGTGAAAATTTGGTCCTAAATCAGCTCTCTGCTATTACCAGAGTTTCCATTTCCTACCTTATGTTTGTTGACTTTCTGTGTTACTGATCAATTTCCAAAATGGAACATTTATAATAATAATGGCTAATATTATTCTAGCATTTATTTAGTTCAGTAGGCATATTAATTCTTTTAAATTCTATCTATTACATCATTTGGGGGTATGCATTGAAAATATAAAAACAACATCATTGAAAACTGAAAAAAAAAAAAAAATTAACTGCTGTGGAGTCAGATCCAATTCATAGCTATCCCTCCTTGGGTTTGAAGGCTGGCTGTTGAAACCCACCAGCCACTCCTGGGAAGGAAGGTTGGGAAATCGACTTCCGTAGTGATACTGCCTCGGAAACCTAAGGAGGGGCCGCTATGAGTCGGGTTGGAATCCACGGCACATAACAACAACAACATTACATCATTTGGGAGTTTTCATTGAAAACATAAAAACAAAATGACTGAAGGAGAAAAAAAAAATATGTTTTTTATCATCATGTGATTACAGAGAAGAATTGCTGCAAGAATTGTAAAGCAAGAAACATTGTTTTTAAACCTGCAGCTAAACTGGGAAGGGGAACTCCAAATAAGGACAATAATTGAAATAAGACATTTAAAACTAGCTTATTCAGTAACCCATCCCCTGATTAAGTGCACTGAGAAATTGCTTAAAATTTATTCTCACCTTTGTTTTCTAAGATAACTCTTGCTTTCCCCTCTGTTAGGATTTTTTTTTTTTTTTTCACTTTTGTGGGATGGATTGGACTTAAAAAAAATAATAAATAATAATAATAATAGGAGCTCTGGTGGTGCAGTGTCTAAAGCATTTGACTGTTAACCAAAAAATTTGTTGTTTCAAACCCACCAGCAGCTCTGCAGAAGAAAGACCAGGCAGTCTACTCTTTAAAGATTACTGCCTTGGAAACCCAAATGGGGTCCCTATGAGTCAGAATCAACTGGATGGCAGTGAGTTGGGTTTGAGTTTTAAGCAACAACTACAGTTTAATATCTTTTGGATAACACGTTGGAAAATTCTACAATTTCCCAATTTTTTTTTTTTTTTTTCATGCTTATACACAAGTGAGAAACTCTAAGTAGGGTTACTTGCCTTTTAGTTAGTGTTTGTACTATTTTAGAATTCCTAACTAAAATGCAACATTAAATAAAATTTATATAAGGTGGACAGAATTTAAATTGTTTATTGGGCTCAGGATGTGTTATCATATTCTTTCCAAATTTAAATAAAGCTACCATCTGTTCTTTTATTTGTTGTTGTTGTTGTCGTTATGTGCCCTTGAGTTGGACCCGACTCATAGCGACCCCTCCTTGGGTTTCCAAGGCAGTAATTCTATGGAAGTAGATTGCCCCATCTTTCTTCTGAGGAGTGGCTAGTGGGTTTGAACTGCTAGCCTTCTGGTTAGAAGTCAAGTGCCTTAGGCACTACGATAAATTCTCACACAAAGTACATATAAACACAATAAACCGACCAGCCAAACAAACAACAACAACAAAATAAGTGTATGAAAGTTCCATTAAAGTTAATTTCCTTTTCAAACGTGATTTTAAAATTGAGG
>NW_006922144.1:1710803-1713852 GCF_000298275.1 Orycteropus afer afer | reverse complement strand
CCCTATCTAACCTTTCCAGTTGATATTGTTAGTTTGATTCCATATAAATAATTCTTAAAAAAGCATAATACTAAAGACAAACTTTTTTTTTTTTTACTAGTTAAGCTAAGCTCTGTTTGGTTTTAAGAAGACTTCAGGAGATATTTTTGGCTTATGGTTTAAGGACTATCTCAGAGGAATAAGTTTGAGGATCATCTAGTCTTCATGGCACAAGAAATTCTGGAATGCACGATAATTTGAAATTCTCTTTTGCATCGTTTCCCCTTTAGACCAGGATCCGCCCATAGAATCTTTGACACAGGTATTTGGTAATGGTTGCCAGGCACTATACAGTTCTAGTCCCATGGCAAAAGAAGCACTGGTACATGGAGGCAATCAGTCACATATTCAATTTGTCCCTCCTTTTCCCCACTCTCCTTTTTCCTCTATTGCTACAGAGGAATAGAACAAAACAAAACAGCTCACAGAACAAATTAAATAGTGGTTTTGCTTCTACCATTCTCCTCCTCTGTTACTTGTGTACCCACTTACCCTATTATCATTTCCATTGACTAGTGAAATGGAAGTAACTGAAAGTAGAGATATACCCTAGATTTCTGAGTACTGATCTGTAGCACATCATGAGAAAAGGAGAAAATATTGAAGTTGTCAAATATATCATACTATTTGGATATATAATTAACTTCCATGAATGGATCAGTTAAGAAATCAAGCAATATATTGCACCAGATAAAACTGCTACAAAAATCTCTTTAAAGTGTTAAAAGCAAATATGTAACTTTAAGGAGGAAAATGCGCCTGATCTAAGCCTTGGTATTTTCAACTGCCTCATATGCATGTGAATGCTGGACAATGAGTATGGAAGACCAAAGAAAAATGTATGCCTTTGAATGTGGTGGTAGCTAAGAATGTTGACTATACCATGAAATGCCAGAAAAATCAATTAATCTGTTTTGGAAGAAGTACAGCCAGAATGCTTCTTAAAAAAAAAAAAAAAAAAAAGGATGATGTGACTTCTCCCTTATTCTGTACATGTTATCAGGAGAGACAAGTTCCTGGATGTGTTGGTTATGTTTGTATGTCAACTTGGCTGAGCCTGGTTGAGTGGCTGGGCAATTGGTGGTTGTTATTCACCATGATGAGATGGGCAACCAACTCCATGGTGGGATCTACCACAAGCAGCTTAGTAGATGCCTTTGGGATATGGTCTGCTTCCTATGTATAAGGAGAAGCCTTGAGAATGGTCTCTAGCCTATGGCACACTTGGACCCTGCATGTAGCCATGTTCTTGTTCAGCAGCCTGCCATGCTCTGCCAACTTTTGGACTTAAATGGACTTAAATTTATGGCCTGCCATGTGGTTTGGTAACACTGGGACTGTGCCATTTTATTTGTCAAACTTGGGGCTTCTCAGCCTCAGCAGCCAGCAGCTGTCTGAGTGAAGAAACACATCTAGCCTCAGTGGGTCATGAGCTGGAGGCAGAGCTGGATGCCAAGTTTGAGGGGATTTCACCCAGCCCCTGGAACCTGGCAATTTGAACTTGGACTTAAGGCTCCACATTTTAAGAATAAACTCCTGTTTGTTAAGGCCATCCCATTTGTGGTGTATTCCTGTCATAGTGGCACTAGGTAACCAGAACACTGGAAAAGGGCATCATTCTTGATAAAATAGAGGATCATTGAAAAGAGGAAGACCTTCAATGAGCCGAAAGTTGGCTTAATCATAACAACAATTACTAGGATGGGACAGGAGTAGGTAACTTTTTGTTCTGTTGTACATAGTGTTACTATGGATTGGAACCAACTACATAACACCTAATGATAACAACAACCTATAAACTGTTTGCTCATCAATCTAGGGATGTGGTAGTTTACCTTATGAAAATGTCATTTGTTACTTTATCTCTAATAACAATCCACCTCACCAGACATCCTCTGGAAAGTTTAAAGTTATTTGGATTCATTCAGGTAAACAAGAGGATTGGACTTTTGAAATTATATATAGGATGACAAAACGTCCTTATAAATTGTGGCCTATGACAAAATAGGTTCTTTTTGTGCATGATGTAATGCAATCTTGTGGTATTATGGATTTATTTGGAGCTATTAGAGATTTATATATGGGAAGATATATTTTTCAAAAAGAATCCTGGAATAAAATAAAGAGAATACATTTACAATTAGATGTTGCTATAAGTAAATAAATATTACTCAGAAGTACAAAATGGTTTTGTACTTCAACACATTTGAATTTGGAGATTGTAAATTTAGTCAAAACATACAGTTGCTTCTGAAAACACTGTTGAATGTTCTTAAATATCAGCCTATTGTCTTTAATTATATCTTCCACTTATGTTTGAAAATGGTATCATATTCCAGTTCTTTGCTTTAATCATCATGTATAATTCTAAACACAAACATTTTAAAAAAATTTAATGCCTATTTCTAACAATTAAATTACCTATGAAATGCTATATAGTTTATTGAAGAATGCACTATAGGTCTTCAGTGATTGTTCTCACAGCTGTATATCCATGACATTAATCTTGTCAACATCCTGCCCACCAAACCTATCTGTGGCTCTAATATTACCTTGAAAAATCCAGGATTACTTTCTTCTGTTTTTTCTTTTTTTAAAATCATCTGAGGTTCAGAATCAACATCTTTGTCTTCCAAACCTGTTCTGAATGCCTTCTCTATGTGAAAAATATATCCATTTAACTCAACTAATAACATGTCATCAGTCCTCAGAGTGATACTGATAATAAGTTCCATTTAACTGCTATCTTTAAATCTATTGATTCTTTTATACTCTCATCAGAAAGTCATTATTATTTTACAGCTAACTGATTCCTCATCAGGTTTGCTTTGTTTTCTGAATAACTATACAAAATATTATAAATTTTTTATGAAGAATTAATCAATTCACAAACTTATCCCAAACACTTTGATGTCAACCCTGACAAAAATACTATAAGAAAAGATTGCAACATTTGAGTAAACCAAGCCTTACTCATATGGAAAAGAGAAAGCTTTCAAGACTTTCATTT
>NW_006922144.1:1685149-1696841 GCF_000298275.1 Orycteropus afer afer | reverse complement strand
GAGACAAAGTATATGTGAACTGCTGTATGAAAAGTGAATTTACTCTGTAAATCTTCACCCAAATAAAAATAATTAAAAAAAAAAAAAAAGCTGGAAATAGAAATACCATTTGATCCAGCCATTCCATTACTAGGTATATGTCCTAAAGAAGTGGGTGCCATAATAAGAACAAACATATGCACACCCATGTTCAAAAAAAAAAAAAAGGAAGAAATGGAATTCATAAAGATTGATATTCTAGGCATTAGTGAGTTGAAATGGACTGGCTTTGACCATTTTGATTCAGACAACCATATGATCTACTATGCTGGGAATGACAAATTGTAGAGGAATGGCATGGGATTTATCATCACAAAGAATATTTCAAGACATATCCTGAAGTACAGTGCTCTCAGTGATAGGATAAAATCCTTACGCCTACAAGGCCAGATAATACTACTATTATTCAAATTTACACACCAACCATCAAAGCCAACAATGAGGAAACTGAAGATTTTTTACCAACTTCTGCAGTCTAAAATTGACTGACCATGCAATCAAGATGTCACTGGTGATTATCACTGGTGATTGGAATGAAAATTTGGAAACAGAAGAATCATCAGTAGTTGAAAAATTTGGCCTTGGTGACAGAAATAACTCTCAAGATCATATGATAGAATTTTATAAGACCAACTACTTATTCATGACAGATACCTTTTTTCAACAACAGAAATGTTGTCTATGCACATGGACTTCAACATTTGGAATACACAAGAATCAGATTGACTACATCTGTGGCAAGAGGTTATGGAAAAACTCAATATCTTTAGCCACAACAAGGCTAAGAGCTCACTGTGGAATGGACCATCGACTGCTAATATGCACATTCAACTTAAAGACAATTAAAACAAGTCCACAAGAGCCATAATATGACCCCCAATACATCACTTCTGATTTAGAGACCATTTACAGAATAGATTTGATGCACTGAACACCAATGACCGAAAACCAGAGGAATTATGGATGACATCAAGAACATCACCCACCAAGAAAGCAAAAGATCATTAAAAAGACAGGAAAAGAAGAAAAGACCAAAATAGATGTCAGAAGAGACTCTGAAACTTGTCCTTGAATGGACAGTAGCTAAAGGAAATGAAAGAAATTACAAGATAAAAGACCTAAACCGATGATTTCAAAGAACAGCTAGAGAAGACAACATCAATGATTATATTGAAATGTGCAAAGACCTAGAGTTAGAAAACCAAAAGGGAAGAATACACTTGGCATTTCTCAAGCTGAAATAACTGAAGAAAGAATTCAAGCCTCAAGTAGCAGTACTGAACAATTCTATGGGCAAAGTATTTAATGACGCAGGAAACATCAAAAGAAGATGTAAGAAATATATAGAATGACTGTACCAAAGAGAATCAGTTGATGTCCATCCATTTCAGGAGGTGGCATATGATCAAGAAGCAATCATATTGAAGGAAGAAGTCAAAGCTTTACTGAAAGAAGTGGCAAAAAACAAGGTTTCGGGAATTGATGGGATACCTATTGAGATGTTTCAACAAGCAGATGTCACATCTGAGGCACTCATTTGGCTTTACCAAGAGATTTGGAAGACTTCTACCTGGCCAACTGACTGGAAGAGATCCATATCTGATCCCATTCCAAAGAAAGGTGATCCCACAGGAGAAATTTTCAAACAATATCATTAATATTGCATGCAAATAAAATCTTACAGAAGATAATTCAGTTGCAGCAGTATATTGTGAGAGAATTTCCAGAGGTGCAAGCAGGATTCAGGAGAGGACGTAGAACAAGGGATATCATTGCTGATGTCAGATGGATCTTGGCTCAAAGCAAAGAATACCAGAAATATGATTACTTGTGTTTTATTGACTATGCAAAAGCATTTGATTGTGTGGATCATGACAAATTATGGATAACATTGAGAAGAATGGAAATTCCAGAACACTTAATTGTACTCATGAGGAACCTGTACATGGACAAGGAGGCTGTCATTTGAAATATCAGGGGGACTCTACATGGTTAAAAATCAAGAATAGAGTATGTCAGGGTTGTATCCTTTACCGTATTTACACAATCTATATGCTGAGCAAATAATCTGAGAATCTGGACTGTATGAAGAAGAACGTGGCATCAGGATTGGAAGAAGAATCATTAACAACCAGTGATAGGCTGACAACACAACTTTTCTTGCTGAGAGTGAGGATGACTTGAAACACTTACTGATGAAGATTGAAGACTACTGTCTGCAGTATGGATTACAACTCAATATAAAGAAAACAAAAATCCTCAAAACTGGACCAATAAGCAACATCAGGATAAATAGAGGAGAGATTTAAGTTGTTATAGACTTCATATTACTTGGTTCTACAATCAACAATGGAAGCAGTAGTCAAGATATCAGAGGATGTATAGCTCTGGGCAGATATGCTGCAAAAGATCTCTTTCAAGTGGTGAAGAGCAAAGATATCTCCTTGAAGACTAAGGTGCTTCTGACACAAGCCATGTTATTTTTGATCACCACATATGCATGTGAGAGCTGGACAATGAGTAATGAAAATAGAAGAAGATTTTATGATTTTGAGTTGTGGTGCTGGCAAAAAAATGCTGAAAGTACCATAGACTGACAGAAGAACTAACAGATTTGTCCAGGAGGAAGTGCAGCCAGAATGCTTCTTGGAAGTGAGAATGGACAGACTTCATCTCACCTAATTTCGTCATGTTGTCAGAAGAGACCGTTCCCTAAAGAAGTATATCATGCTTGGTGAATGCAGGGTTAGTGAAAGAAGGGAAGGCCCTTTACAACATGGATTGACACTTCGGCTACAATTATGGGCTCAGGTATAGCAGGCATCATGGAGCTGGCACAGAACCGGGCAGTGTTTTGTTCTGCTGTACACAGGGTCACTACGAGTGGGAGATGACTTGACAGAACCTAACAACAACAACAACATAATAAAATCTAATAATATATAAAAAGGATGGCATATTATGACCAAGAGTGAGTGTGCTTTCATATTGTAAAATCAATCATATAATGTATCACATTAACAGGATAAAGAAGAAGAACAAATATTTAATAAATGATGATGTATTAAAAAAAATCAGCAGAAATATATAATAAAATTATCAGTTGACTTGAAATACAGAATAGCTTTATCACAAATGGGCCACAGCTATGTCTATGTCTTTATTTGTGGATTCCCTGGGTGACACAAATGGTTAAACATTAGACTACTAATCAAAGATTAGAGATTAAAGGTCATATACAGAGGCACCATGGAAGTAAGGATTGTATCTGGGTTTTCTAGTGCTGCTAGAACACAAGTACCACAAATAGGTGGTTTCAACAAACAAGAATTTATTTTCTTATATTTTATTAGGCTAAAAGTCTGAGTTCAAAGTGCTAGCTCTAAGGCTTTATCTCTGCCTTGTGTTCCAGGACCACTTAAACTTGAGGCTTTTTCTGACTCACACAGCTACTGGCTACTGAGGCTGAAGAACTCAAAATCAGCAGGTAAAATGGCATGATTGCAAAATAAGCAGGCAACATGGAGGCCAAGTCTCAACCAAATGCAGGACTCAGATGTGCCAAAACCTAGAGACATTTCTCAGAGTTTCTCCTTATGTTCTGGAAGCAATCCACATCCCAAAGACAGCTACTTAGATGCTCATAGCAGATCCTCTTTTGGAAGTGATTAGAATCTCAGAATGGCAAATAACTAAACTTGCTGCCAAACCACTCAAAACTATGCCCTAGGCAATCTGACACACAACAATAACTATCACATTTCCACCTCTTTTCAACCTGGTGCCTGTACAGGTCTTCTTCATTGTATGGTCCAAGTCTCCTAGTCCATATGAGTGTCAACCTCAACGTCTTGGCCTGACAAGGTTTGTTCTTCTGCCCCTTGGGCATGGCAGCCACACCCCCTCACTTTTGGGCAGTGAATATGGCTCCATCCCACTGTCATTCATGGACTCAGCCCCATACTCCAGAACCACGTTGTTGAAGATCTGACTAAGAAACCTAAAAGGGTGTGGTTGTTCTACCCCAGAGGCCATGATCCTACACTTTGAGATTGAGGCAGCTCTGATTTCTATTTCCTTGGTCTCTCAGCTTCTGCCAAATAATGCCTGAAGGGAACCCACTCCACCAAGAAGCTTCCTGTCCAAAGGCACTCAGCTTTCTCATTCCAGGGGCCTGTAAGCCTGCAGTTCCCTCTCTGGCCCGTCTCTACCACTTAGTGCCTAAAGACAACCTACTCCACAGGCAGCTTCCTGGCCAAACGCATTCAGCTTTCTTCCTGGTGGGCTGGCAAACCCACAGCTCAATCTCGTGCTGGTCTCAAGGCTCTGCTGCCACTGTCTCTAAACCCTCTCACTGCCATCATCTCAGCACAGGGAACTCAGACTCAAGGATGCACTCCACTCCTGCTCCCATATTTTAGGCATCTGTTTGAGCAGTGACACTCTTTCATGACTAAATTCTGTCTTGGTTCGCTAGTGCTGCTGTAACAGAAATACCATGTATATGGCTTTAACAAACAGGAATTTATTCTCTTACAGTTTAGGATGTTAGACCCTCCAGCTCTAGGGTCTGAGTGAAGGCCTCTCAACCTTGAGCTTCAGCTCTGCCTCTGTTCCAGGCCCACTGGAACTGGAGGATTCTTCTGACTCACTAGCTGCTGACTGCTGAAGCTGACAAACACAAGATTGACAGGTAAAATAGCACAATCCCAAATTTGGCAAGTAACACAGCAGGCCAAGACTCAGTGAAATACAGGGTCCAGATCTGCAAAATCTAGACACATTTCTCAAATGTCTTCTCTTATAAATTGGAAGCAAGCAATTCCCTGAAGGCAGCTATTTAGCTGCTCACAGCAGATACCACTGTGGTGGTAATTATAATTTCATTCTGAGGAATAACTTCATCCAGCTTCCCAGCCACTCAAAACCATGACCCAGAAAAGTTGACACAAAACCTTAATTACCACTACCTGGCAATCTGCTTCCAGAAGTTTACAGACTTGAAAATTCTATAACGTGCTTTCTACGCTGCACATATGGGGTCACCATGACTTGGAATCAACTCAACAGCAAAAGACAACAATGATATTTCCATATCTGCATCTGTGACTATATTCCTCTCTACATTAATTAGGTAGGTAGCTAGTTAGTTTTTTTTTTTTTATTTTTGAAAAATTATAACTAATGCTGAAGTTAATAACATAACTATCAATTATCTTTTAAAGTCAGAAGTAAATATTATAATGAAAATATTTGCTAGGAAAAATTCACAGGAAAAGGTAAAAGTGAAAAAATTAGAAATTAACAATAAAAAGAAATTTTATTCACAAATGAAACAGTTATAAGTCACTATTAATTTTTTTAAAATTTAGAACTTAATATTATAATCATTTAATTTAATGTCAATATGTAAAATTATGTATTTAGCAAGATATCAGCAAAAATAAAATTAAAAGTCTCATTTATAATAATGTCAAGATTATTCAACTGAAAGACATTAATCTTGATAAAGGAGATATGCAAGATTTATATGTTAAAAATTTCAAAGCCTTTGATAGAAATTTAAATAGGCATAAAAATGCAAATATGAACCATGTTGATTGATTGAAAGGTTCTATATTGTTAATATAATAATATTGCTAAGACATCACTTGCCTATCAGTTTGTTATACTGTGTTGGCTGTTGTGTTGCTGTGATTCTGGGAGCCATGCCATTGGTATTTCAATACCAGCGGTGTCATTCATGGTGGCCATGTTCCAGCAGAGTTTCTAGACTAAAACAGACTAGGAGGAAGGATAGGTTGGTCTACTTCTAAAACAAATTTTCCACTGAAAACCTTATGAATAGCAGTGGAACAGTGTCTGATAATGGGAAGGAAGATGAGACTCTCAGTTTGGAAGACACTCAAAATATGACTGGGGAAGAATTGCCTTCTCAAAGTAGAATTGACCTTAATGACATGGATGGAATAAATCTTTCGGCACCTACATTTACATTTTTCTCAAAATAAGAAGAAACAACTGCAGACATCCATTAATAATTGGAATGAGAAATGTACAAAATATGAATTTAGGAAAACTGGAAGATGTTAAGAGTGAAATGGAAAGCATAAAGATTGAATCTAAGGCATTAGTGAATTGAAATGGATTGGTATTAGCCATTTTGCCTTAGACAATCATAGGGCCTACTGTGACAGGAATGACAAATTGAAGAAGAATTGTGTCACATTCATCTTCAAAAAGAATGTTTCAAGATCTATCTGGAAGTACTATACTGCCAATGATAGATAACACCCATATGCCTATAAGGAAAACAAGTTAATGCTACTATTATTCAAATTTATGCACCAATCACTAAACCCAAAGATGAAACTGAAGATTCTAACCAATTTCTGTAGTCTTATATTGGTCAAACACATAATCAAAATGCACTGATGATTACTGGTGATTGTAAAGCAAAAGTTGTAAGCATAAAAGCAGTATTGGTAGTTGGAAAATATGGCATTGGTGATAGAAATGATAAGACAGATTGCATGATAGAATTTACCAAGACCAATGACTTATTCATCGCACACACCTTTTCTCAACAACATACAAATGAACTCTCCACATGGACTTTACTGGATAAAATGCACAGGAATCATGTCAACTACCTTGGTGGAAAAGGGTTGATGACAAGATCAAACCATCAGACAGAACAAGGCCAGGGGCTGACTGTGGAAGAGACCATCAATTGCTTATATGTAAGTTCAAGTTGAAATTGAAGAAATTAAAACAAGTTCACCAGAGTCAAACTATGACCTTGATTATATCCAACTTGAATTTAGTGAACATCTCAAGAATAGATTTGACTCAATGAGCATTATGACCGAAACCAAATAAGTTGTGGGTTGACATGAAGGACATCATATATGAAGAAAGGAAAAAGTAATTTAAAAGACAATAAAGAAAGAAAAGGTTGAAATGCATGTCAGAAGAGATTCTGAAACTTGCTTTTGAATGAGGATTAGCTAAAGCTAATGGAACAAATCTTGAAGTAAAAGAGCTGAACAGAAGATTTCAAGGGCAGCACAAGAAGACAACGTATTATAATGAAATGAGCAAAGACTTGGAGTAAGAAAACCAGAAGGAAATACACATTCAGAATTTCTCAAGCTGAAAGAAATGACAAAAAAATTCAAGCCTAAATTTTCAATATCTCATGTTTCTGTAGGAAAAAAAAGAACAACACAGGAAACTTCAAAAGAAGAAGGAAGGAATACACGGTATCACTGAACCAAAAATAACTGGTCGACATTCAACTATTTCAAGAGGTAGCGTATAATCAGTAATCAATCATACTGAAGGAAGAAGTCCCAGCTGTACTGAAGGTATTGGTGAAAAAACAGTCTCCAGAAATTGATGGACTAAGAATTGAGATGTTCCAACAAATAGATGCAATGCTAGAAGCACTCATTCATCTATACTAAGAAATAAGAAGACAGTTTCTTAGCAACCTGAGAAGAAGAGATCAATATTTGTATTCATTTCAAAGACAAGTGATTTAAAATCAAGAAAGCTGTGAAAGGTTCTAACCTTTCACTAGACTTATTCAATCAGTATGCTAAGCAACAATCTGTAGCAGACTGCTGAAGATTATGTTAAGAAGAATGTGGCATCCGAATTGGAGTAAAAATCATTAACAGCATGTCATATGCTGACAAGACGACCTTGCTTGCTTAAAGTGAAGAGGACTTGAAGCACTTACTGATGAAGATCAAAGCCTTCAATATGTATTACACATCAACATAAAGATGTCAAAAATCCTCATAACTGGACCAATAAGCAACATCATTAAAAGCAGAGAAAAGACTGGATTCACAATCAACGCCAATGTAACCAGCAGTCAAGAAATCAAACAATGTATTGCATGGGGCAAATGTGCTGCAAATGGTCTCTTTAAAGTGTTAAGGAACAAAGACAGCTTGAAGGGTAAGGTGCACCTGAGCCAAGGTTCTTTATTATTAATCAACTCCCATGCATGCAAAAGCTCTGGTAGCATAGTGCCTAAGAAACTTGACTGCTAACAGGAAAGCTGGTGGTTCAAACCCACAAGCCACTCCTCGGAAAGAAGGTTGAGTAATCTATGAGTCGGGGCCCACTGGACAGCACATAACAACAACATTCATGGAATTTAATACAAATTTTGATGGTACAGGGCATTTATTTTTGAAAAAAAGCATTAATAGACTGTTTTTACATAAAAGTAGAAAAATAATTTGCATCTAGTCTTTTGGTCTTTTTGTTTTATATTGTCTTTTTGTTTTACATTTAAATTTTTATTATGAAAAAAATTAATAAGCAATATTTTATAATACAATCCCAGCTATTAACATTCTCATTCTTGAATCTATTGCATTCCCCACTTTTTTCTTTTTTTTTTTTTTTTGGAGCATTTTAAAGCATAACCACATTTAATTTTACTCACACATTCTTCAGCACGTACCTCTAACGTAGCAGCTTTTTTCTTTTCTTTCAATGTTTTCAATAGTGTAATGAAGGTAGCAAATAGTTTGTGGTAATTGCCCACACCTTATTATAATCTGTCAATTTTTTTTTTTTTTCATTGTGAATGGATAGAAAAAAACCTGCACACATTTGGTATAATCTATTCTTTACTGATTTTTTTTTAATGAGAAATATTTTAGAACACTATAACTTTATCTTTCTAAGGCCCTAAAAAAGAATCAATGCCTTTGCATTATGATGTTGGTAAAGAATATTGAATATACCATGGACTGCTAGAAGAGCAAAACATCTGTCTTAGAATAAATACAACCAGAATGCTCCGCAAAATGGAGGATGGCAAGAGTTTGTCTCATGCACTTTGAACACGTTATTAGGAAGGACAAGTCCCTGGAAAAAGCCATCATGCTTGGTGAAGTAGAAGGTCACTGAAAAAGAGGAAGATTGCCAATGAGATGGATTGACACAGTAGTTACAACAAAAGGCCAAACCTAGCAATGATTGTGAGAATGGCACAGGATGGGCAGTGTTTCATTCTATTGCACATATGGTGAATATGATTCAGAATTGACTTGATGGCATCTAACAAGAGCAAAAACAAGGTCCTATAAGTTTTACAATCTGTAAATCTTTATGGAAGATTCTTTCTCCCATAGAGCAGCTGGTGGTTTGAACCACTAAACTTTTGGTTAGCAGCCAGTTTTTAACCACTGCACCACCAGAGCTCCATGGTAAGTGCAATAATTCAAGTGTGAAATACAACATGCAACAAGATGTCATTCTTTTCATAGCTCCTGAGTCACTGGTAATTAGGGTATGATTTAATGTGTTACTTTCCAAAATTTTATGCAAGTTTTATACTCTGGAGAGGAGAAATATAAAGAAATAGACAGATGGTGTGCCAAAGGCTTTTAATTCGACTGGAACGACTGTAAAATGGTTAGTGTTTTTACTATTTAAAGCACGGAGTAAACAGACCATCCCAGAGGAGGAGACAACGTTGAAGAGTAAGTCTCAAAACCATTCTTAACAGCTCAATAAGCACAACTAATTCACTGTAATTGAATATTTATTGACCTGTGGCACAGCAGAAACTTAAGTAACTTTTAGATTTCTTCGTTTTCTTTTTGTAAAGGTATGTATGCGTATGAGCAAAATTGTGTCCAATAATTTATTCCCTTGCGCAGATAATTTTAATGCACGTAGCCTTTAGTCCTGTGATATTCAAGCTTTAACATGTATAAGAATAACTTTGAAGATTTCTTAAAAGGTAGATTTCTGGTTCCTAGTTCTAGTTCCTTTTTTTAAAAATTGTGATTTGTGAGAAAGTTTACAGAACAAATTCACACTTTGTCTCATGGCATCAGCTACAATGTAGCACATCGCAACAGCTTCATTCCCACTTCTTCCCCATAATTACCTCTTCACTGTGTCTTTCCCTCTGATGCACTCCTGCCCCTGGAGCTGTCACCCTGTGCATACACAGCCTTTCTATTCTCCCATGGTTGATCTCTCCAAGGACTGTATCTACCTAATGTAAATGTTCACTTCACTTGTCTGTCTTTTGTTTGGCTGGAAGCCATAGGAGTGGGCTCAGTTCTAGATCTGAAGGCAACTAGGGGCCATAGTCTCATTGGTTCCATCAGGCTCTATCAGACCAGGAAACATGGTCCATATATAGATATATTTTAATCACTTTGAGTTTTACTCCACATCATTCTCCCACTCTGTCCAGTATCTCCTACAGAGATTCCCCTCCCAGTGGTTGACAGTGATAGCTGGGTACCATCTAGTTCTTCTGGTCTCATAGTCATATAGGCTGAGGATGGCATGGTGTACCAGTCGCTTGGACTAATTGTTTCCATCTGTCTTTGGTTTTCTTCATTCTCCTTTACTCTGGATAAGATAGAGACCTATCATTCCCTCTGGATGGCCACATGCAAGCTTTTAAGATCCCAGTCACTACTTGCCAAAGTAGGAGGTGGAACAATGCTTTTGTGTAATATGTTATGCCAATTGACCTTGATGTCCCCTGTGACTATGGTCCCAAACCCACATGTACAACTACTTGCTCCCTTTGGGTACTTGGCTGTGGCCATGAAGAGAGTACAAACTTGTCTCTTGTCAGCTCTACTATATACCTGGGAATTCTTACAGAACATACACATACACTTGTAGAAACATTGTCTACCAACTCTATACTTAGTCTTGGGCACATTCCCCCCCTCCATAGACATACCTAATAGTTCAGCCTGTCCACCCATCTTTCCACTCATATATCAATGTTTGCCTTCACTGACAGTTCAGTATTGTATGTGAAAATGGGTTCATCTTTCTTGTCTATACCACTCATGCACCTCTCTATGTCTTCCTCTTCCTTAATGCCACCATGTTGATCACTCACTTTGGTACATTGCCCTTCTCTTCACCCAAATCAATACTTATCTCTACCTATCTAACAGTGTTTCTTACCCTACCCTCTCACCCCAGGTAACCAACAAAGAAAATTTCCTTCCATATATAAACCTTGTCTTGACCTTTTACAATAACAGACTAATACAGTATATGTTCTTCTATGATTGACTTATTTCACTCAGCATAATGTCCTCCAAGTTTATTCATGTTATGCAGTGATTTGACAATTCTACATTATTCTTTAGGGTTGCATAGTATTCCATTGTGTGTATGCACCATAGATTGGCTATCCATTCCTCTGTTGATGGCACCTAGATTGTTTCCATCTTTTGGCTATTATAAGTAGTGCTGAGATGAACATGGGAGTGCATGCGTATATCTGTTCTTGTCCTGGTTTTCACTTCTTTAGGATATATAGCTAGTAATGGAATGGCTGGGTCAAATGGTATTTCTAATTCCAACTTTTTTAGGAATCACCATACTGCTTTCCGCAATGGTTGTATTATTTGACAGTCCCATCAGCAGTGTATGAGAGGGCCAAATTCATCTCATCCTCACCAGCATTTTATTTTTTTAATTTTCTGTCTTGTTGAACTTTGGTGTTATTTCTGGGACAAGAGGTATCTCATTTTTGTTTTGATTTACATCTCTCTAATGGCTAGTGATTGTGAGCATTTCTTCATGTGTTTGTTGGCCACCTGAATATCCTCTTTGGTGAAGTGTCTATTCATGT